>NC_139399.1:65475000-65992500 GCF_054392235.1 Sus scrofa
TAATATATATATGTTCATTATAGAAAAAAAATCATTAAAAGTCACCTACAAATAAATGAACAGCATTATCCTTGTAAATTATTTGCTGTTCATTGCCATAACTTTTTCCAAAATAATGGGATAATACTTTACTTTGCAGCCGGGTTTTCTCACACAACACAATGTGATCACTTTTCCTTGTCACAAAATACACTCCTGTGAATTCATTTGAATGTCTTCTACTACTGAATTCCAGTTCCGGATATGTTTATTCAGCGGCCTCTTGGACATTCGGGTGCTTCCAAATCTCTGTTCTGATAGATTGTGCTTCGATGGACCCTCCTGTAACTAAATCTGTGCCCGCATCCTTAATTAGTTCATAGGTGGAATTCCCAGAATAACTGGGTCAAAGGGTATGCACATTTTTAAGGCTTTGACTGCCCTCTGGATAAATTAATTATTTTGCTTTCCCTGGAGAGTAAGAGCCTACCTATGCCTCAGCACAGGACATTATCACTTTATTCATCTCTGCTAATGCGACATTTTAAAATACTTTGTTGTTTTCATTGGCCTGCGAGAATGAAATTAAAGATATTTATTGGATTTCTTGAAGCAGGGAGCAAACGTTGGTGACAGGTGCTTATTTTCTAAATATGGGCTATGAACTGGCTTTAGGTGATCACTGCCGCTTACAAAGTGAAGGCACAAGAGAAAACATTCAGTTTTCAGTTTTTGAATGTTTACACTCTAGTGAATCGAGTTTTGTTCAATTTAGTGCATGTGTCATGGTCAAAATCCCTTGGGGTGATCTGTTTGTATTAACACAAATTAGGACAGAGGATGTGATTATTAAGGTGGGAAACCTGAGGAAACTCTAGCTGTAGCTCATAAATTCCATCAGTGCCCTCCAAAGCCACTCTAAGTAAATGTACAATCAAAGAAAAGACAGTGCGATAGCTACACAAACATGGCTTCAAGGGAAATCCTCTAGGCCTCCCTTTCAATCAAATTGTCACCCTATCCAGGAGCTGCCACTGGCAAATGGTCATAATTATGGGGACATTGAAAAAGATTATTTGAAACTGGAGCTCTCCTGGGAAATCTGGGATTTGTGACTTCAAAAAGCAGTCTGCAATGTAAATCCAGGCCTCTCGTGTTCTATTTTTAAAACACAGACCAAGATAAAATTACAATCTACTTTTTAAAATTCAAAACGAGATACATGGGATGTGCGTATGCGTGCACACACGAGTGCCTAAATGAAAAGTGACAGACTGACTTCCTCGGCCCAGGAGGTTCTCAATGAATGACAAAGAATTCAATACTCGGTGGAATCTAAAATCCCACAGTGAATCTTGCTGTTGGCCACACAGACTGGCACTCACCACTTTCAGGCTGTGGAGCTCCGAAGGCTGCCTCGGTGTTGATACATGCAATGTTAGTCCGGTGGGCATTCGTCTTATAACCAACGTCTGTCTTCCTGTCAGCATCCCATGAGGTGCCATGAAAGAAAACAACTGAAAACAGACTTACACTGTGATCTCAAACACGTGCTGGTCTAGGACAGGCCAGATCCCCCAAATTCTGTGTCTGAACGTGGACCTGTTCTACTTTTCTCATTTGTTATTTCTGAGTTTCTTGAAAAAGTACAATAAATACAAATGAAAAGTGTGTGACCTTAAAGTTATAGGAGCACTTTGTTTTTACTGACTTCTTTTCATCTTTTTTTTTTTCAGACTAAATATACCAAAAGGTACTTTAATTCCACTGACAAAACGAGACCAAATGAAACTTGACAGCATTCTAAAGAGACCTTATGTTGCTTGCCAACCGTTTTGGAGAAAAGAAGTATGGTTCTTTTTAAAATTCAAATGTTACGTGTTTTATTGCCTTTTCCTTCAGGAGTGGCTATTTATATAATATTTTGAAACTATCCTTCTTGAGTTTTTATATAAACAGCAACTAATGTGCGTATTTTTTGGCAGCAAACGGTTGTTGAAACATTGAACTGTGAATGATAATAAAATCAGCCGGGTAGAGCTGAGCTAGTTTTACCCTCATCATAGTTCTGTACCCATTGTCTATGGCTGTGTCATAGTTCATGGGGAAAAAGAAGAGAAGGAAATTCTTAAGAACCCAGACCGTTCCTAATGATGAAACACATCCGAACTGTTATTTTTAGCTGTAGCAGCTCTAGAATATTCTGGCTGACCTAAAGTTCAGTGCCCAGTTTTGGAGACTAAAAGAAATCTAGATTTACCAGTTTGAGTTGACACAACTGTAGCAAAGGGCTCTGGGATGATTGTATTTACTTTTATTCACAGATGGAAATCATGGCAGACTCCAAAATGAAGGCAGAGATTCAAGCTTTGACCTTCCTCTCATCAGATTATCTTTCCAGAGTGTACTTACCCAACAAATTAAAATTTGGAGGTTGGATATAAAAATATATCAGACTATATCTTGCGATTGCAAGAGGCTTTCCATGAGTTTTGTTTGCAGCAGTAGATACTGTTGTGGAAAGAATGTGTATGCTTAATTTTATAGAGGGAAAATAAAATAATTTTCCATTGTATTTTTTTAAATGTTGTACTCTAACTTTCTTTAGAAGGCTTTATTTTATCCCTCTTTGTAGAGAGTTGCTTCTATCCCATGTTCTAAAGTTAATCGTAGAAGAGTGTGTGTAATTTTGAATTTTACATTGTATTTTAGAAAATTATTCTACACGTCATCAAAGTCTACAGATATATTTTATCTACTTTCTACATACAATTAATGTTAAGGCATGAAGTATCTTATTAATAACAAAAAAATGATAGCCTAAACTTGACAGGTTGCAAATGAATTATAGTGTCTTTTTTTTTTTTTTTTTTTTTTTTTTTTTTTTGTCTTTTTGCCATTTCTTGGGCTGCTCCCGCAGCATATGGAGGTTCCTAGGCTAGGGGTCCAATCGGAGCTGTAGCTGCCAGCCTATGCCAGAGGCACAGCAACGCGGGATCTGAGTCACATCTGCAACCTACACCACAGCTCACGGCAACGCCGGATCGTTAACCCACTGAGCAAGGGCAGAGATCGAACCCGCAACCTCATGGTTCCTAGTCGGATTCGTTAACCACTGCGCCACGACGGGAACTCCATAGTGTCTTCTTAATTTCAACCATTGCAGCAGTTTCTTCTTTACTACATTTTTCTTTGCCTTCGTAGTATCGGGGTCATACCACATTCACTCACCGTGACAATCAGTAATGTTTATTATGAATAAATATTTGGGCTGATGTCGTCTTCAGTGCTTTATTTTTATTTTGAGCATACATTTTATTAATAACATACATATTTGAAAAAATTTTCCCAGGGTTTTATCAGTTCTCACCCAAATTCAAGTCATTTGAATTCTCCTTTAGTCTAGGTTTCTAGAGCAAAGAACTTGTCCACTTTCAGGATTTGTAGAAGCCTCAGATTTTAACAAGGCCCTTCTATAACATAAAGAGATGAGCTTTTCCCCTCATAAACCTATCTTAATTTTTCCAGAGATGAGTTTTATGATTTTATTCTGTACTTTTAATAAACTTCTAACTGCACTGGAAAGTATCTTTTAATTGTAAGCAAGAAAATGTATTTATAGGAGAAGTAAAGAAATGTTGGGTTAGTTTTTTTTATCAATGTAAATGTTCCTAATAATAATAGATATCATTTCTGAGAGCTGCTATGTGCCAGTCACTGCTTATACATTATCTTATTTAATTCTCCCACCAGCCTTGTCAGGTCAGTAGTTATGCTTATGCAGGTGAGAACACTGAGGATGCTGCTTGTCCACAGCCCATAGCCAGACACAGCAGAAGGGGGCCAGTAGCACTATCTATAGGCTGGGACCAGGACCAGGTACTGAACACCCAGGGCCCCGTGCAAAAGGCAAGAGTTATATGAATTTCAAGAGCCATAAGAATTTCAAGATGGCAGTTCCTGTCGTGGCTCAGCGGTTAGCAAACCCAACTAGCATCCATGAGGATGTGGGTTTGATCCCTGGCCTCACTCAGGGCGTTAAGGATCCAGCGTTGCCATGAACTGTAATGTAGGTTGCAGACGGGCAGCTTGGATCCCATGTTGCTGTGGCTGTAGACCGGCAGCTACAGCTCCGTTTGGACCCCTAGCCTGGGAACCTCCATATGCCGCCCTAAAAAAAAATAAATTAAAAAAAATAATAATAATAATTTCAAGATGACAGCAACAGAGAATTAGAGCAAGCACGGGGCCCTCTTAGTACAGGGCCCAGTGTGACCCCACAGGGGGCACACACATGAAGCTGGCCCTACTCAGGAGGTAAATAAAGTCAAATATAAGAATAAAAGAAAATACTTGTCTAGCACTTATTACATGGCTGGTGTTTTCCTAGGTGCTTTGTGAACATTAATTTCATTTTCACAGGAACCCTGGGCGCTAGGTACTTTTCTTATCATCCGCATTTTACAGATGAGGTAACAAACATGCAGAGAGGGGAAGTAACTTTCCCAAGGTCACGTAACTACCAAGCAGTGGAGCTAGAACCGAAAATCCCAGAGTCTGACTCCAAAGTTCATGTTTTAATCACGATACTGGTACATGCAAAGTGCCTCACGTGTGGCTGGGCACATACACCGCCCAAGAAAGGTCTCTGATTCCTGCTGTTGGCTAGGGGTCAGATCAAGGCTCCCTGATGTCAAGCCTGGGATGTCATATTCCCCAGTCACATCAGCACCAAATAGCTCATTTTAAGAACACTGGGGCACACTGTTAATTTGACTTACTTGTGAGACTATTGAAAATTCTAAAAACGTCTTTATAAATTATGAGGTTTTCTTTGAATTTATACCATAACTTCTTCCCTTAACAACTAATACTCATTGAACTTTGACAAGTTTTGTAAATGAAAAAAATACTAACTTAGAAAGATAGGGTTAAGCCACAGAATGTCTGGACTGGGATATACTGTCAAAGTGGGAAAGAATAACAAAATATACAAAAGTCATTAAAATCTGAAAGCAAATTTGAAAAAGGCTTGCAGATACATTCAGCTCGGATAATTAAATTCATTTCCAGTTTATGATTAGAAGTTTACTTAGGAGTTCCTGTCGTGGCGCAGTGGTTCACGAATCCGACTAGGAACCATGAGGTTGCAGGTTCGGTCCCTGCCCTTGCTCAGTGGGTTAACGATCCGGCGTTGCTATGAGCTGTGGCGTACGTAGGTTGCAGACGCGGCTCGGATCCCGCGTTGCTGTGGCTCTGGCGTAGGCTGGTGACTACAGCTCCGATTGGACCCCTAGCCTGGGAACCTCCATATGCCGCGGTGCGGCCCAAAGAAATAGCAAAAAAGACAAAAAAAATAGAAGTTTACTTAAAATAATTTTCATTTATTTGAGAAATGAAAATAGGAGAGCAAAACGTACTGGCCTTTGGCTTCACTCCCCATCTTTATTAGATGCAGACGAAAAGTTCATGTTAGTAGCTATTTGGGACCCATCTAGAATTCTGATTCTTAAGATTTGTTTCTAAAAAGGATTACTGTAAAATAGGCAGCTCTTTAAAATGGCAACCGACCACAGACATCCCCTCTTCCATCTGTATTTATTTTTAATATTTCCATAATTTTAATCAAGAAAGAACATTTATATTGGAATCTGTTTATAATTAAAGTGAACAAAAACTGGTGCAAACAAAAAAAGATTTCAGAGAATCTTGCGTTTTCCTTAAGGGCTCATAATCACCCTCAAAATAAAACTCTTACAATATCCCCAGGTTTCTGGGAAATTTAACTGTCGTCATTGATGATGCTAATTGATTTCAGAAGTCATGATTTCTTGGGGGAAAAAAATTGCACCTTCAACAAAGAAGGCAAAAAACACTCCAGGATTTTCATATATCTCTTCCTTAGGTCTTCTTGGAGCTATTTGATGTAGATACCTGCTCAGTGGTGGTGAAAAGAACAGAAGCTGTCAAAGCTAAGCTAGGTGTATACGTATATTTGAACATATTTGAACAACGAGATGTTTTTGTAGTAACGATGGAGAAATGTTACTTCGGCTTGGACTGCTGTTCACCATTAAAGGTTATGTATGCGAGAAAACAAATCTTGTAACAGCAAGCCAAGGTCTCCCTCTGCTGGCAGAAGCTCTGCTGTTCTTTCACATCCTTTCACTCCATTGGGTGGTGGGCATTGCTTTAAAGATATTTTCAAGTCCTTGTTTTCAAGAAGGGGGTGGAAGAGTCTGAGATACAGCAAAAGGCTGGGAGAACCATGAGGCTTTCTGGGCGAAGCGGAGTATTTTCAGACAGGAACCTGTTTTGTACCATCAGCTTTGGATGCCCCCCGTTCCTTGTACAGCTACACTTAACGTGTGCTTTGTTGCATCCGAGCTGTTTACAAAACCTTAAGATAACATATTGGGATTTTTTTTTTTAAGAACAGAATTAGAGATGACTTCCAATGAAAAAGAATTGATTATAAACATATTAGTTTCAATGCATCCAGAAATGGAATACAAACTGTAGTCATTCATAAATATTTCCTTGTGTTGGAGTTCCCATCATGGAACAAATCCAACTGGGAACCATGAGGTTGCGGGTTTGATCCCTGGCCTCACTCAGTGGGTTGAGGATCCGGCGTTGCCGTGAGCTGTGGTGTAGGTCGCAGACGTGGCTCAGATCTGGCATTGCTGTGGCTGTGGTGTGGGTCACAGACACGGCTCGGATCTGGCGTGGCTGTGGCTGTAGTGTAGGCCGGTGGCAACAGCTCCGACTGGACCCCTAACCTGGGAACCTCCATATGCTGTGGGCGCAGCCCTAAAAAAGGACAAAAAGACCAAAAAATAAATAAATAAATAAATAAATAAATAAATAAATATTTCCTTGTATAAAAACTGCAGAAGGGTTTACTAATGTGAACGATAGTCATGACCAGAATTTAACTTTAATTGCTTTTTATTTTTAATTTTCACCTTTACTTTACGGCTCAATCATCATACCCATGAAACAGATTATTTTGATCCCCCTTCTTGTTTCCGGAGCGGGGGGGAGTGAGGTGACACCACAGTCTGCCAACTGTGGAGGTGTAAAGTCACGGTCTGAAGGGCAGGCTGCCTGCATCCCAAAACGGGGATAACAACAGCAATGGTACCTGCCCTATAGTGTCATTGTGAGGACAAGTGTGTGTGAATAACATCCCTTAGAAAAAGTCAGGGAATATTAGTGTTAGGCTTGGGTACACATGCTGCTACTTTTCTTCCACTGATGGCGTGTGCAAAAGCAGCTTGTCGATTATATATCCCTAAACAGCAGAAAGATTTTTTTTTAGTATACTGATTAAGCAGTATTATACAAGAATCTGTACCATAAGAGAGGCTTCTGGAAGATTCCTTCTGCATGGAAAATATAATTCAACAGATATCAAACACCAACATATGTAAGGCTGTGCTTGGTGCTGTATACATGGGCGTAAGACACAAAGTTCAAAATCTAGGAAACTAGACAAGGCAAATACACACAATCTTATGAAACAGTATATATGCACTGAGAGAGTTTGGGGAGATTGCAAGAGAGATGGTATAAGAGGATCCATTGGGGACGGAATGAGGAAAGGTGTCACTGAGGAGGGAGGACCTGTCAGAGATGATTCCAAGATTTTGCTGGTAGGAAAGTCGGTAGAGGACAGACTTCACCGGCTCTACTGCTTAACAGCTGTGTGATGTCTGGCAGGTCGAGTTACCTCCCTCAGCCTCAGTTTCCTTTTCTATAAAATGGACATTAGGAAACCTACCCCAGAGGACTGCTCAGAAAATTACAGGAGAGGGAGCAGCCAGTGCTTAAACAAGCTATTATTATTATCCTTGTTTAGACTAGAGGTTCTGAACCTTGGCTGTATCTTAGAATCACTTGAAGCGTTTTTATTTTTTTAGTTAACAATTTTTTTTTTCAGAGTTCCCATTTCGGCTCAGTGGAAACAAATCTGACTACCATCCATGAGAACGCAGGTTCAATCCCAGGCCTCACTCAATGGGTTAAGGATCCGGGGCTGCCATGAGCTGTGGTGTCAGTCGCAGATGCTGCTCAGATCTGGCATTGCTGGGGCTGTGGTACAGGCCCTCGGCTGCAACTCCCATTCAACCCCTCGCCTGGGAACCTCCATATGCTGCAAGGGTGGCCCTAAAAAGGCAAAAAAAAAAAAAGAAAGAAACGTTCTTTTTAGGGCTGCACCTGAGGCCTATGGAAATTCCCAGGCTGGGGGTTGAATCAGAGCTAAGCTGCAGCTGCCAGCCTCCGGGTCATAGCAACCACAGAAACACTAGACTTGAGCTGCATCTGTGACCTACACCACAGCTTGTGGCAACCCACTGAGCGAGGCCAGGGATCAAACCCGCATCCTCATGAATACTAGTCGGGTTAATAACCTGCTGAGCCACAGCAGGAACTCTGGGAGCTTTTTAGAAATATTCTCTTAGTTCCACCCCAGACCAACTAAATCAGAATCTCTGAAGGTGAGACCTAGGCATTACCATTTTTTAAAAGCTTCCCCAAGTGATTCCAAACACCTCGTCTAGATCCTTGGTGTTCAACTGCGGTCCATAGCCTGGAACTTCAGCTGGGAATTTGCTTGAAATGTTGGTTCTCAGGCCCACACTGAACCTTCTGAATCTGCATTTAATAACAAGGTCCCGTGGATCCTAAGGCTCCCTGCAGATATCAAGGCTTTTGGTATGCAGGCCACACTAAGTAGTAAAGAAGGTTCAGTGTGTTGAACGGTAACCTTAGGAAATTCCTCCTATTTTTCCTTCCTAAAGGAGGAAAAAGCAACCAACTGAAATATTGAGTTGGCACGTGTGCATCCTAACAGCCCCTTATCATTCCCATGGACCTTACACTTAGCAAAAGTCCTTCTTGTGTGTTTCTTCACTTGAACCTAATTAAGAATAGCCCTGGAAATTAAGCATCATTATCCCCATTTTACGGCTGAAACTGAGGTCCAAAGAGCCTGGACGGCTCAAGATACCCCAGCCGCAGTTATGGAGGCCAGAGTAGACCAAGCAGCGTCCCATCAGCCTCTGGAAGAATGACCGCAACCAGGATTCTGCTCCACTTGTAATTCACAAGAGAAAATTCTAACTACCCTTAACCAGCCCCGGCTGTGGATTGATCTGAGTGGTCGCTGGGCAACCGAGTTGGCTACACCAGCTTTGGACCAATCTGCAAACTGCTGGCACAGGGACTTCTTTTTGGCGTCATTAGCACTTCTGCGCATGTGTAATTACCTTGAGGGGGCGGAGCCTCCCCTTCCTTCCGGATGACACCGGAAGTGCCTCGTGGGCGCATGCGCAGCGGCCCCCACGGTAAATAGGGCAGTTTCTTAGGCCAGCGTGAGACCTCGAGGTCGGAAGATAACTGTCGCTGCCGCCTTGCCTTCGCCTCGTCCACGCCCGAGCCGGGTCACAGGCTCCTGAGCTCTTTCTGCTCCCCGTCGTCGGCTTCCCTCCGCGGCGCGACTCTCAGGTAGGCCCTGTGCTGCTTCCCCTCGTTCCCCGCCGCCATGGCGCGGTAGGCCGGCCCCCCGGCGGAGTGCGCCCCGCCACGGGGTGCTGGGGCACGAGCCGGGCTGTTAGCGGGTTTCATTAGTGGCCGCTGGGAGGGACGTCGGGGCTGGACGGGTCACCTCAAGTCTAAGCCTCTCGTTTTTTTTGTTTTGTTTTTTGTGGGTTTTTTTTGGGGGGGGGGAACTGAGGCTCCGGGAAGGGTCACAGAATTGACGGCAGCCCTTTCCGCCTTTGCTCTTCCTCGTTACTCGTCTGGCTTCTCATCCGACACAAGCCACCGCCTCGGAGATCTTCCCAGGTCCTGCTACACAAGGGCGTCCCTTTCTGGTCTCTGCCACGTCAACCCGCTTGATCTCCTTTGTTGCACTTACCACTGTGAAACTGTTTGTTTCTGTCTTCCTCCGCCAAGTGTGTGTTATATTCACGTGCACACACACTGCGCCCAGGCAGGTATCTGGGAAACGCCAGCCGCTTTGGGCCTGGTGTATATTGGGGAAGCATCCAGGCAGCTCTCTGGCGTTCTCCTCGGGAGGGGATTGGTTGAAACAAATTCCGGGTGGTAACCGGTACTACTGGGAAGAAGGCGGGGGTGTGTGGAGGGGTGGAGATCTTGCTTTGGGAAGAAGGCAGGCAAGCCTCGGAGGAGGTGACTTTGTTAAAAAAGATGCTTGTAGCAGCTTTATGGAAGCGGCGCAGACTGTAACCCATTTAAAGGGTACAGTTGGGTACACATCGCCGCGGTGCAGTTTTAGACTATTTCCATCACCCCAGAGAGCTCACAGGAGGCATTCGTTTGGATTGGGACCCTAAGATTCACACTGAGACAACTGGGGGTCTGGGAGAGGGCAGATCATCCCAGGCTGAAGGAGCAGCTCATAGGAATCCTCCCAGGCCGGAGGAGTTTGCTGTGTGCACAGGCAGGAAGCCGTCAGCGGGCGGGGCGGGGGCGTCGCACGGAGGGAGCGAGCAAGATCAGGCCAGTTGGAGGTAAACGCGTGTCTTCCGACCTTCTTGAGGGTAGCCTCTGGTCCATATAGGCTGATTAATGCTTAGTGACTGTTGCTCTTTTCCCCTCATTCACCCCTCATTGCAGAAATGCTCTCTCCCACCTTCTGGGTTGAGGAGAAGGGAGGAACAGAAGTTTCAAACACTGTATGTATGAGCTCACGTGGTTTTCATAGCTCCATGAAGTGGATATTAGGGTTTATTTTTAAAAATGAGAAAATCGAGGCTAAATAGTTTGCTCAAAGCCATGTGTTTTTTAGTTCCTTGGTGTTTGCAGAAGCCTTGTCATTCTTTTGTTTGCTGTTTCAGATCCATGTCTTAGGGTAGGAGGCAGAGGTGACCAGCAGCACCACATCCTTGTACAGAGTTGCTGAGATGCTAATGCATTCATAGACCTAGTGGGGCTACACCTGATTGTCTTTCATGGGGTGTAGCTTGGGAAACTCAAACACCTTCCCCACATCTGTCACAGTTTTCCCATTTGTGTGGTCTCAACAGATACCACTCCTGTCGTATGTCTCTCAGCTACTAGGCTCCTTTGGGGGAGGTTACAGACACGGTGTGAAAATTTGAGAACAATGACAGAATTGAAGTGTGGCCTCAGTGTATGTGAGTCATCAGAGTTCTATATAGTACATAGTCTTTCCAAGTTCCTGTCGTGGCTCAGCGGAAAAGAATCCAACTAGGAACCATGAGGTTGCGGGTTCAATCCCTGGCCCCACTCACTGGGTTAAGGATCGGCATTGCCGTGAGCTGTGGTGTAGGTTGCAGACATGGCTTGGATTTGACGTTGCTGTGGCTGTGGCATAGGCTGGCAGCTGTAGCTCTCATTGGACCTCCAGCCTGGGAACCTTCATATGCTGAGAATGCGGCCCTAACAAGAAAAAAAAAAAATAGTAAAATTAAAGAAGACATAGACTTTCTTCCTGGAAGGAAAAAAGGGAAAGCTGTTTATGACCCACTATGCACTAGACACTGCACTTGCTGTGTGTAATGTGATTTATCTTCAGAGCAACCCTGGAGAAGGTGTTAATATGCTCCGTGTTTGCAGAATAGGGGAAATGGGGCTTGATGAGACTAGGGTCCCAGCTGTGGTAAGTGGCAGAGGCATGATTCTACCCCTTCTAGACTGTGGTGCCCAGGAAAAAACTCCAAGTGGGGGGATTCTTGCAGGTCAGATGTCCAAGGCATAATGCCAAACCTTTCAGTGCCTAAGGAGGACAAAGTGGATTACTTTTAAAACCTTCTACACAATTGCTACCAGGACTGGTGGCTTTTCTAAGTAACTTCATGCAGAGACACTGACCTGAACCAGAGTGTGGAAGTTGGTGAGAAGCACGTGAACTGTCACAAGTGAGAACCGGGAAGAGTGGCGCCTTCTGCTGCTTTACTGTTATATCTGGGCGCTCAGCACGGTGTCTCTGACTAGATGGAATGAGTGGATTTATTTCACAGCTGGTGATCGAAAAATACTCTGCTGTGATGTATCAGCAGTGGTTAATTCATGATGACAGTTGTAAGAAGAAAGCTGGATGTGGGGTGTATGGAATCTTTGGAATTTTCTACCAAAAAACCCATTCTAAGTTTATTTTTTAAAGGGAGTCTACTTACTGCATATTTAGATCTCTTCAAAAACGAGAAGGCTGGGAGTTCCCGTCGTGGCGCAGTGGTTAACGAATCCGACTAGGAACCATGAGGTTGCGGGTTCGGTCCCTGCCCTTGCTCAGTGGGTTAACGATCCGGCGTTGCCGTGAGCTGTGGTGTAGGTTGCAGACGCGGCTCGGATCCCGAGTTGCTGTGGCTCTGGCGTAGGCTGGTGGCTACAGCTCCAATTGGACCCCTAGCCTGGGAACCTCCATATGCCGCGGGAGCGGCCCAAGAAATAGCAACAACAAAAGACAAAAAGACAAAAAAAAAAAAAAAAAAAAAAAACGAGAAGGCTGATATCAAGAAGACATTTATTTATTTACTTTTTATTCCCCTTTTATAACCTAATTATCTTTATATTGCTTCTCAATGATATTTATTACCTGAGAAAGAACCTTAACTTTTTCCATTATTTTTTAGGGCCAAAATGAGTCTGTTTGGAACAACCTCGGGTTTTGGAACCAGTGGGACTAGCATGTTTGGCAGCACAACCACAGATAATCACAACCCTATGAAGGTACCGCGTAAAGCTTCATGGGGCTTGCAGCACCTGTGCAGGCCAGGTTTCCCATGTCTGTGACAGCGGGAGAGCCCAGGTGGTTTGGGAACTTCCTTCAGGGTGAAAACTCTGGGAGTTTGTCTAGCCTGCCTTCTCAAATGCCAGAGCGCAGGCACTGTGTGTGCCCTGGACTAATGTCCTGTTTCCCCTGATAGCCCCGATCCCCGGAATCACTTGAGGTGCTCGTTAAAACTGCAGGTTCCCAGGACCCAGCCCACAACTGTTGCGTCAGGATTTCTTTGGAAGAGGGGTGGAGGAAGGGGCGCAGGTGTGAACTGGGGGGCTAGCCACAGGTGTGGGCCTGCCTTTGAGAGTGCTGCTTACGGTCCCAGCGGGGCCAGTATTTTCACTGGCTTATTTACACCCCCCCCCCTTTTTATTAACAAAGTAAGGATGGTCTCATTCAGTCAGTCCTTGAGCACCATTAGGTGTTTAGTGGGAAAGAAAGTAATTTTGAATTAAATTTTGGTGATGCGTATGTTTTAACATGGACTTCTTCCACCCCAGGATATTGAAGTAACATCCTCTCCTGACGATAGCATTGGTTGTCTATCTTTTAGCCCACCCACCTTGCCGGGGAACTTTCTCATTGCAGGATCGTGGGCTAACGATGTAAGTGCTCCTCAAGTGCATGTTCTGTCACTTTTCTTTGTTGGATGGCCAAGGTTTTTGCTTTTTGTCCCCCTTCCAAATGAATGAAGCAGAGTTACGGCTTATTCATGGCCTCTTTAAAGAAGTGAGTTTAGAGAGCGTGAACCTTTCCGTGTGGCAGACTTCACTTGTTGCACCAGTTTTTGTTAAGAAAGCAGGATCAGGAGCTCCCGTTGTGGCGCGGTGGTTAATGAATCCGACTGGGAACCATGAGGTTGCAGGTTCGGTCCCTGCCCTTGCTCAGTGGGTTAACGATCCGGCATTGCCGTGAGCTGTGGTGTAGGTTGCAGACGCGGCTCGGATCCCGAGTTGCTGTGGCTCTGGCGTAGGCTGGCAGCTACAGCTCCGATTGGACCCCTAGCCTGGGAACCTCCGTATGCCGCGGGAGCGGCCCAAAGAAATAGCAAAAAGACAAAAAAAAGCAGGATCACATGCAGCCTTCAAAAATTCCTACTCTAGTGCAGTATCATGAAGTGTATCCCCAAGTCAGGTGTCGCCTTCGTTGCGAGTAAGCGTCGTCCGTGCTGGTGTACTTAGATTTCCCTCCTGGGCATCCTGAAAATGTTCTTTAGCTACACCGCAAGTCTTGCACTGATGCTACACACTTACCAAAAAATGTATCATAACATACAAAAGCTCTGCTAGAAAAACAGGCAAAGGATGTTTAGAAGCACTTTGGAAAAACAGGCACGTGGCCTGTTGGAGTGAACGGGAACCCTTCGACCACCCTCAGACGAATGCATGGTGGCTTCGCCCCTCACCCAGATGAGGGACCTGGGCCAGTTATCTTCCCTGAGCCTCATGTGCTGCTTCAGGATGGCGATGGCAGTCAGTTCCCAGGGTTGAGCTGTTGCAGACATTAATGCACATCACGCACATCAAGTACATCACGGGAGGCGCTCATATCTCCGAAGCGGGATGGCTGAGGCACAGCACAAGCTTCAGGGTTTCTAATAACATCCTCCGGCAGAGCCGTACCAGTTTATCCCTCTACCAGCAGTACAAGTTTCAGCATGTCCTTGGTGGTGCCGAGTGTTACTCATTTTATTTGTGTTAATTTGATAGGGAAAGAGTGTCTATCATGTGGGATTTCTCTTGTGGCACAGCAGGTTAAGGATCCAGCATTGTCACTGCAGCAGCTCAGGTTACTGTGGTGGCACAGGTTCGATCCCTGACCCTAGAACTTCTGTATGCCACCATTGCAGCCCCCCCCCCACAAAAGCATCTGTTGTGTGAATTTGCATTTATGTGGTTATGGTTGGGAGCGCGGGGGTAAAGCATGTAATAGATCATTACTTGCTGCATTTGCATTCGTTTGTTTTATGACTGTAGGTTCGCTGCTGGGAAGTTCAGGATAGTGGACAGACTATTCCAAAAGCTCAGCAGATGCACACTGGGCCCGTGCTTGATGTCTGCTGGAGTGATGTAAGTTTCATTCCGTTTTTCCTGTTTTCCTCGACAGAAAGTACAGCGTAATTTAGAATATGTGTGTGTGTGTGTGTGTGTGTGTGTGTGTGTGTGTGTTATAACCTGAAACACAAATTGCGCATTGTAGGAATGCTGTTTTCTGAATGTAAATGTAATCATTTTTTTGATATAATGTAGTCAGTTGACTTTAGTCATGTTAGCTTTAGTTAGTTAATCGCTCTGAAAGCTTTTCTTGCACTAAAAAACCCATTAGGTCATTGACACATTTTCCTTGAGCAATTCCTGAGACAATTTTTTGAAGCATTTCCTATCTCTAGGTGTGCCCTGAGATTGTGTTGTTTTAAAGTAGGAATTTGGAGTTCCTGTCTTGGCTCAGCAGTTAACAAACCCAACTAGTATCCATGAGGACACGAGTTTGATCCTTGGCCTTGTTCATTGGGTTAAGGATCCGGCATTGCTGTGAGCTATGGTGTAAGTCGCAGACATGGCTCGGGTCTGATGTTGCCTTTGCTCTGGCAGTGGTGTAGGCCAGCAGCTGTAGTTCCGATTGGACCCCTAGCCTGGGAACCTCCATGTGCAGTGGGTGTGGCCCCCAAAAAAAAAAGGAACGAAACCCATCAGGGGTGGTTAGGTATTTGTGATTTATTTTTCCTGACTTTCTTTACTGATCAGGTAACAGATGAGAGTTGTAAGTTTCGTATAAAGTATGATAAGCAGTAGAGTTAACTGACTCAGGAGTTGTGTTGCTCAAATCTTCTCGAGCTGGTTGTTGCCATTTACGAGAATGTGTGCATCCTCCCTCCGTCTCCAGCAGAGTTGTGCGCCATCTGGTGGAGGAATCGAAAACATAGGTGTGCTCCTCTAACTCTGAGCTAAGCTCTGAGAGGCAGGATGCCCTGGTGCTGGGTGGTGGGAGCCCAGAAAGCAGCTGTAAATTTTGGGGGTGCTGTGAATGCCTCACAGCAAGAATTGAGCTGAATCTTAAGAGTAAACCGTCTGCTTGCAGCTTTATGGGCATCACCTCATCCAGTCCAGACCTAGATTCAAATTTTGGCTCTGTCTTCTCTTAAGATTAAGTTAAACTTAATCTCTTTAAACGTGTTTCCTCACTTATAAGATGAAACGAATATTTACGACAGGGAATAACGTTATTTAATTCAAGTAATTGCCATGCAACTGTTCATGCAGGCACTTGGGAAATAGTGCAAGTCGAGGCAGGTAAGGTCGGAAACTCCTGTGCCCGTGGAACTCGTGCTCTCTTAGGGCAGACCTAGAGGAGCAGGAAGGGTTTCAGATCCTAGACGGTGGCGGCTGGATTCGTCACGTAAAGCGACTAGCATGGCCTCTGTGGGAACGGGTTCAGAGATGTGCTTGAGGGAACCTAGTGACCAAAAGGCTGAGCCCAAAGCGGGACCTTCTTGGCTCCAGGGCCCATGCCCTTGACGGCCTCCCTTTTGGGGCTGACAGGAAGGAAGAGAGCTGGCCTGGGAGCGGCGAAGGGCATGCTGGGGAGGAAGGCAGGTCTAAAATGCACGAAGAACCAGACCGACCCTTGAGGCATCAACTGCAAACTCGGTGAGAGCAATTGAGGACGAGGCTCGCGCCGTGTGGCCACGGCGGGTGGACCTCAGAGGAGCCAGTTGAGAGCACGCCAGAGTCTCACTCCTCTGCTCCAGCCTTTTGATGGATCGGCCTCCGCGTGGATGTGTCCGCTGGGGTCTGGCATCCTGCAGCCGGTAGGATGGGCTTGTTACGAGACGGAGAGGCCAGCGGCTCACTCAGCCTGAGGGCCTGCTCCCTATGTCAGCATCGTTGCGAGGGTTTGTGGAGTTATCCCTACAGTTCATTAGTGCAGTAGAAGCTTTTCTCTCTCCTTTCCAATGGAGAGCTAGTGACTCAAAGGAGAAGACGTTTTTGCTCAGGGAGGAGAGCGGAACCAGAAACTAGCAGGGTAGCTGTGGGGTCAGCGAACTATGGCCCACGGACCACATCTGGCCCGCTGCCTGTTTTGTAAGTGATGTTTTCTTGAAACACACATTCATTTACGTAATGTGTATGGCTTTCGGGTACAGCAGCCCAGTTAAAAGAGGTGCAACAGAGACCTTTTGACCCGCAAAGACCGAAATATTTACTGTATGGCCCTGTAAGAAGGAAATTTGTTGACGACTAGTCTAGATTTCCAACTCGGTACCGTTTTTTCTTTTTAAATTACCTTGTGCTTCAAAACCGACTGGCCTACTTTATGAGTTCCGTTTGTGAATATTTTAAAAACCATTACACAGTGACCAGTAGTTTTTGAAGCTAACATTGGACCACTGATTGTTGTAAATTGGTGTAGTTTTATTGCATTTGCTGTAGATGCTATTAGATATTGAGCTGAACAGAAGCAACGGTCGTACGCATGTATAGAGGGGGAGTGGGGGGAGAGGGAGAGGCGTGAACGTGCAGAATATCTGCGTTGGCAAATCTGCATGGGAGGTTTGTGAGGATTTGTTGTATTATTCTTGCAACTATTGTGAAGGCTTGAAATTGAAGAAAAGAAGAATAAGAAGTTAAGTGGCTCCTGGAAGATAGTACACTTTAATCCATGATACACAGGGGCTAGTCCCAGAGGACATGCCAGTGGCCTGGCTGCCTCTGAGACGGTCAGGGGCAGGAGAAAGCCTTCAGTTTTGCTGTGAAACTCTAAATGCCTTTTAATTGTTTAAATCCTATTTACCTGTCTCTTGGGGGAAAAAATTTAATGATTAGAGCTAAAAATGTGTTTTGTATATGACAGGGTAGTTTGCAATACACTGGCCCCCAAGTAGTTGGAAAAATGCGATCTGCCTCCGTATGTTCAACCTAATATCTAAATGTACAAGTAGAGGCTTTATTTTTCTTAGGATGCTGGATTTTTTGTTTTATTTTAGGATGGGAGCAAAGTATTTACAGCATCATGTGATAAAACTGCCAAAATGTGGGACCTCAACAGTAACCAGGCGATACAGATTGCACAGGTAATAAAAACACCCTCTGCGTGGAGTTCCCGTCGTGGCACAGTGGTTAACGAATCTGACTAGGAACCTTGAGGTTGCGGGTTTGATCCCTGGCCTCGCTCAGTGGGTTAAGGATCCAGTGTTGCCGTGAGCTGTGGTGTAGGTCGTAGACGCGGCTCGGATCCCGTGTTGCTGTGGCTGTGGTGTAGGTGGCGGCTACAGCTCCCATTGGACCCCTAGCCTGGAAACCTCCATATGCCGCCGGATCGGCCCTAGAAAAGACAAAAACAAAATAAAACAAAACAAAAAAAAAACCACACCCTCTGCAGAAAGGCTGGGCAGGACGGGGCCCAGGGTTGCAGTGATTGTTTAATTATAGTAATTCTCTGTTATAGGGAAAATGCAGTTGGACTATACCAAATCAGACCTAAAGATGCCAAAAACCTCTTTAGCACAAAAAACGACACCGGTCATAACCATTCTCTTTCTTACTGGTATTTCACAAAGTGTTCTGTCGCGGGTCCTCCGCATCCGTGTAGGTGAGGGTGGCATCAGAGGAGCTGGTGACGTTAACGTCTGGAAAAGAAGGTATTACAGCTGCTCCCCAGTGTCACATGTTTGACATTCCAGCCCCTGGGTGTGGCTTTGCTCGTGCCACCATCCTTTGGCCACTTGTTCATGGGACAAGCGCCAGGCACTGACCTTAGGAGTAGAGACACAGCAGTGAGTAGGAGGGACGCGTCCACGTGCCCTGGAGCTTTCGCAGTCCTTGGTGTCTCGTGCGAAGACTGCTGAGAAAAGCAGGAGTGACAAAGATGAGAGCACCTGGGACCGGGGGTCTGGCCTGGTGAGCAACAGCCTCCGTACACTGAGACGTTTGCAGGAAGGTTGCGTAGCCTGAGCTCGCAGTGCCCTGTGCCACAAGCGTCTCCTGATCTCCTGATTCGTGTCATCTAAGCAATACAGTTGTGGCGGGGTTCCCGACGAGTCACTTCTGAGTATCCCCACCTAAGGAAGGGCTTACGTTCACAAACTAGTTCATTATGGTTAAAAGCAAATCAGATTTTGTTAGAATAGGAGGTAGACACGTGCTCTCCGTGTTGCATTGAATGTCTTGGTTCTCAGGCCGGGCGGAACAGTCTTTGGTTGTTGTTTGGTATGACCACAGTATTTAAGGTTTCTTCGCTTTAACTTTCCAGGACCGAAGCTGTGTAGCATATTATTACATTTATCTTGATCGGTTTTGGTTTTTGTCTTGTTGAAAGCATGATGCTCCTGTTAAAACCATACATTGGATCAAAGCACCAAACTACAGCTGTGTGATGACGGGGAGCTGGGATAAGACGTTGAAGGTATGAGATACGGCTGAGGGGCGCATGGCCTGAGCAAGATGGACGCGTCTTCTGAGCTCTGGATGGTCACTTACGGGCTTGTTTTGTTTTTGTTTTGGTCTTTTAGTTTTGGGATACACGGTCATCAAATCCTATGATGGTTTTGCAGCTCCCTGAAAGGTGTTACTGTGCTGACGTGGTAAGGAATTTCTAACTTCATATGTGTGTCCTAAAAAAAAGGCACTTCTGTAGTTCCTGTCGTGGCGCAGTGGTTAACGACTCCGACCAGGAACCATGAGGTTGCGGTTCAATCCCTGGCCTTGCTCAGTGGGTTAAGGATCCAGCATTGCCGTGAGCTGTGGTGTGGGTCGCAGACACAGCTCGGATCCCAAGTTGCTGTGGCTCTGGCGTAGGCCGGTGGCTACAGCTCCTATTAGACCCCTAGCCTGGGAACCTCCATATGCTGCAGGAGCGGCCCAAGAAAAGGCACAAAGACAAAAAAATTTTTAAAAAAGGCACTTCTTACCTTTCGGTGTCTTGCAATTCGTGGGTAATCTCAAGACCCCTCGAGCTTTAATGATAGATGTGGGATGTAGTGTGGACTGCCTCAGTCATCTTAAATCTGTAGGGTTTTGTGCTGCATTTGTTGCAGAATTACTAAAACCAGGTGTCACATTTTTTAGTCACTTGTGTGGATGTACACAGCCACATGCGAAGTGTGGGAAACTGGCAGTGACCTTGCAGTGTGGTACCAGGTCCTTGGTGACTGGCTCTGAGAGGGATAGAAACTGAAGCGCTTTCTTGGAGTTCCCACTGTGGCTCAGCCCCGGGTTAGGAACCTGACCTAGTATGCATGAGGATGTGGGTTCCATCCCTGGCCTTGCTCAGTGGGTTAAGGACCCGGCGTTGCCATGAGCAGTGGTGTGGGTCACAGACGCGGCTCGGATCTGGTGTTGCCAGGGCTGAGGCATGGGCCGGCGGCTACGGCTCCAATTCGACCCCCAGCTTGGGAATTTTATGTGCCTCAGGTGCGGCCCTAAAAAGACCCCCAAAAAGAGAACTTTCTCTTTTGGTTTAGCAGCGAGTCTTCAAGTTTTGTACCAACTTCCCCAGTAGTTTTCCTTTTAGGAGTGTCTTAGGAGAAAAGTAAGGATGCAGGTGTTCCTTGTCTTCATGACCTAGTGAAACGTTGGCAGTGGCCCCGGGGCCAGCCAGCCATCCTTTGAGGGGATGGTAGGGCCGTCGATGGGGTTCCTGGGGAAATGCACGGGGCTGTACTTGAGAACAGGCTTTGAGTAAAGGATGCAAATTATACGGAAACAAACGTGTAGACACGTGCATGATGTTCAGAAAAGACAGGAGGAAACACACTGTGACGTTAGCGTTTGAAGGGCGGTAGAGGTGACTGAATTCTCTGTTCCTCCGTACATTTTCTAAATAGTTGTGTATTCTATAGTTTAAAAGACGAGTCTCTGAAAAAGATACCAGTGTTCAACTTTCAAATAGGATTTCTCTAGGTTTTCTTGAAATGTGTTAATATCATTGGATTGTTAAACTAAAAAAATTCACTTACATTTGCAACTCTCAAAAAATTCTTTGCTGTCAAAAGCACACCCCACTTTCAGTGTGTCCCTGCTTCCTGCTTTTCTCAGATATACCCTATGGCCGTGGTGGCAACTGCAGAGAGGGGCCTGATTGTCTATCAGCTGGAGAATCAGCCCTCTGAATTCAGGAGGATAGAATCGCCGCTGAAACACCAGGTGAGTCACAAGTCAAATCGGGAAGCTGGTATCTGGCACCTGTCTGGGCAGCTTGTGCCACGTACGGAGATGGCTGTACTTTGAGACCTTCAGAAGGGGGACGTTTTGGATATGAGCACAAATATTGAGTGAGTCAGTCCCATCCTCTCCAAAGGCCCCCTGGGGCCCCCCTGGGTAGCTGGCTGCTGCTCAGTGGACGCACGTCCAGTGGCTCGGGTCCGCCGAAAACCCACAGCTTCGTCTCCAGCTCCGTCTTCCTTGCCGAGGTTCCTGGCCCTTCTCTCTCTTCAGATCCTTTAGCCTTTGTCTCGGCAGATCACGCCGGCCTCTGCTTCAGGGCGGTTGTGAACACCCCCATCTTCCTGCTGCTGAATTAGACCTCCACGCCCCTGCATCTTCCCCGCCTTCCCCACCTGCTTGGTGGGGTCCACGCTCTCCAAAGGCCAGCCTGCCCTGCGGCCACCTCCCTCCCGCCTCTCGCCCGCCCCCGTACCGCTCCTTTGGCGCTGGACCACGCTCAGTCTAAGCCTGGAAAACACACCTCTTTTGACCCCCGCAGCCTCTGCCCCCTCGGTCCCTTTTTCCCTTTGAAGCCAAGTGTCTTATGTGAGCCTTCGTGGTCCCCTTTCCACCCACTCATTTCTCACCCTGCTCCTTTGAGACTTCTGCCTGCATTGCTGCACTGAAGCTGTTTTTGGCGCTGCCACTGGTGGCTTACTAATCGGGAACTCCAGTGGGCACCGGGCCGCCATCACGGCGCCACGGCAGCAGCATTCCCTGCTCTTCTTAGTCCATGTTCTCACCCGACCTGGGTTCTGTGACGCCCCCTCACCACTGCCTCTCGGTCACTGCTTTGCTGTCCTCGCCACACATTGAGGTTCCCCAGGCGTCTGCCCTTGGCTCCCGCCTTCCCCACGTGCCGCCCCCTGCCGTGGCCTTGGCGCACCTCGTGGGCTGGAGGCAGGGACCCCACGGACCTCGCCTCTGTCCTCCTGGCAAGGATGCCCACTGTCTGACCAGCTCCCTTCCTTGGCTCCCTGTCCAAGCCCAGCAGCAGCCCACGCCAGCCCCAGGGCTGCTTTTGGTAGCTCCCCGCGCGGTCTGTGCAGGTGTACGGATGTATGTCTCACACACACACACACATATGTGTTTCACTTGTCTTATTTGCTGACTAGGCCGTAGAGGCAGGGCAGCCCCTGGAGCCAGGCCTGACGTGGGAGGCATTCTGTAACGTTTGCTGAGAGAACAAACGACCCCCCCGCCTCTTGTGCTGTCCCCGTGCGCCCGCGCCTCACTGATGGCCCTCCACCCCGGTTGTCTACGCAGGGGTCTTGGGTCCTCAACCCACGCTTGTGCTCTGCTCCGCTCCCAGTCACTGGCCGCCAGACTCACTGCTGCCCCGCACGTGGTTTTGAATCTGCTCGTTTCCCTCCTCCCCACCTTCCTCGTGGAACACATGGCTTCCGATGATGCCGGGAGTGCGGGTCTGTGCCCGCCTTCATCTGTCCCCCCCAGCACACGTGCCCCACCGTACCTGCCTGAGGCCCCGCACTGGACTGCTCGCCTCCCTCGGTCAGGCCCCAGACTTCGGGACGGGACCGGGTCTCATCTGGCTTTACCTCCTGTCTGGGTGGCCACAGCCTTTGTGTAGGGCTCTGTGCCCGGTGCCCCCTGTCTTGGGTATTTCCTGGACTGTGTGCTGAGCCCAGCGGGGGGGTGGACAGCTTGACCAGCCGTCGGCCCTCCCGTCGCTTACAAACGTGTCTCTTCATTAATTGTTCTTCCGTTTATGAAAGTAACAGGTGTTTTTCATTGTTGTTTTTCTGTTCCGTAAGTGGCACAGAAATTGAGGTACTTGTGCTTTCCCTTCACTCAGGGAATGTGCCTGCCCTGCAGGTGTCACAGTGACAGGCGCCCTTTCCCCCCAGCGTGTGCTGTTGCCCCAGGCCTGACCCCGCCCCAGTGCCACTCAGCTCAGATGCTGTACTGTCCAGGGTGGCCGGTCCCTTGGTTTGGCCGGGCTGTCACCACCGGAAGGAGGAAGTGAGGACCGCGGGGGCTCCAGCCCTTGCTCCCCTGCCCCAGGCTGGGCTGCCAGCTCTGCGGTGGGATCTTCTCTCCCAGAGTGCAGGAGACCCTCCTGGGCCCCTCAGACTCGGGGTTGGATCAGGTGCGGTGTCTGGCATAGCACATTAACCTTTAGACGGTTCTGGCTGCACCCACTGTACCCGGGACCCTCGTTCCCCTGGGCTCGTCGGGCACACGCTACGTCCCTTCTCCAGCTGGGGACGCAGAAGCTCGGGGATGGTGGGTGACTTGCCGGAAGGCGCCTGCTGGGTCAGCGGTGGCCTGCGAATCTGAGCGGCAGCATCCTCCCACCCCAGCAGGGGGCCGGGGGCCGGTGTCCTGCTGCAGTGACCGCCCCTAGATGGGAGCACGTGCTCCTCCGTCTGTTGACAGAATCACGTGGCTGAATAAAAAGAGAGTCGTGCTGACGGGAGGAACAGAAAACCCTTCTTCACCCCGTTTGAGAAATGGCCCCGGTTCTTTGAAAACCTCCAAGGGTAAAGGCGTCTCCCTTCACCTTAGCTGTGGAGTCCTGCGCTTTTCGTCGTGGTGATGTCTTTTTCCCCCCAAACTGTAGCATCGGTGTGTGGCCATTTTTAAAGACAAACAGAACAAGCCGACCGGTTTCGCCCTGGGGAGCATCGAGGGGAGAGTCGCCATTCACTACATCAACCCTCCGAACCCGTAAGTGAGGCCCCAGCCGCCGACATTCTCGCTTGAGATGCTCATTGAAGGAAGACTAAGCCGGGCCTTTGTTTTTCAGCGCCAAAGATAACTTCACCTTCAAGTGTCATCGCTCTAACGGGACCAACACGTCCGCTCCGCAGGACATCTACGCGGTATGTTTTCAGAAACTTGGGCCCTGAGAATGTGTCTAGAAACCAGACCTGGAAGTGGGTGGCTGAGTCATTCGGGGATCACAGAAGCTCGCCGGCAGTGTGTGTGCTCGTGTGCGCACATCAGCAGCGGAGGCAGGGGATCAGGTTGCTGTTTGCATGAACACGGTGACTGTTTTTGTTCTCTCTCCGCCGCGAATGCGAGCTTGGGCGATGGGGCGCGCCCCCACCCTGTGGGCGCCGGTAGATCGTTGATGCCCTCAGCTAAAACCCAGACGTGGCTGTTTGCTAGAAAAGAAAGAGGCGTTTTCCTGAGGTTCGCTCCTTGGTGGCACGAGCTGCAGGCTTGGTAACTTCTGCTGACTTGTGTATTTACCAAAAGATCCAGTCTGGGCTGCCAGTCTGTTCCGAAAGCGTGGCCAGTTCTCCTGGGACAAGCGGCGGCCAGCCCAGTGAGATGACCGCTCGTTTCATTTCCTGACTCAGCCGGGAAGTGTGCGTCGGGAAAAGCTGCTCTCTTCTCCTTCCCCTGCCTCTCGTTGTAAGTCTCGATCCCTTGTAGGTAAACGGGATCGCATTCCATCCTGTTCACGGCACCCTTGCAACCGTGGGGTCTGATGGTAGATTCAGCTTCTGGGACAAAGATGCCAGAACAAAACTCAAAACTTCGGAGCAGTTAGACCAGCCAATATCGGCTTGCTGCTTCAATCACAACGGAAACATATTTGCCTACGCTTCCAGCTACGACTGGTCAAAGGTGAGCATTCCAGGCCCTCGTGGGCACCCTCAGCAGCAGAGCCAGGCTCTGGAGTTGGAAGGCCTGGCGTCGCAGGCTGAGCATTTGCGCGGGGAAATGGCAGGGCCTCCCTCTCAGCCTTTGCCTCAAACGTGCCTGTCAAGTGCTTGGTCAGCGATGCCCGCGGACATTGGGAGAGAGTGGGAGGGCAGTGCCGTGCCCGGCTGGAGGGTGGCAGCGCACGCCATGGAGCTTTGGGGCGTGGCGCCAGGCTGGAGGGTGGCAGTGCCAGGTGATGGAGCTTTCCGGCCCTGTGCCAGGCTGGAGGGTGGCAGCGCCAGGTCATGGAGCTCTTGCCAGAGGCATTGGCTTTTTGTTTACCGTTTGATCGATTTTTAAGATCCGTGTTTTTTTCCCTGTAGGGACATGAATTTTATAATCCCCAGAAGAAAAATTACATTTTCCTGCGTAACGCAGCTGAGGAGCTAAAACCCCGGAATAAGAAATAGTGGCTGGAGCCCTGTGGGTCGTCCAGAGTGTTCTCTCCACTCTGCTTCGTCTGTGTGTGAACTTGGGTCCCAGCTTCGGTGGGTTGTCAGCCATGGATGTGGATTTCAACCCCTGGAGGAAACAGTGTCGTCGTCCAGCAGTCAGGAGCCCAGCAGCTGCAGGGACTGCCCGTCTCCACTGCCGGCTGCAGCGTCCTCTGTCGCTGGAAGGGACAGATTATCACGGAAGTTCTTAGGTTCATGTGGGCAGCCGCCAGGGATTTTGTGGTCTTCGCTCAGCAGTGTGTGTGTTGGGGAACACTGGGCAGCGTCCTGAGAGCCTGTACTGTATTTTATAATAAAGTATTTTGAAGATCACCTAAGCTCCCTTTGTGCGTCTCCTCTGCTCCGCCCCCCCCCCCAAGCTCTGAGTGGCGGTCCTGCTCCGTGTCATCTTGGGCTTTGACTGGTGGTTGCAGAGGCCCTTTGCACGTACAGGGGTCTTTCCCCCCACCCCCGCTCCGGCCGGGAGAGCGGGGTCCCCGGCTGGGCCGCGGCCCTGGAGCAGTGGGGGGCAGAGTTTGAGCGTGTCTTGCCTTTGCTCTCTGCGTTCCCGTTTTTGATCTCCCCATCTGTTCAGCTCTGCTGGGCGGATGTCCTGGTGGCCAGAACAGAGTGTCCCTGCTCTGAGGGACAGGCCTCTGGGAGCAAAGCCCGGTGAGGGACACTCATGTGGCCTTCAGGTTAGAACCCCAAGTAGAAGCCCTTTCCTCCCACCCCGCCCCCCACCATAGTTCAGGGGTGTAGCTTTGTGATTTTGTGGAATTCAGAATTTCTGAGGAGTGTCCATAATGACAATCTTTTGTCTTTGACCCTGTGGTTCCAAATGCTTCTTCTGCGTGACTCTTTGGGGCTGATATGTAAGCTGACTTGCCGAGTGTGGCAATCTGGTGTTGATAGAGCTGTAAGATGTTTCCCTACTCATAAAAGACAAAATAAAGTTTTCTACTGCAAGAGATTGCCTGCACTCAGTGGTTTAAATTCTTTGGTAGTCAGATCACAGATGAATTCAAACCATCATAACTCTTAGTGTGAAAAGTTTTGCTTTTTTTTTTGTTTTGGGGGTGGGGGAGTTTGAGAGCGAAAAGGACAGGTGTACTAGAAAAAGTCTTCGTTTTCAAGTTAACTGTCATACAGCTCTTTTCCTTCCCTTTCTGAATCAGCCCTGCAGCCCGTGGCCTGTGTGTGCGAGCAGATAAAGCAGGCAGGAGGGGCTGCTGTGAGGACAGAGCCAAGCCCGTCATCTCAGGAGGGAGGAAGAGCTGTACCACTTGGAGTGTAGCTGCAGGTCCATTCTTTTTTCCAAGGCGTGACCGGCTCTGCTTGAACATGACCACAAAGGAGTGAATCTTAAGTCATGAGCCAGTCAGAGCGTCTCCTTCTCCAAGACTGGCTTTGTCCCATCACCGAGGGGAGAGTTTTTTCTCATGGGCACATTTAAGACATTTGCTTAAGGCTGAGGTTGGATTTGGGGCTGCCAAGGAACCAGGAGCAAGCCAGCTCCTTGCTGCTCCCAGAATGTGGATCCTGGCAGACTCATTTCTCGGCCTAGAAGCCAGAACATAAAAGCGTGTTGTACGTTGGCTGATGAGCCTATAAAATACGTGTTGAAATCATTAAACTTGCTAAGATATCTGTCTTCGTGTTTCCTCAAAGGTGTGTGGAGTCTTTGAGGAAGTCTGCCCCTTAGACCTCCTCATCGCTGCGGCAGGCACAGTTCTGAAAATCGCATACAGCAGGTGCTCGATAGGTCGTCATAAATTTGATGGCATCTTCTAGTTTGGAAAGAGACAAGTGTATTATCGCGTGTTTAATGTGTGTGACGTCATTCTGCCGTTAAAAATGTACACCCCATTAGAGTTCCTGCTTTCACTGAAGGTGGATCATACAAACCTCATGGAGAGAACAAGTTTTATTGTTTGCTTATTTTTTCCCCAATATTTTATTATGAGAACTTTCAAACATACAGAGGCATTGAAGGAGTTTTATAGTGACTGTGTACCTACCACCTAGATTCTACAGTTACCACTTTGCTTCCATTCAATTTTTCCACTTGGTTTTATCAGCCCTCCCCCCCCCCCCCGCGCCACCCGATCCCCCAGCTTTTTCTTCCTTTTTTCTTTTTAGGGCCACAGCATATGGAAGTTCCCAGGCTAGGGGTCAAATTGGAGCTGCCGCTGCCAGCCTACACCACCAGCACAGCAACACCAGATCCCAGCCGTACCTGTGACCTACACACAGCTCACAGCAACACCAGATCCTTAACCCACTGAGCAGGGCCAGGGATCCAACCTGCATCCTCATGGATACTAGTTGGGTTCTTAACCTGCTAAGCCACAGTGGGAACTCCTTAGGCCTTTTCTCATCCCTATTTGTAGCGTTACTTTCTTGGTTAATTGCAGATACAATCTGGGGCAAGGACCATGTATTAAGATGCTGCTGAAGTTAGGTGCCCTTAGGTTTGGGAGGTGTTTACAGCGAGGCCCATTTCTCCGTTCGCCTCGTGTTTGGTCTGACGCTGTGTTCTGAGGGGTGGACTCTGGAAGTGCATGGAGCCGTGGTGCCTGGAGCGCGTGCACAGTCTGCAAGCCCAGGCGATGGTGGGCATTTGGGTGTCGGCCTGCCGTGAGAGGCCCTTTTCCATCGAGGGGCCCGGCCCTGCAAGCCCCTGAAGCTGCTTTGGGGTGGCTTCATCTGCCACGGGCCCTTCACGGGAGGAGCTGGGGAGGCGGTGGCTGGAACACCGTGTGCCAACAGCGAAAGGATTGCTGTCCTTGGAGGGAAATGGCGAGTCACCGGGAGAGAAGCTGCGCCAAAGGGCGGGTGACAGGACCGCTTCCCAGGCACGGCCAGCCACGGCTTCCACTCTTATTTTTCTTTAACTCGACTTACCTGTTGAAAACATAGTTGCCTTTCTTTTCTTTTTTTTTTTTTTTTTTTTTTTTTTGGCTTTTTAGGGCTGCACCCAGGCTAGGGGTCAAATTGGCTGCTGGCCTACACCACAGCCACAGTATTACAGGATCCGAGCCAATACAGAATCCGAGCCACGCCTGCTACCTACACCACGGCTCATGGGAGAGAACGCCAGATTCCCTGACCCACTGAGCAAGGCCAGGGATCGAACCCACATCCTCATGGATGCTAGTTGGACTCCACTGCGCCACAACAGGAACTCCCATAGTTGCCTTTCAAGAGTAAAATTGTTGCTGCCATAAATTTAGAGAAAAGGTTTTGGTATATGGAAAACAAACCATTTCCCCAAAGTAGGGAGGGACCATAAAAGATAATACAATGAAAATGATTGGCACATGGACACTTCGGTGTATGGAATGACTGGCCAACGGGGACCTGCTGGAGAGCACAAAGCACTCTACGGGCAAAGAGTCTGAACGCAAATGTGTGCGTAGGTATACCCGAAGCACTTCGTTGTACAGCAGAAATTATCACAACGAAATCAACTACATTTCAGTAAAACTTTGAAAAAGAGGGGAGTGCCCGTCGTGGCTCAGTGGTTAACGAATCCGACTAGGAACCGTGAGGTTGCAGGTTAGATAGATCCCTGGCCTTGCTCAGTGGGTTAAGGATCCAGCGTTGCCATGAGCTGTGGTGTGGGTCGCAGACGCGGCTGGGATCTGGCGTTGCTGTGGCTGTGGTGCAGGCCGGCGGCTACAGCTCCGATTCGACCCCTAGCCTGGGAACCTCCATATGCCTGTGGGAGCGGCCCTAGAAAAGGCGAAAAGACCAAAAAAAAAAAAAAAAAAAAAAAAAAAAAAGGAAGAAAGAAAAAGTGGGGGAAAAAATGACACAAAATAATATAATGAAGTTAAATTGTACCACCTGAACATCATCTCCAAGGTGCAAACATAACATCCCTGGAAAATTCCATGAAGGTGACCTCATTCTGTGAATTGAGTGGAAGGATACTTTTTATTCAAAATATGGCTGTCCTTTGAAGGGAGGGCTCCGTAAGAAATGAACCAAACACGTGTCCTTGAACACACACAGAAACATCTAAACCAGCACTTTCCAAATGAAATCGTGACCCGTTCGTAGGTGGTACAGTGACTGCAGTTATAGCGTTTTTTAAAGATGACGACACACTCCAGGATGTTACAGTAATAATGGAAAGTATTGTTTTGCATGGTCTGCTGCCATTACGTGTGTATACGTGAGTCCACGCGTGTATGGTTTTCTTGTTTTTATGGCTGCACCTGTGGCATATGGAAGTTCTCAGGCTAGGGGTCGAGTTAGAACTGCCACTGGGGCCTACGCCACAGCCACACCAACACCAGATGCGAGCTGCCTCTGTGACCTACACCACAGCTTGCATCAACACTGGATCCTTAACCCACTGACCCACTGAGCGAGGCCAGGGTTTGAATCCACATCCTCATGGATACTAGTTGGGTTCTTTTTTTTCTTTCTTTTTTTTTTTGCTTTTTAGGGATGTACCCACGGCAGATGGAAGTTCCCTGGCTAGAGGTTGAATCGGAGCTACAGCTGCTGGCCCGCACCACAGCTACAGCAACACAGGATCTGAGACACGTCTGAGACCCATACCACAGCTCACGGCAATGCCAGATCCTTGACACACCGAGCAAGGCCAGGCAGGGATCGAACCCGAGTCCTCATGGATGTTAGTCTGAGCTGGTTACGACTAAGCCACGATGGGAACTTCCACTAGTGGGGTTCTTAACCCCCTAAGCCACAACAGGAGCTCCTATATATTTTAATAATATCCTGGATGGGGATTTTTCTCTCTCCCTGTTACTTTTTATATGGTTTAGGGTGAGTTCTCGATGTTCAATAACCTCAAATAGTACGTCATGGGGACCAGTCATAGCTACCGTGTCTTCCATTCTCCCCAAAACAAGACGAGTAATTATTATCTTGATTCCAGTACGACATTTGAAACACCTGTATACCACTGTAGTTAAGAACAAGCGCTTAGGGAGTTCCCATAGTGGCGCAGTGTTTAATGAATCCAACTAGGAACCATGAGGTCGCAGGTTCTATCCCTGGCCTTGCTCAGTGGGTTAAGGATCCGGCGTTGCCATGAGCTGTGGTGTAGGTCGCAGACACAGCTCGGATCCCGTGTTGCTGTGGCTGTGGCGTCGGCTGGTGGCTGCAGCTCCGATTGGACCCCTGGCCTGGGAACCTCCATATACTGCGGGAAACGGCCCTAGAAAAGGCAAAAAAACAAAAACAAAAAAAAAGAACAAGTGCTTGGAACTGGATTGCCTGCCTTCACTTCCCAGGTTGGTCACTTACCAACTCCACCACCTTGAGCGTGTGAGTTCAACTCTGAGCCTCAGTGGCCTCGCCTGTAAAACGGGAGCTGTTACGAGTAGCCATCGCCAAAGGTTAGTGTGAGTATTCAGTGAGTTAGTGCACATGAAGTGCTTCCGTGGCTGGCGTGTAATAAATGCTGAAGTGTTAGCTGCTGCACCTGTAACTTCCAGAGCGGATGGGGTCTGTGGGCCGTTTCCTGTCCATGGAGGCGGCTGGGACAACCTTCCTGAGAGGATCCTGGGGGGAGGCTGTGTTTCAGTGTGTGGCCAGCAGATGGCGCCAGTGACTCCAGTGCTGGGTCTGGGGACCAGGTTCTGGATTCGATTTCACCCACTTCAGCGGATTAAAAGACATGGCATGTGGATTCTCTGTTTGCGGCTGTTACTGAGCTTGTAAAATAGTTGAAAAGTGGAGTCGAAGGGTTATTTCTACTGCTAGGAGATCGTTCTTTACTACTTTTTGGAAGATTGATGGCCTCTTTAGGAAATACTGAAGGTGACAATTTTTCAGAGGTCAGATTCCTGATTTTTCTCCTTAAAATTTAATGTCCCCATTGGGTTCCTCCTGAGACACTGAAGCTTTGTTGTGTGCGGTGCAGGGGACCTGAGCACCCGTTCAGCCTTTAGCACCCAGCCCTGGTTTGGGAAGGAAAGATTAGGAAACACATCTCCATCACAAGTGGCTATTGGTGGCAAACAGGCTGTTTTAAGATGAGTTTTGTTTTGGTTTTTTTTCCCTTTTTTTTTAGGGCCACACCCGCGGCATATGGACATTCCCAGGCTAGTGGTCGAATCAGAGCTGCAGCTGCCGGCCTACACCACAGTCACAGCAATGCCAGATCTGAGCCATGTCTGCGACCTACACAACAGCTCATGCAAACACCCAATCCTTAACCCATCCAGCAAGGCCAGGGATCGAACCCACGTCCTCATGGATACTAGTCAGATTCGTTGCCACTCAGCCACAACAGGAACTTCCTTGAGATGCGTTTTAGTTTCCTTGGGTGCTCTAGGCTGCTGTGTGACTCGTCGGAATTGCGCCATAAGTGTAAAATTTGGCACAGCAGATTTCAAAAACAAATATAAATTTCTCATGAAGCTTTTATAACAGTTACCTGTTGAAATAATATTCTGGTTGAGCAGATTCATTTCACCTGATCACACTTTCTGTGCATGTGGCTACCAGAAATGAAAATCTACTCGTCGCAGTGTATTTTCCCGGGACCGTGTGGCCCCAGGCCCTCCGCCTCGTTGGGCATTCTCCCCACTCCTCGCAGCACATGTTGCAGTGCAGCCCCATCCCACCTTAGAAACACATCCTTTTGCTGCACACTTTTTAAAAATGTTTTTTTCATGTTTTACTTCTGAAATCATTTGGCAGTCTCTCATTCACACGTGGTAATGATTTCTTAACCATCATCGTGAATATATACCAGGAAATTTTTCAAACTCTCGTGTGTTCTGACAAATTCTTGGAACACTAAACAGGTCGAGAATATCACATTTTTAGACACTTAATGAAACATCAATTTGGGGTGGTTTTTATATTTTGAAGCCAATCCCCCATTGTTCCCACCCCCTGCCCCCCAGACACCTGTAGTCTTTAGGCCCTTGAACAAGCCCAGGAAGCCCCAGACCTTGGGTCCAGAGCAGCTGATGGGAAATCTCCAGGCCTGCAGGGTTTAGGAAAGGCAGTTTCAATACAAGGGTCCTGTTTCCTTGAGAGGTGCTGGGCTGACACCCCGAGACTGCGAGGGCTTCAGGGCTCCGCAGGATTCCTGCCGTGAGATTACCTAGATTTCACGGACCTTCTTCAGCAGGAGGCGGGAGAGGGCGGCAACACCATGCGGCCGCAGCTTTGAGAGTTTTTACCCCAACAGGTGCTAAGTCAGCACAAGGCAAATAGAAGCAGAGTCAATAATTGCGTAACCTGTTGTGAGTCTACGGTGACTTCTGCATCGATATGTTGAGAAACAGTCTTTAAGGTGAGGGGCCCTTTCCAAAGCAAATAAGAAAACCCTGTTACACCCCCAGCTTAAGTGGGGAGGCAGCCCCTGAAATGTAGCTTGTGTGCATTCTTATTCCTGTGGCTTCCCCAGGGGTGGGGACGTGGGGAGAGGGAGGGGACACAAGAAGCCACTCTCAGTCGCCAGTACCATGGGGCCCGATCCACCCTGCCCACTGGGTCATCACAGCCACTGGCAGTGCTGGGTGACCCCGCATCATAAGTGTCTCTTCCTGTCACCCGTCAGCAGTGGAGCCCTCAGGAGTTCCTGTTGTGGCTCAGTGGGTTAAGAGCCCAACATAGTGTCCATGAGGATGCGGGTTCGATTCCTGGCCTCACTCAGTGGGTTGAGGATCTGGCATTGCTGTGGCTGTGGTGTCGGTTGGCAGCTACCGCTCCGATTCCACCCCTAGCCTGGGAACTTTCATATTTCACAGGTGCAGCTGTAAACAAATAAAGAATGCGGAGCCCTCTCTGCCTCTGCTTTTGAGACTTGAATTGAGATGTGGCCACAGCCCCTTGGTACCACGTCGGCACCGCTCCAGGTGAGTCCATGCGTGTCGGTCACTCGCCAGATTTCACCCGGCTGCCAGGGGGCTGGGAGGGGCTGGCCGTTACTCGCTCTGCCCTGGGCCTCTGGCCAGGACTCGCTGCGTGCAGTGGAGTTGAACCCTGGCCCTCCCAGCCCCCAGGTGCTTCCTCGCGTGCCACATCTGCCATTGTGTCCACTCTCAGGAGGCCTCTGGCTCTGGGGCTGGCTCTGAACTCAGAAGTGCAGTGGAGGCTGATTTCTCGGAGAGAAGCCTTGGAGACGGTCCTTCCCTTGTCCTCAGATTACGGCACCTCTCCTGGTGCCAGGGACCTGCCCACGGTGCTTCGGCTGCCAGGCTTTGGGTAAGACGACCCGCCCCTTGGCCGCATCAGCGGGACCCTGCATGAGGGCCCTTGACCAGCGCAGAAGGCGCTGAGCGCAAGTCCAGTGACCAAGTCGAGGTGCCTGCAGATGCAAAGGAGGTATTTGTCACAGACTGAATGGTGTCCCCAAAATTTGTGTGGGGAAGTCCCTAGCCCCAGGACCTCCGGATGTGACTGTTACGGAGAAAGGGTCTTTAAAGGGGTCATTACAATGGGCCCTAATCCAACAGGACTGTCCTTACAAGGGGAGATCAGGACACAGACCCTCGGAGGGACGACCCTGTGAGGGCGCAGGAAGGAGACGGCCATCCGTGAGCCAAGGAGAGAGGGCTCAGCCTGCCCATACCTTGACCTTGGACTTCTTTTTTTTTTTTTTTTTTAAATCTTTTCATCTTTTTAGGACCACACGCGTGGCATATGGAGGTTCCCAGGCTAGGGGTCTAATCAGAGCTACAGCTGCCGGCCTACACCACAGCCACAGCCACGCCAGATCCGAGGCGCATCTGGGACCCACAACCACAGCTCATGGCAACACCAGATCCTTAACCAACTGAGCAAGGCCAGGGATCGAACCTGCATTCTCATCGACACTAGTCAGGTTCCTTACTGCTGGGTCACAGCGGGAACTCCAATCTTGGGCTTCTGACCTCCAGAACCGTGAGGAAATGTGGGGTCTGTGGTGCTTTGTCATGGCAGCCTGAGCTAAGTGTTCCCAGGGGGCCATGTGGCTTTGGGCTGTGTGACAGGTGTCGCCCCTGGAATAAACCTCATTCATGTGTTCATGCGTCACCTACAGGGACCTTCACACACACGCTCCCAGGATTCTGGGGCAGGTGGTCTGAGTCACCTGCTAGGCTGCACCTGCTGGGGGTCTCCGGCCAGAGCTCACCAGGAAGACCCCTGCCACTGGCAGACATGCCCTGTCCCCCCTGCAGGGACAGACTGGCCCTGACCCTAGCCTTGGTTCTCATGGACCTCTCTCCGCTGGGGAAGTAGCAGACCCCGACCCTGGGAGAGGGGGCTTCATGGGCAGGACGCTCCCCCGCACCCCTGCTGGCCTGCAGAGCACCCAAAACTAAGGCCTGTGTCACCTTTCTTCCAGGTGAGACTGGCGAATTTAATCCACGTTGTCACACCAGCATCAGCCGCTCTTCTGGCGTCCCATCATCCATCCCCAAGGCACCCACCAAGTCCCCTGCCTCCTGACGCAGCAGAGGGGCCTTTGCAGATGAGTCCACAGCCCTGGGCCTTGAGATGGGAGACTGCTGGATTATTGGTGCCCAGGGAGTCACAACGGCCTTTAAAAGTGGGGAGGGATGGGAGTTCCCATCGTGGCTCAGAAGTAACGAACCTGACTAGCATACCTGGGGATATGGGTTTGATCCCTGGCCTTGCTCAGTGGGTTAATGGTCCGGTATTATGGTGAGCTGTGGTGGAGGTCCCAGATGCGCCTCGGATCTGGCGTGGCTGTGGCTGTGGCGCAGGCCGGCAGCTGTAGCTCTGATTAGACCCCTGATCAAAACACAAGCACACCTCGCCCTCTGCTCTCTGCCGCTGCCACCCCAGCGCTGCCTGAGAAGAAGGGAGGGTGATGTCACTGGGAGGGGCCCAGGGGGCGGGGCACTCTCCAAGCTGAGACAGCAGGTGAAAGCCTTTCACGTGTCCTCTTTTGGTTTTTGCCATGTCACAGTTTTAAGGCTCCTCGGGCCTCTGGTTTGGGTGGAGGTGGGTGCAGGGGTCTGCACGCCCCCCGCTGCAGCCCAGCTCTGCAATGAAGAAGGGGCTACCTACCCCAGCTTGACTCCATAGGCACGCTGTGGGCTCACATCTCTGTTAAGATAAGCAGGCTTTGGGAGTTCCTGCTGTGGCACAATGAGTTAAAAATCTAATGCAGCGGCTCAGGTCGCTTCGGAGGTGCAGGTTCGATCCCTGGTCTGGTGCAGTGGGTTAAGGATCTGGCATTGCCCTAGCTGCTGGGTAGGTCCCAGCTGTGGCTTGGATGCAGTCCCTGGCCCGGAACTTCCATATGCAGCAAGTCCGGCCATTAAATAAAAAGTGAGAGATAAAGAGGCTTTGGGGATCCCTCCACGCCCCCAATCTCAGTCTTCTGGACTGCATTCAGTTGAAGACTTGTTCCTTCATATCTTTACGAGCGCTTCCCATGGGCCAGGCCCCGGGACCCGGCAGTGACCAAAGCTGCCAGCAGCCCTCCTCCTGGCACTGGCCTCCAGGGGGAAGGCGGTCCATACAGAAGCAGATGTGGGAGGTAGGGTCAGGCAGGACATGAGCTCTTGAGGGATCCTGGAGAAGAGGCCTGGATGGAGTCTGAGTCCCAGGCCCTGGGAGCATCCAGATTGGCGACAGCTGATCCAAACACCAGGCCGGCCGCCTTCCAGGATGGGCTGAGAGCAGAGGCTCTGTGTCCGTCCTGGGGCTGCAGCCAGATGCTGCCTCTGAGACGCGGGTGGGGATGGCGGGGTCCTAGCCTGGCTGCTTGTGGGGTGAAAGGGCTCAGACTGAGGAGATGGCCAGGAGGGGGACAGGGAGGGTGGGCGTGGGTTCTGTTCCCTGTGGGGGCTGGGCAGGCAAGGACGGGACTGGACATAAATTGGGGACATTTGAAGCGACAGGATCCTTACTCAGACCCCCGCTTTTCGGAGCAGCCAAAGCCCTGAGAAGGTCAGGGGTGCTTCTCAGGCCCCAAGTCCTAGACTGACCCCAAGGAGTCGCAGGGCCCTCGAGTGGCTCTGAAGGTGGTTGCAAACCATGAGATTGACCCGTGCAGGCCCTGTCTTCCTCTCCCCTCCAACCTCATTAGTCCATCGGGGCTGCCACAGCATCTGACCACGAACTGGACGGCTTAGGACAACAGAAACTTGCTCTCTCGCGGCTCTGGAGGCCAAAAGTCCAAACTCGACCATCAGCAGGCGTGCTCCCTCGAAAGGTGCTAAGAGAGGAGACGCGATTCCATGTGTGCCTTTCCCTCTTACCTCTGGGGTCACCTGCCATCAGGGTGCTCCTTGGCTTGGAGAGGCATGGCTCCAACCTCTGCCTCCAGGGTCACGGGCCTTCTCCTTGTGTGTCTTCACGTGCAAGGTGCGTGCAGCAAGCCCACTCTCCCCGCCCATGTCAGCTGTGTCCCTCGTAATGAAGGGGTTGGGACTTTAGAGGGAGGAGCTCCGTCCCAAAGGCCCAACCTGATGGGACCAAGATCAACCTCTAGGCTGACCTCTCAACCTACCAGGCCACATGGACTGAGGGAGGCAGGGACCAATGGCCCTTGTCCAGACCACGCTGGCCCCTTCAGTAGTAGTCGTCAGAATGCACCTGCTTCATTTGGGAATGCTTCTGGTTGTCATCATGGAAAACTCAGCTACAGTGGCTTAAACATGTCGGATCTGTTTTTCTTACACAATGAGAAGTCTGGTTGTTGGCGTTGGTTTAGCACAAGTTTTCTCAGTTTCAGCACTACTGACATTTTGGGCTGGATAGTTCTTCCTTTTGCGGGGGTGGGGGGGCTGGCCTGTGCACTATAGAATATTTAGCAGCTTCCCTGGCTTCCACATTCTAGATGCCAGTACCATCCCTTTCTCAAGCTGCAACAACCAAAAATGTCTCTAGACATTTGCCAGTGTACCCTAGTAGTATCAGGACTAGTATCTGTGAATTGCATTTTGCCTCATGGTCATAAGACAGCTGCCACAGCGCCAAACATCCCACTCATATTCAGAGAGCAAATAACAATGAAGGCTAGTACCAGATACCATAGTTTCTCTTAGCAGAAAAGTGTAAGCCCAACAGATGTCCACGTGGTTCTCACTTCACTTAAACTCTCTGAGGTCTCGCCTGCCCAGCCCTCAAAGCAGAAAGACAAGCCCTCTCTAAAGGCTGTGGGGAGGACAAAATGGAATCATGGACTGGCCAGTCATTTACCAGCTCTTTGCATCCTTGGAGAGGTCACTCCATGCCTCAGTTCCTTTCTTCTCAAAGTTGGGCTAATAGTTCCTACCTGTGACAAAGGGTTTTTTTAAGGTTAAATCACCTAATATATGTAAGTTCAAACATGTTAAAACTACTGACCTTTATTATTATTAGTGGTCTGGGAGCATTAGTCATATGAAAGTGCCCAGCACTCAAAGGATATTCCGTCAGTGATGGTGGCTGGATCTCCAGCCTCTGAGCTTTTGCATTCCATTCCCTGTGCTGTTCCAGGTGTACCAATAGCTCTGGCTCTTTCCAATTACCTAACTCTAAACACACACCTGTGACTCTTAGCTATTGTCAGCACCTGACGGAAAAATTTACCTAAGTATATATTCATTTTGTGTCTATTCCTCCTAAAATGTAAACTGGTATGGGGGCGTTTGTCGGCTGGGGAGTACCTTCTTATTTCCTACTTGCAGTACTGCGGGGGGGGGGGGGGGAGACTAGAACCTTGACCTGACATCGGATGAATCATTAATAAGTATGTGTCGGGTGAATGGCTGATGCTCGGGCAGAAGGTGGTAACACGTGGGGTCACCCGGAAGGCGGAGAGATGGGTGACCCAGAAACCTAGGGGCTAGGGGATGAACAAGTGAAGGAACTATAGCTGCGCAGCTGCTTTTTAAAACACTGATGCCGCCCTGCCCTCTTCCGGGCGCGAGCGCGAGGTGCGCCTAACGAGCCTGTCGTCCCGGGGCAGACGACCTGCCTGCCCAGGTCCAGAGCGTTAACCCTCTTCTGATCCCAAGGTCTCTGCTCTCAGCGGCAGCCCCAGAACAGGACCCTTTGCCCACCCCCGGCGTCAGCACGTGCTCGGCAAACGCCCGCCGCCGCCGGCCGCGCAGCCGCACTCCCCGAGGGCGCCCCTCCCGGCGCGGCCTCATCCCTGGAGGGGAGGGGAGGGGAGGGGAGGGGACGGGAGGGGCGGGGCGGGGCGGGGCGGGCCCCGGAGCCGCTGGGACTTGTAGGCGCCTAGCCTGGGCCACCTGCGCAGAGGGGTGAGCCCAGTGCCCGGCCCACCCTGCCCGCCCCTAGAGCGCTGGTCTGTCGCCGAGGGGGAAACTGAGGCCAGCTTGCCCAAGTTCACGCGGCGGCACAGTGGCCACCTTCCCTGGCCCAGCAAGTGTAGGTCACATTTTATCAAAGTTTTCCAAGGGCACGCTGAGTGTTCCTTGGCTGGTGTAGAGCCCGGTCTCCTTACTAACATCGTGCATTCACTCAACAAACATTCCCCTCCTTGGAGTGTCCTCTCCTTGCCAGGCCCTATAGCTTGAGCAGAACCCCCAAGGCCCCACCTTGCAGGGGAGAGAGACTTTAAATTCGGTGATTGGGTAAACAGGCCCTGGGGAAGTGAAAAGTACATTGAAGGAAAAGAAGGCAGGATAAAGGGTGAGTGAGGAAGCCCAGCCCTGGGGCAGGAGCGGGCCTGGGGAGTTGGGGACAAGACCAGGGGACCTGAGGGGAGACAGAAAAATGTGTCCCTGGAGGACTCCATGAAGACTCGGGGTTCCAGTTCCAGCGAGGGGGCTGGGGCAGAGATTTGGGAGAAGGGGTGATCAGAGTGGGGTCAGGCAGTTCAGGCGCTTCAGTGCTGGATAAACGCTTGAAAGACACCCTCTCCCTCAGCCCACCAGGAGCTGGGGTCAGCAACACTTAGAGCAATGTCAATTTAAAATGGACTCCACACGATCTAAATTGCTAAAGTGCTAAAATCTCAACACACTCTAAAAGCTGAGAATTATGTTTTATTTGGCGGCCTCTCTGAGGACTCAAGCCCTGAAGGCAGACTCTGAGCTCTGTGGGATGGCTCTGCAGAGAGAAGGGAGGAGCCAGTATATGTAGGAGTTTTTGCAACAAAAACCAGGTAGTTGGTACATCAGGAGATTACAGTTAATTAAAGAAAAACCGTATTTCTCAGTTAATGAATTTAAAAGAAGATAAAAGAGTCTGGGCTCCTTGAATCATTCCTTTGATATGCACCTTAACCATCGGGGGCAGGATCCCGGTTCTTCCATCCTAAATCCCCCCGGGGTGCACTGGCGGGGTGGCTGCAGTGGCTGATGGCTTGATGGCCACAATATCCGTCTCATCCACAGCAGACTGCCGACGGCACAGGACATCACAGTGGAGGTGCCTGGATGTGTGGGGGCATTGAGGCCCTCCGGGCCTGGCTGTGCATGGCCCTGTGACCCGGGAGTGAGGCAGGCCAGGGCCAGGGCTCAGTGCTCTCCTGTCAGACGTGAAATTCCCACCAGCTTTGAACAAGGAGCCTGTCCTTGATACCAGAAAGATGGCACCCGAATCCAGGTTCTTGTTCACGACAGTCGAAGAATGAACTCCGTGAATACACAGGCAGCAAGCAAGCAAAGTATTAAAGAAAAGCAATAGCTCCCAGGACAGGCTGAGGAGGGGGGGGGGAGAAGAGGCCCCCTTCATCTATTGTCCTTTAGGGGTTTTTAATTCCTTAAAGATGGGAGGGTCCCGACGTGGGGTCCAGAAAGATGTGGTTTTCTCCCATTGGCCCTGCTCAGTTACCTGTATCCTGACCTTTAGAGACTGGGGCCGGGGGTTTCTGTGCCTGGGGAAGGGGACAGAGGGAACTGGGCCGCCCTCTGCTTGCCTTCCCCCAAGGTTGCACACAGAGATGGAGGGATCCGTGTTGGGGGGGGGGGACTTTCGAGGAGGCCAGAACCACTCCCCAGCCAGTCACCTCCTCAGTGGGGCCTCTGGAACCACGCTGGCTCCTGCTGGAAGGCTGAACTCTGATTTATTTTTCTGGGTAGTATGTATACCTGTATAATTGTCTTGTTCATAGACGCCTGGTGAGGCTAGAGTGTGTTTTGTGCATTCTGCCTCCCCCCAAACCCTGATAAATATCCGTGAAAAGAATTACATTTATGCCTTAAAAACAAAAATTATTTCACCTTTAATGTATATTGCTGTACCCTAAGTAGCTCTGGGAGAAATGCCCACTCACTAAACGAGATCTGAATCATGTACACCTGATTCGCTAGGCTCTGGGCTCGGCGAGGACAGGGGCCTGGAACCCGGTGAGCACGTAGTATGTCTCCAGGGAAATACCTGGAAGCGCCTCCTTCTCAGATGGGCACACCGCCCCTCGGCTTCCCCCGTGACACGCGGAGGACGGCGGGGCGGGCCCCGGACTACGCTTCCCGGCGGCCCCTGCGCGCCCGGGGGGCTCGGGCGGGGCTAAGGCTGGGGGCGGGGCCTACGGTCGGGGCGGGGCCTGAAGCGGACCGGGGGCGGGGCGGACTACAAAGCCCAGGGGCGGGCGCTCGGGCGCAGAGTGCCCGCAGCGCCGGCTGAAACGCGGCGCGGCGCAGCGCAGCGCGGCGCGCACGGCGGGAGCGACCCGCGAGTGGACGGGCCCGGCGGTTGGACCGGCGCCTCTGCTGCCCCGCTCGCTCCCCGCCGCCCCCAATGAGCGCAGCCCCACGCGGCCCAGGTCCGTAGGCGGCTGGGCGCCCCCCATGCTGCTGCAGCCCGCGCCGTGCGCCCCAAGCGCGGGCTTCCCGCGGCCCCCGGCCGCCCCCGGCGCCATGCACGGCTCGCAGAAGGACACCACGTTCACCAAGATCTTCGTGGGCGGCCTGCCCTACCACACCACCGACGCCTCGCTCAGGAAGTACTTCGAGGGCTTCGGGGACATCGAAGAGGCCGTGGTCATCACCGACCGCCAGACGGGCAAGTCCCGCGGCTACGGCTTCGTAAGTGGCCCCGCGGCCGGGTGCACCCCGCCCCGCACTTATCGCGGCCGGAGCGCTGAGTCAACCGGCGGGCGCACGCCAGCCCGGGGCGCCTCCCGCCGGCGTCCGCACCTGCTGCCCCCTCTCGGGCTCCAGCAGGTCCTGCCCCCGCCCCCTGGGCCCCATCTCCCTGCCCCCACCCCACGCCGGCTTTGAAAGGGAGAGCCGCTGTGTTCAATTCGGACTCCTAAGTTTGTGGAGAGGTTTGGGGGACAGACACTTACCCTTGGGACTTCCTGGAGCAACAAGCGACCGAGTTGCAGGGCCTCACCCCAGGGCGCTTAGGAGCCTTTAAGCAAACCCCGTTTTTTTTTCCAACAGCCCTCGCAGAAACCCTAAAAATCTAAGTGAAAAACGGCTCTGAGACACGGTCTCCTACTTGCCTTCTAACTACAGTGTCCCCAAACCTCCCATGAGGAAATTTGTGGCCCCCACTGGTGCGATAGGCCAGGCCGGGTCCTTTGCCTCCCTTGGCATTGCCCTGTCTCTCTTGGGATTGTTTCTGTTCTTGAAGGCAACGTTTCTTAGCACTTGAACTTGGAGGGAGGAGTTGGGATCCAGGGGGCAGCTCCGTGGGAGGGTCCCAGTCTGGGGTCAGAGGGGACTGGGCCTGGAGCCTTGGGTAACAGGCACCCGGGGTGGGGGGAAGTGAGTGCCTGGTGCCAGGGCAGAGCCTGCTCTCTGCTCCCCCCACCGGCTAGGGAAACCCCTCCAGGTGACTAAGTCCCTGCTCCTCCAGGTGACTATGGCAGACCGGGCGGCAGCTGAGAGGGCTTGCAAAGACCCTAACCCCAACATCGACGGCCGCAAGGCCAACGTGAACCTGGCCTATCTGGGTGCCAAGCCGCGGAGCCTCCAGACGGGTGAGAGCTTGTGTTTGCCTTCCTTGGCGCTTCTGGTTGCTATATTCAGCGACGGTATCTGTCGGGTAGAAGAGCCACCCCCCCCCAGCCACCCCCTCCCCCGCCCTGCTCCAGGAGTGGCAGTAGGCTGTCATGTGCTCCCAGAGACAGCCGTCACAGGGCAGTCATCCCCCAGCTTGGAAGCTGAACCCCTTCTTCTAGCCACGTGTGCCAGTGGGACAGGAGGGCATGTCACCTCGTTGTCAGCTGTCCTTGCTAGAGGGAGGAAGTTGGTTCCCCCGGGCTGGAAGTTGGGAGGAGAGACACCTAGAGGTTGCTGCCCCTCAGGTCCTTGGCCCCCTTCAGCTGGGAGTTTGGGGTTGGAGGTGGCCTGGGAGGGGCCTGGGAGGGAAGGGGAAGCCGATTGTCCCTTTGGATTAGAGGTGGGCAGCTGTGTGGTTCTTTCCTGGAGGTGGCCTGGGAGGGGAGGGGAAGCCGATTGTCCCTTTGGATTAGAGGTGGGCAGCTGTGTGGGTCTTTCCTGGGTGCGGCCAGGCCCCTAACCAGTCTCTCATTTTAGGCTTTGCCATCGGCGTGCAGCAGCTGCACCCCACCTTGATCCAGCGGACTTACGGGTGAGCGGACGTGGCTGGCCGGGGACGGGGAGCACAGGGGGAGCTTGGAGACCAGGGCAGGGGCTTCCTGGGTCTCCCTCTGTAGGTGCCCATCATCAGGGAGTCTCTCACCCTGGGACCGCCAACCCCATGGCACCGGTTGTGCTGTTTGCAGCCACCTTCGTGTGTCTCAGAACCATCCGTTGCTCCGACGTTTCAGAAGCAGGATTGCGTTTAGGGAGTGGGAGAGGGACGAGCTGGGAGAAGGGCCGGAAGGCGGATCGCAGTTCTCTGCTCCCGGAGAAGGCCGTACCACAGGGAGACGGGGCGCAAGAACTCTGGGGCCTGGGTTCAAATCCCTGCCTCCCCTCACTAGTTGTGTGACCTCTGCTCACACGGCCCCTGGTGCCTCAGTTTCCTCATCTGTGAAATGGGATGGTGCAGGCCCTTCCGAGGGCGCCCCTCTGACCTGCTCCAGTGACCGACACATGGCGGCAGCAGGTCACTGCCTACCCGGCTGATGTTTGTGAAGCTGTAGCAGGTGAGATGGGATCACGGCCAGATGTCCCCGCCCTAAGTAGGCCCAGCCTGTGGGCCTTTTGTCTGATGTGCTTTGAGCAGCGGGTCTCACCCTCCTCTGACCGCAAGGGCTTTTTTTTTTTTTTTTTTTTTTAATAAAACATCTAGTAAGACCTGCTGCCTGGGAGAGGACAGAAACTTCAGGGGCACAAAGGAGCCTGAGACACCATTTACCTTCCCAGCCCCATGATTGATGTACCTACTGTGTGCCCAGTGCAGGGAGCATGCTGACGGGGGTCGGGGTTTGTTGCTGGGATGGGGGCAGTTATAAATCAGGCCGCCCTTCTAAAGTGTTAGAGCTTCTTAAGCCATTAGAGACCAAATCCCCAGCCCTGTGTTTTGTGCTGAAAGTTGGGGGTACATGTGTGTGCGTGAGCGCCTATTCCAGCAAGGGGCGGTATGCGGGCACCCAGCTCCCCGGGGAGCTGGAGCAGGTTGGGAGCTGGGCTCGGGTGGACCAGGCAGGTCAGCGCTTCGGGGCTGCTCCCCGTGACAGGCGGCTTCTGTGGCTGCACAGTGGCTTCTGCCTGGATCGCAGGATGTGCGTGAGCCCAGCTCCTTCCTGTCCTGGGAAGAAGCCTGGAGGGCAGCCGGGAGCAGGTGGTTCTGTGTTTCCTTCTTGCTCTGGGATCCGCTTCTTCCGAGCCTGCAGGCATCTTAGAAGGTGTTTGGGGACACCTCCGTCTTCCTGCCGGCACCCAGATTCTTCCTCTTTGAGTTCAGGCCTCGCAAGGAGGGTGTTCCATGCTATGGGCAGCCGTGGCTCTCTCCCAGGGGCTGGGGCAGGGCTGGCCCCGACTGCAGGTGTGAGCACATGTAGCTCTTTCCTGCTTGAAGTGCGACAGTACCTTCCCGTTCCAGCTTGAGCTCCTTTCTGACCCAAAACAGCTGCCTCTGGGACTTGGTGACTATCAGCCCGTGGCCTCTGGAGCCTGCAGACCTGGGTTCAAGTCTTGGCTGTCACTTACCAGTGACTCCATCTTGGCTAGAGACATCCTCTTCCAGAGCCTCCAGTTTCCTCATCTGGAAAATGGGAATAATACTGCCTAAGGCAGTGCCGATGCGCAGGGGGGCCCCCCTGCACTCTCTGCTGTCCTCACAGCCATCCTCAGGTTGGGACTGAAGTCAGTCCTGCTTCATAGATGGCGAAACTGGCAAAGGTTTAAAAAAAACGTTAACAACCTGTCCAGGCAGCTGAAGTGACGGGATTTGAACCCACGCAGGCTGGCTCAGGAACGCACACACAGCACCGCTTCCCGGGTGGGCAAGGAGGAAGGGTGCCCCTCGTGGTCCTCAGAGCCCCGCGTGAGGATAGTCGGGTGTCGGTCACAGATTTTCCTGCCGTGTGCTCCTGACTTCGGGCGCCAGTGTTTTGTAACTGGGTGTACTGTCTGGCCGTTTTATACCTGTGACGATGAAGAGGCTCCGGCTCTGTGGGTTGCCAGGGGGTGGAGACCCAAACAAGGGCAAGGGGTCAGAGGGACTGTCCCCTCCTCGTTTCTGGGGGCTGGGGCACTGCAGCCCATCAGGGTCGTGCCACCTCCCCCCAGGCATCGCTGAGACGGGTGCAGAGCCAGGCAGCCAGGCTCAGCCTCCTCCCCGCGCCCACCTGCCTGGCCCGAGAGCTGGGCCGTCAGCGTCCCTTTTGTCTTTGCAAACAATTGGGCCGGGAGCTCGGCAGGCCTGACTCAGCGGTCAGTTTTGTCAGCTCCGGGCTGGCAGCGAGGCCCGGCCGGCCGGTGGCTGGCTGAGGGCACGGAGGGAGCTGGCCCTGGTGGCTCAGGGTTTGCAAACCCGTTAACTCTCTCCTGCCTGGCGGAACTTTCCCCAGACTTTCTGGCCCCGATACGCGCCTTGGACAGCTCTAAAGATTCCACAGCCCCGCTTTGGGGCAAGGCCACTGTGGAGTCCTCACCTGGCTGGGTCATAGGTGTTGGCGTGGAAAGGTTTGCCGAAGAAGCTTTATGCTGCCTGCTTTTGGCTCGGATTCCCTGGCCCCAGCCATCTCTCAGAAGCTGACCGGACCGGGGTGTTTCTCTCATGTAACTGAACGTGGGCTGAGGTCTGGGTGTGAGAAGCCTTCCTTGGCAGGTGGCAGGGGGCTTTATCACAGGGGACGGATGACATAGACGTCCTTGGCTGATGGGGCGGGACAGTCGGCAGCCTGCAGGCAGGAGAGAAAGGCGCGTTCCAGGCAGAGCGTTGGGTCTGGCTTGGAAGGTGTGTCCTGGCGTCCGGGCTGTCTCTCCCCTGCCAGGAGCTGGGGTCTGTCCTGGGCCTGGCTGCTCTCAGAGCCCCACCTGGGGTTATTTTTGAAGGGACAGCTGCCTCTGGGCACAGCTTCCCTGATCCCGTTCTTAGGGGGGCCTTGCTGGGGGCTCCACACCCATTTACCACAAGCCTCGCTCTGGGCCAGGCATGGGGCCAGGCCCTGGGGGTCCAGAGGGCAGGACGGGCTCCTGGACTGCGGGGTGGTAGGCAGGCCTTGTGCTGGAGCAGAGACCCAGGGGCCTGCCTGGGCTTGCGGCCAGCCCGGGACCTGCTCTCTGGGCTCATCTCCCTGTCCGCGTGGTGGGGACCATGTTGGTGCCACCTCTTTGGCCTGCCCGGGGACAGTGCATGCCTGTGTGCAGAGGTGGTCGATGGGGGCCTGGCCCTCGAGAAGAGAGCGGTGTACCCGTGACTCATTTCCCAGCCCCTTGACATGGTCTGTCGCCCCTGCTCCTGTGCCGGCACCGGGCGAGGGCTCAGCAGGCCCTGAACTGGGGATTCTGACACCCTCCTCCCTTCCCCGAGGCCCCCCGCACCCTCGCTCTGACCAGCTCTTAGGCAGATCAGCACCCCTGGGACTGACCAGGGCCTGATCATGTGCAGCCCCACGTAGCCTCCAGTTTCAGAGATCCCTGCACCCTCTGTGTGAAAGTCCCCAGCGTCAGGTTGGGACCCGCTGCCCTTGTGTTACTCAGGCCGAGGGGTCTGAGTGCAGTGCCTGTGTCCCCAGGGCGGGAGGGGGGCTAGAGGGTGACAGGACGCGTCAGTTTGCCCAAAGCACGGAGCACATGGGGCTCGGTGAATGGAGAGAGCTGTTTCTAGACACTTTCATTCATCAAGCTGTGTACTTATTGAGTGCCTGCTGTATGCCAGGCCTTGTGCCCGGGGAACTCTGAATAAGAGAGACATGGCCGGGTCTCCATCTCACTTCTGACGGGGAAGCTAGGCTGTTGAAAGTCCATCTGTGCACGCGAGGGCCCGAGGTGGGCGCGGGGGCTGCTGGCGGAGGGAGGGCCAGATGGGGCCCGCGGACCTGCCTTGAGATCGTCGCGGGAGGTGGAGGATTTGCGTGTGAGAGGCAGACTGACACGCCGAAAAACGGTGCAATATTCAGCCATGGCCTGGGTCCCAGCTCATAGCAAGGTGGAGTGTGGGGCTCCTGGACTGGAAAACACATTGGGTTATGAGATGTCACCCCTGGGGACACCGTGGCAGGGCACGTGGGGTCCCTGTACTGTATTTGCACTTTCTGGGAATTTTATCATCATTTCCTACTACGACGTCAGTAAAGCCAGGACATCACAGAGCCCTGAACGGGGGTCGGCGCCGTGGGGGTGGGGCGGCACCTTCGGGGGAGGGGGCAGGAAGTGAGGTCAGAGCTGGAGGCTGTGGGGCTGCGGTGCCCTCCCCTCGTGCCATCACGTGGTTTGTTTTTACTTTCAGGGTGTCTGGGGTGGCCCTTGCCCCCCTCCCCCCCCATAGTCGCTTCCTGTTTGGCACTCGCTGGAGCGAGGCGTGGGCCCGCGTGTGGCCCTGCCCGGCGGGCGGCCCGTGCACACCTGTTGTTTGTCCCCGTCGGCTGCAACAGAAACCAGCCTCTGGGGCGGTTCTTGGGCTCCTGTCCAAGGATGAGCTGCTGGCCCGGCCCCGCTGGCCCTGGCAGGAGGGGCCCCCCGTGCCCAGGGCCTCGCCCGGAAGCCTCGGGCCCCAGGGGAGAGGCCGGACCACACTCAGGCTGACACGGGCGTCTGACTCGGCCCCAGGGTGCGTCCCAGAGCAGGAGCGGGGACAAGGGCGCCGGGGGGCGGCCCGGGCCTTGGTGCTGCGGCGCAAGGGGGCTGCATGGGTGTCTGGAGGCTCCACAATTCGTCTGGGGTCCTTGTTCTCGTGACTTTTCACCCTCGAGCCTCAGTTTCCCCGCCTGCCACGTGGACGTGACGAGTGCACGGCAGTGTGGGGGGGCTCTGGATCATTCTCTCGACCCTCCCTCGTGGGTGAAAGGAGGACGCTGTGCTTTCGTCCGGCCAGTTTGCTCGGAGGACATTTGCTGGCTTTGTGGCAGGCTGGGGGCTCCGTGGGGACGCAGGGAGCCCTGGTCCTGCTTGTGATCCCGGAGCTTCTGCGGCAGAGCTGCCATGGCTCAGGTGGTGACAGGTGCTCTGGGCGGGAAGGGTGCGCCAGGCGGGAGGCTGGTGGGAGTGGTGGGAGAACGTGGGGGGGTTGGGGAGATCAGGGACCCAGCAGGGTGGCCTCAGCTCGCCGCCCACGGAGCGTTTGCATTTTACTCTGAGTGATGGGGGCTGGTGTGGGCCCTGCGGAGGTGACGGCTGGCCTCCTGCATCCTGAAAGCATCCCTCTGGCTGCTGCTGGGCCTGGACCGCCGAGGCCAGGGGGAAGGGCCCACGAGGGGACCGCGCAGTGGCCGTGGTGGCCGCCTGGACCAGCACTGAGGTGAGGAGCTGAGGACTTCTGAATACATTTCAGGAATGTGTGAGAGGAAGGAGCCTAAGAAGCCTCCAGAACCTGGGGCTGAGCTAGTGGCAGGTCGGCTGGCCTTGGCAGTGAGAGAGACTGGTGTGGCTGCAGTGGCGGGGGGAACAGGCCTCCGGGACTGGCCAGGTTCCAGTGGAGATGCTGCTCGGTGGCCCGCTGCCCCCACCCTTGCCAGGGTCCGATGGCCCCAGAGAGCCCGGACCGCCCCCTCCGCGGGGTCCCGGGAAGCCCCTCCGTGGCCTGAGAATCCCGAGGTTGTGCCCCAGTGGCCGCCAGCTTCTCTGGCCCGTCAGGCGAAACCTCCAGAGAGCAGAAAAAGTGAAATGGGCTCATTTGCCTTTTCTGTTGTTATTTTTGGGGGTGGCTGTGCTTTCAGAAAATGAGTGTTTGGGGCTGTGGCCGATCCTCTCTCACTGTGAGTTTTGCTCTGAGCGTGTGGGCGGCAGGGTGGTGTCTTCTGGGCACCAGCTGCCCCCCGCTGCTGTCAGCCCCCCTCGCCGGGCCGGGGCTTGGCAGACCCTGCTGCCCAGGCCCCCAGACCTCTGCCTTCAGGGATCCTGGGGGAGCTCTGTCGGACCCTCAGCTTACAGGTGGGGAAACTGAGGCCAGAGAGGCCGAGGGACTTGGTCGGGCACGGCCGGATCCGTGCACGGGCTCTCCCCGCGGGCCCCTGGTCTCCTTCGGGCCGAGTCTCTTGGGTGTTCCTGGCCATGAGCTGCTTACCTGGGCGTGTGGGTCGGGCAGGGGTCTCAGCCTGTCACCCTCTCAGCAGGGGTGCCGCACTCCCTTTCGAGGGAGTCTGGCCGGCTGCAGCTCCCTCCCACTAGGGTTTGTCCCTGGCATTGGGTCACCTGACCTTTAGGCTGTACCCCAGACCTGACTGTCCTGCTGGCCAGTTTGTTGTTCTCTCCAGGGCTCCTGGGCTGCCCTCCGCGTCCCTGGATGGACCGTGAGAGGGAGGGCCTTCTCTCCGTCCTGGCCAGGTGGGGGCTGTTCCTGCCCTCCCTCAGGCCAAGAAGGGGGTCATTGGTGCGGCCGAGTCCTCGGGGGTGTGCAGAGTGAGAGTGTGAAATCCTCGCAGGGGCCCCGCAGAGGCAGGGCCAAGGCTGGCAGGTGCAGAGCCTCAAGTCCTGCCCGCCACCCTGCCCCGGCCCCCCAGCTCTAAGTTGCCACGCAGAGCTGTGCCGGCAGCAGAGGCTGGTCTAGTCAGGGCTGCATCCTCTGCCTTCCCTGGGCTGCGACTCAACAGGTGCTGGCTAGGCACTGGGGACCCAGCGGTCCTGCCCTTGTGAGGCTCGTGTTCTCGTGGGAAAGACGGCAGATGGCGGGTGACAAGGTGGTTACTGTTTTAGGAAGGAAGGAAGGCCGGCCGAGGTCGGGGACAACCTCTGCGGCCGTGAGGTTTGAGTGGTGGGGTGACGCCTGCCAGCAGCAGGAACAGCAGGTGCAGAGGCCTTGTGCTAGGAGAAGCATGTCCAGTGTTGGGGGGCCAGAGGGGAGCTCTGGGTGGCCGGAGGGGGACAGTGGGGTGGAGATGAGGCGGGGAGGTCGTCTGAGGCTGGTTGGGAGGGAGGCTGTGACGGGTGGGCACAGTTTGGGTTTGGGCAGGAGGGGAGGCCCCTGGGGGTCTGTGCCAGGGAGTGGCGTGGTCTCCTGGCTATTTTTAAGACCGACCCTGACCTTGGGGTGGGGGTGGGACAGCAGGCCTGTGGGGTTTGGGTGGATGCAGGCTTGGTGCTGTGGGAGGAGGGTGGAGAACAGGGGGAGTTGGGGGGCTGGGGGGTGGGCAGGGGCATCCCTGAGGCCTACCCCCTGCAGGCCAGGCCAGGCGTGTGGAGGCCCGTGGGGGGCAGGAGGGGCACCGAGGAGGCCGCTGGATGCACACAGACGGGTCCTCAGTGCCAGGCGTTGGGGACCTCCCTGGTGGGCCTGGGCTGGGGTGTGGGGGCTGTGCTCAGACGGGGCCAGCTGTGGTTTAGTTGGGGTGTGGTATCACTGAAGAGCCCCACGGGTGGGGAGGGGGGGTGCGCGCGTGCACACGCGTGCGCTTGTGCCAGCTCGGCCCCTTGATCCCCACCTCACCTCCTTCCCAGCCCCTCATGTGGGTGTCTGTGGTCATGACAGTAAGAAGTCCTTGTATTTGCCTTTCACCTTGGAGTTGACCTCAGGGTCTCGACGTTGGCGTGATGCTAGAGATTCTTCATGAGCATGAGGGGCCGTCCTGCGCACTGTGGACTCTTACTTAGCAGCATCCCTCGCTTCCGCCCACTGGACGCCGGGGCAGCCCCCAGTGTGACAGTCAGGAAGGCCCCAGATGGAGCCCAGTGTCCCCTGGGGGTGGAGCAGCTGTGGTTGAGAAACGCTGCTCTGATGGAGGGTCTCTGTTTTCAAGCCTGAGGTCAGCCTCTGCCAGAGCCCCTTGCAGACGGGAAAACAGACTCCCAGCAGCTCTGGAGTGCAGAGCTGGGGGCAGGGTGGTTGCAGGCTTGGGTCTGTCTGGAGGGGGTGCCTTGCAGCTTCCTCCCCCCCGGACTCGGCAGTGCTTACCGAGCACCAGAACCGCTGCCCACCACTGTTCTTTTCTTTTCAATCTGGGTCTGGGGCACAACACCTGTCCGGGGTCCGGTCTTGGGTACGCTGAGCTCCTCGCCGGGGACAGAGCCCCTGGGGGCTGCCGGGCCTTGAGCCAGCACCCACAGTACCTGGGGCTGCCCTCCCCTCTGAGGGGCCTCCTAGAGGCCCACGCTGGCCCCCAAGGTGGGCCCGGGATCACAGGCCCAGCCAGTCCTGCTTTGCCACTCCCTGGCTGTGTGACTGCGCTGGTCACTTGAGCCTCCTTGCACCTCGATTTCCCTCTCTGGGAAATGGGGTGACAGTAGCACTTATTTTGTGGCTATGAAATGCTTCATGAATTGTCTTGGGCTTTACACATTCAGAGTCGGACATGGGGACAGGGCACTTGAGGACAACAGGTGGACAGGCACAGATGCACTGTGTTCCCCTAGGTCAGGACGCAGGGGAGCCCCGTCCTCCTGGCCTGAAACGTCCACTCCCCGTGTCTGAGCGTCCCCCGCAGGGCAGCTCCATGGTGGCCAGAGTGGAGCCTGGTCCCGGCCACAAAGAGTGTCAGAAATGTGACAGCTGACTGCAGCCTTGAGGCGGGTGTGGCCAGAAACCTGGATGTGAGGTTTCAAGCCCCAGGTACTTCTGCTGTGTGGACAGTGTGAGCTTTGGTCCAGGCAGTGGTTCTTCAGTCTGGGTGTGACCCCGAAGCCCCAGGGGACTGTCAGGTGCAGACATGTGGCTCCGTGGGCTCCATGTTTTTAGCAAGTGTTCCCTGAGGCGCGGGTGCACCTGCCCGCATGTTGGTGGAAGTTCTGGGCTCAGAGCTCCCATAGCCTCACACTGAAGAATGTTCTGAGGTTCCGGGAGCCGCATGGGGCTCATGTCGTGGGGGTACCGATGGTGTCCGGGACGGCCTGGTGGGCGCTGTACCAGGGCACGTGCCAGCCTGTCTTTATTGGCTCTGTGTTGGGAGGTCTCTGGATGCCCAGAGCCCTGGTCTTTCTCCGAGGGGCCTGTGCCTGCTGGCTGTGTGTCTGCACTCCGTGCCCAGCACCCAACACTGCCGGGCCCTGTGCAGGGCGTCCAGGCTCAGGGCAGAGCCCTGCCCACTCTCGTGAGGGCCAGTGGGGAAAACAGGCCAGGAGCTTGGGCTCCCAGCAGCCTCCCCCTCCTCCAAGAAGCCCTCCAGACTCCTCGCGTCCCCCTCTTTCTGAGACCTCCACGGTTTAAGCACGTTCTCCTTGGACTGGCCTTAGGGGAGGTTTCACGTGAATGGAATCAAAGTCTGTGGCCTGTGGTGTCCGGCGTCTTTCACTCAGCGTCCTGTCCCCAGGGTGCACCCGTGTGGAGGCATGTGTCAGGACACCATTCCTTTTCATGGCTGAATAGTGTTCCTTGGCGTGGATGTGGGTGGACGCTTGGGGTGCTTCTCCTTTTTGGCTGTTGCGACCAGCGCTCCTCGTCCCTAATCACGCGCCTGGATCCCTTCGCCTTGCAGGGCTGCTCAAACCCACGCGTAAGCCCGGGCGGCTACTTCCTGCCCTTTCCCATGCATTCGCAGCACTGTACCACGGAGCTGTCATCAGTCGCCCCTCGGACCCGTAAAAATGGCAGTTTCCTACGGTTCCACCTCACCCATCCTTAGCTGGGGTATAAATACACGGGGTTTTTAGCGTGAACAGAGTTATCACCATTCAGTATAAATATCTCAGCTTTGCATAAGCGGCGCCTCTGTTCTGCTGCTTGGCTTTCCTCCCTCAGGAGAGGCCTGGCTGAGCGGGGACCCCCTCGTCCTGCCGCCACGTGTGATGGTCTGGGGGGCGATGGCCACTGCTCCGACCCCAGGTATGATGCCCAGGTCTCTCGCTGGCTCATTGTTCCCGCAGGTGCCCCTGGGAGCCACGGAGCGCCTCTCTCTCTTCCGGAGCAAGGACTGCTCCTGGAGGCCGGGGGCCTGGCTGCGGGGCAGGGAGCCCCCGCTCGCAGAGGCCAGCTCTCCATCCACCGGCTCTCCAGAAAGCTGCCCCAGTTCCTGCCCCTGCCAAGCCTGTGGGAGCGCTGGGAGGGGACGTTTCCCTTTTTCTTTCAAAGCAGCTTCTCTTTGGAGTGGAAGGGTGGCAGGGCTCTGGTGTCTGTCTTATAGGTGTGGCAGGAAGTGGGGGGGGGGTCCCTTGTCACCACCATCCTGTGTGACTCATGCTGGCATCAGAGGAGGTGGTGAAGGTGCTGGTGGCCACACCGCCTGCCCTCTCGACGTCGCTCTGACCCAACACCGAGGGCGTCACGCTGCCGCTGTGACTGGCCGTGGGACAGGCACATGCCGACCCTGCCTTCCCAAGCCTCCGTCTCCTCGTCTGCCCGTGGAGGGCTGGGTGTGCTGCTTGCAGGAGCGGCGCCCTCAGCCCCAGGGTGGGACCAGGGCAGGGGTGCAGGTCCCAGCTCCCAGGCTGATTCCCCGGGGCCTTGAGCGAGGGGCTTCCAAGCCCAGTGTTTCTCTGGTAAAATGAGATAATTAGGTAAAGGCCAGCCTGAGGGTAGATTTGACCCCTTAACTATGTGTGAGGCGTTTCCAGCCCACATGGCCACAGAACTGTCGAGCCTCGTTCCTGAGGCTCTGGCTGTCATCTCGGCGTCTTTGCTCTTGCCGCCTCTGTGTGGTTACGCTTTACCCCCGCGCTGTCTTTGTTCACGCAGCAAGCGAGCCGCCCTGTGGGCCGGGGTCTGTGCTGGCAGCTGAGGGAGGGCCAGCATTCTAGTGGGTAAATAAGTCAATTGTACTGGGTGTCACTTGGCAGGTGGCAGATGCTGGGAAGATGAACGGGGACGTGGACAAGGCTGTCCTCGTGGCCGTGGCACTGGGGTAGTCACCCAGGGACCTGTGCTCAGAAGGGCCTGTGCTGGATTTGAGGCTCAGGTGCTGAGGTTGTTAGATCCATTTACTCCTTCCTTCCTTCCTTCCTTCATTCTTCTGCGGCCGCACCTGCGGCCTTGGACGTTCCCAGGCCAGGGATCAGATCCAAGCTGCATCTGCGACCTGTGCCATAGCTGCAGTGACACTGGACCCTTAACCCACTGCGGCACAGTGGGAACTCCTTGTTAATCAGCTGTAAACGTGTCCCCCTCCCCCCCACAAAGCATGTCATTGGTCCTGTGGGGGGTGGGTACGGACTGCAGAGGGCGGTGGGAGGCCTGTGGGTCACCGGGGAGAGGGCGGTGCAGGTCGTGCGCACGGCCAGTGCAGAGGCCCCGCAGTAGAAGCCCCTCTGGTGTGTTCAGGGGACACCGTCTTTGTTGTAGTTGCACCCACTGTACAGATGAGGAAGGAGAGACGCAGGGCAGCACCCAGCTCTCTGCTCCCTCCAGGGCCGGCTGTGTTTCCCGCCCTGACCCTGACCCTGACCCTCTGCTTGGCCCCGCAGGCTCACCCCCCACTACATCTACCCACAAGCCATCGTCCAGCCCAGCGTGGTGATCCCGGCCGCCCCGGTCCCGTCGCTGTCCTCGCCCTACATCGAGTACACGCCGGCCAGCCCGGCCTACGCCCAGTACCCGCCGGCCACCTATGACCAGTACCCATACGCCGCCTCGCCCGCCACAGCCGCCAGCTTCGTGAGCTACGGCTACCCGGCCGCCGTGCCCCAGGCCCTCTCGGCGGCAGCCCCCGCGGGCACCGCCTTCGTGCAGTACCAGCCTCCGCAGCTGCAGCCGGACAGGATGCAGTGAGGGCCGCTCCGGCCACCGCAGCCCCGTCACCATGTGCTGGGCGGGCGCTGGCCGAGCCCCGGGGTGCACGCCTGCACCTGTGCCTCGGGAGACCCCGCGGGGCCCCGCCTGCACCCCGAACGCCCAGAGACCACTTCTCTTTACACCCAGGACCGTCGTGTCTGGAGAGAGGACTTCGAGAGGAAAGAATGCCCGCGAGCTAGTTGAACATCGGCCAGAACGCGCACACGCCGCCGGCCTCTCCCTTCACCGTCCCCGCCCTTGCGCCCCCCGGGAGCCCCGGGGCGGTCCCCCCGCATCGGCCGGGCCTTCCGGACCTCCCACAGATCCCAGCCGCCCTTTGGGGTGAGCAGAAACTTTGTCCCGCTCGGAGAGGCCTTTCCCGCTCGGAGGGGAGCCCAGAAGCGCGCGGCTCGCTGTCACTCCACCTGCGCGGCGGAACCGGGAACCCGCGTCAGGGGGAAACGCCACCTCCTGAATTCCCGTTTTCTACGTGATGCCCTGGGGGCGGCTTCCTGCAGACCACCCCCCGTGGGGCCACCGGCCATCAGCGACCTGCGCCAGGGCAGCCGGCCGAAGTCCTTTCTGTCAAAGCACTGCGACTTTTTTCTTACCGTCATTGTTTTGCTACTAAGATGATTTCAGAGTTTCAGTCTATTTTTTCAGTGGAGACTCCCACCACCGAGAATCCAAAACCTGTTTTTTGATGTTGAGAGACTCACTTCTGTCGATGGCTCCGCCCAAGGGGATAGTGACCGTCCTTCTGTGATCAGGTGCCCAAGCCCCCGGGGGGTGGCGGCGGGGGGGGGGGGGCATCTCCAGAGAGTGAGTTGTCTCAAGCTTGTCCCCCTCTGCACAGCCCGGACGTGATGCTGGCTGCGGGGCCAGACCTTGGTGCAGGATGGCCCCCCCACCCCCAGTGTCCCTGCTGCCTGTCAGCCTGAGCCGCAGAATTGAGCTGAGACACATCTGCCTCCCTTGGGGGCCTGGTGGGGAGGGGGAGGTGACGATGCCAACACACTGTGAAGCGGGGGGAGAGTGAGAGGAGGGCGGTGGCCTGGCAGAGGGGACAGGCTGAGAGCGTTTGGGGGTGGGGGGCGGGCCAGAAGGTTGGGGGGCGCTGGGGTGTTCCTTCAGACCTACCTCAGGGAAGTGGGAGGCCTCAGGGCTGACGTACGTGGGCACGCGCTTCATGGCACGCCTGGCGCAGAGTCAAGGCCCAGAAAATAAAGGTAGCTAATATTATAATATTTTTATTAGAACGTTCTGATTATAAAAATAAAACTTGTTTTCGTTAAAGAAAAAGTCAGCCTGGCGTTTTTCCCTGGAAGTGGACGCCTCGACCCCCCCGGCCACCATGGTCGAGTCACGTCCGAGTCAGGGTCCCCCAGCGGAGGGCGGACCCCTCTCAGCATCCCCTGTGTGCAGAGCAGGGCCCCGGGGGCGGCGGCTGGGGGAGGGCCTATGTGACTGGCGGCTCCATCAGAACCCCCTGGACCGGGGGAACTGGGCAGAAGCTGGTTGGAGCTGCAGAGAGGGCAGAGCAGCAGGTGTCCAGGCTGCCTGCCGTTGGGTGCTGGCTGCCGGCGAGGCTGGAGGTCAGAGTAAGAAAGGGCCGTCTGGGTCTGGGGGTGAGGGGCTCCAAGGCGGGAGAGTCCCGGCCTCTCCCACCGCTCAGCGCTGGGGGCATCCGAGGGCCTCCCGGAGGGGGCATGAAGGCTGGAGGGGAGGTTCCTCACTCGTTCCCGCAAGCGCTCCCTCATTCGTTCATTCCAAGAAACGTCCTGTGTCGGGTCACATGCCAAGCACTGGGGGCAGTCGTAAACAAGACCCACAGTCCTGCCCACTGGGCTTAGCAATCCAGTGGGCACACAGCATGCCACCGGGTGGGGGAGGGGCAGCACAGGGAAGCGGGGCCTTTCAGACACGGGTCAGGACGTGTGACCGGGTGATGAGAATGACCGGGTGCTCGCCAGCGGGAACAGCAGGTGCAAAGGCCCGGGGACGGGGGGTATGGGACAAGGAGGCCAGAGTGGCTGAAGAAGCCGCACGAGGGGGACGTGGGCGGGAGACGCGCTGAGGACAGGGCTGGGGAGGCAGCAGAGCCTCCGTGGGGGACGTGCTGTGAGCGCAGTCGGGCAGGGTGGCACGCTCAGCACAGTGTGGTCCATGCCGTGCGGGGGGGAGGGCAGGACCGCACACGTGGGAGGAGGCACGGGGGCAGCCGGGTGGAGGGGCTCCTGGGGATCTGGGGGAGTGGATTCGGTACCCCTGGTGGGGAGGCCAGGCTGAGCAAGGCTTGGAGGTCGTGAGCTGGCCTGCTTTGGGACAGTTGCTGTCGAGGCTCCACGCTTGTCCTCCCCTGACCTGCAGAGCAGGGCTTGGCCCCAGGGCGTATGCATCTGCCCCTTTCTCCCTCCACCTCCTGCACAGGGGGTGCAGGGGGCGGCCAGACTCCAGTTTCTCCAGCCCCTCCCTCACCCTCCCTGTAAACTCCTGCTGAGCCTGTTTCCAATCTACCCCCTCCTCTGTTCTCAGCCCCGGTCCAGGACCACCCCTCTCTCCTGGACCCTTGCTGCGGCCCCTTGCTTCTGCCCGCGTGCTCCGGTCCACACTCCACGTGCAACCAGAGGGTCCTGTTGGGCATCAGTGGGAACATGGCCCTTGCCAGCTCGGAGCCCTCTGTGGCTCCCTGCCATCCTCGAGGAAAGAGCCCAAGCTGTCCCTGCGGGCAGTGAGACCTCTGCCCACACCAGGCACAGCCCGCTGCGGGACCTTTGCTCTTGTGGTGGAATCCTCCAGCTTTTACCTGCTGGACTCCAGCCCTCAGCTCAGAAGTGTCTTTGTCCCCGCAGCCGCCTCTGACTCCAGTCTTGGTCCAGGCAGCTGAGCCCTGTCCCCCTTCTTCTGTGTCTCCCCTACCCGCCCCCCGCATGGGCATGCCCACTCCAGGGGGCAGGGCCATCTGCCTTGTTCCTGCTCTGTCCCCCGCCCCGCAGGGCAACAGCCCCCCTGCATTTGGAACTTGACGGGGAAAGGGCATCAGAAGTTTCTGGTGGAGGACAGTAGCGGGAGTTTGGGGACCGTCCGTCCAGGCTGGAGTGAGCTGGGCGGATCGGGGCCGGAAGGCTGGGGGGAGGGACAGATAGAGGCCAGAGCTGCTGCAGTGTCCGCAGGGAACGGGACAGAAGTTGCTGAGGGGGGACAAGCCCTGCATGGAGCTGGGCAGCTGGCTGTGATCCCAGAGTCCACCGATAGCTCCACACGGTCAGCCCTTGGCTTTGCAGTGAGAAGGGTCACCCTGCGTGGGGAGGTGGCTCCGGTGGGCTGGGGCCACATCCTCGGCCTGTCCTGAGGTCCTTGTGGGGGCCTCCTCCGGCCTTTCCCAGACCCTCTGACTTGCAGATTTGCCGGTTACCCGTCTGTGGTCCAGGCCTCTGGCTCTGCACAGGGAACGCGCAGGGTTCCCGGGTCAAGTCAGGTGAGATCCTTCCGGGCAAGGTCCCCCTTTTTACCAGGGACGCCCCCAATGCCCCACCCCTTGTCCCCTGCCCCCTCCCTCTAGCTGGGTCTTAGTTGGCAAACACTGGCAAGAGGTCAGAGAGGTCAGCGTGGGGCTCCCGGGCCGGAGGAGGCATTTGCTGCAGCTGATAAGGGCGGGGGGCCAGGGAGGGGGTTGCGGGTGCTGCCAGGGTTATCTGGAGGGCCACTTGCAGCCAGCCTGTTTCCTGTCGCTATCGGCCGGTGGCAGCCTCTGGGACAGGCCCGGGGCCTCAAAAACATCCTCCTGGGGCCCAGGATTGAGGGTCTGGACTGTGGCAAACCCAGGAAAGGGCTTCCACGGTCCGGGCGCCGAGTCGGGGCAGGAGCTAGCGGGGGTGGCAGTGCTGCGGTCTGTGCACGTGGCGCATGACCACTTGTCCTGGCGGTAATGATTGTAAATGACAGCAGTGAGCACGGCTGCCGGCACCCTAGGGGATCAGGGCTGTGCAAGCGCTTCTCGTGGACGGTCACTTACCCATGAAGGGACCCTTGAGGGCGTCCCCCTTGCACTGACGGGGAAACTGAGACACGGGAGTGGAGCCACCACTGCCCGGGGCCTCAGGATCGATGTGGAGGTGAAGGGCGTTGGCCTGACCCGTGGCCCTGGTCCCCCCAGGCCGCCACCTCCCTGAGCCTCACGGGGAAAGGGGCTGTGACCGTCCCCTAGGGCCGGGGCTGTGTCCCTTCCCCGCTGTGTCCTCAGCAGACAGTGTACTGAGAATGGGCACGGGTTGGTGGGGATGGGCTGTGGGCACCACCAGCTCCTCTCTCGTCAGCCCCAGTCCCCGTGTCAGGGAGTCTTGGTCCCATACTCCCAGAGGGCCAGGCACACACGTGTGCACAGACACACGTACACGTCTGTGTACACATTAGCACACACTCTCCCAACATACAGACACATATATGGACACAGACACAGACACGCCCGTGCCCCGCCCCGCAGACATCCACGCTCACGGAGGCAGAGACACGGACACACACTCAGCCTCACACGCGCTCCTAGGTGCACAGACGTCTGCACACGTACGTCTGTATTCTACACGTGGACCCTGACACCCATAAATACGCAGAAACACACCCCCCGCGCACACATGGACACACACATAAACACGTCTATGCAGACACAGCACACATCTATGCGCTCAGACACACACATCCCCTCACACCTGTTACATGACGAGCCCAGAGCCGCCGCCACGGCCTGGGCCCCATGCTGAGCAAGGGCCTCGTGCCTCAGCAGCTGCCATGGTTTTGAAGGGGTCACAGTTTTGACTCTCCAGGACAAGAGAGGTGGGACGCCAGGCAGGCGACGCCTGGTGGGCTGGGACGGCCTGGGCAGGAAGGAGGCGGTGGCAGGGCCCGCTGGGTGAGGGGGCAGCAGGAGCAGAGTTTCCACGAGTGAATGGGCCTTCCCGGGGGGCGGTTCCAGGCCTGCGGGGCAGAGAGACGGAGGAGGGAGCTTTGTGGTGGGGGCAGCCGGGGAGGGAGGGGTGGCGGGGTTCCCGGGGCCGGGACCTCTGTTAGCCTGGGCCACGGCCATGGACGCAGGGCATACGTTCCTGCCTGGGTCTGCCTGGCACTCCAGCTGGGGGAGGCACACGGGGCTCAGAGGGTCCTGAGACCCTGTTCCGGGGACACTGATTTGGAGACCGCCAGCTGGGGAGGGGAGAGGCAGGTGACAAGAACATACAGAGGTGCTTCCGTTACCGGTTGGAGCCTCCTTATCCCACTTTCCAGATGAGCCACCTGAGGCCCAGGGAGAAGAAGGGCTCCTTTGAGGTTGCAGGGCTGTGGCTCCACCTCTGGGGAGAGATTCTGAAAAGACTGGGCTGGGGCGTGGGCGGGGAGCACGGCCACCCAAGTCCACGAGAAGCCGCACAGTGTCACCTCCGCGCTGCCGCCCCAGGCCTGCTCTACCCCTTTCCCCTGGGGTTGGGGGAGAGCGCTTGCTTAGCCCTCATTTTCTCAGAGCCTCAGTTTCTTTCTGCACAGATGAGATGCCCTGGGTGGCACCTGCAGGTACTGCCGGGCCAGTGTCCACCCCCTTCCTCAGGGAACAGGGCCTGGCACATTCTCCTCCCTGGCCCAGTGCCTAGGTCAGGAATAAACATGTAACCCATTGTGAGCCAATGAGCATTAGTCCTGGATTTCTACTGGGACTTTACGGGGACGGAAGCTGTCTTTCTGCTGGGGAAGCCAATCTGGGAGCAGATAAGCCTGGAGCTGCTGGGGTGGGGTAGGGTGGGGGGGGTGTAGAGAAGAGGTGGGGTGGAGGGATGAGACCATCTGTGCTTGTGGAGAGACTGAGAAGGAAGCCAGAACTAGGGAAAGGAGCACTGAGGTGTGGAGAAAAGATAGGGTCTTAGTGACATCTTTGGGTCCCCTTGATCCAGCTATGCCTGAGTTAGACCCTGGACTTTTCTATTACAATTGCTAATAAATTTCTTTTTTTACATAAGCCTAGCCTATTTAATTTGCTCTTTCTGACCCTTGCATCAAGAATCTGGAGATATACAATCTCGAATGGCCTGCATTACTCAGAATTAGGCTGAGTGACATACAATTTAAAAAAAACCACACACACACACACGCACACACCAAAATAACACTGGTTCTTAGCTTGTTACACGTTCTTTTTTTCTCATGTAAAAGAAATCTGAAGCAGGAGGTCCGGGGTTTAAATGAGAGCACCACAGTCATCAGGAACTCGGGCTCATTCTAACTTCCCATTGCCCTATTTTAGTGCCCAGTTTACTTTCTTAAGACCACCTCGTAGAACAAGATGGCTGCCAGAACACCGGCCATCACATCCAAGTTCCAGGCAGCAGAAGGAAGAAGAGTGGAACGTGAAAGGAATACCTCAAACTGAAGTCTCCCAAGAAGGCTTCTCAGAAATTGCACATTCCTCTTCCATCTCACTGGCCAGAACTTAGTCACGTGACCACACCTATGTGAGAGGGGGTGGGTAATGCAGGTATTTAGCCAGGTATACACCTAGAATACAGAAAGCTTTTTGTTACTGAGGGAGAAGGTGGAGAGGTCCATCGTGCCGTTTCTGTCTTAGACTTCCCAGCAGTTGCTGCTGTGAGTCCAGGATGCTGATGTCCCATCACAGGGGCTTTGTGGGCGCTGCTACTGACTCAGTCTCTCTCTCGACCTCCACACCAGCGAGGTGAGCTGGGTCTGTGTCATTATGCTCCTTTCGCACATGGAGAAATCGGGGCTCAGAGTGCTCACAGAACTTGCCCGAGGTCCCCTGGCCCTCCAGGCGCAGTTCCGAGATGGCAGCTGAAGCTTCTGCCTCATCATGTGTTCAGATTTGGTGAACATTCACCCCGGGGCCTGTCACCCTCATGCAGAACTTGAGGCCCAAGGTGCTCTCATATTAGGGTCCTCGAGTGGGAGTGGGTGCTGGGTTGGGTGTTGCCAGGGGGGTACCGTTTGATGTCCTCTGTCGCGCTGCCTCTTTTCCTCCTGGTCGGAACCCTCCCATAAGAGTTCCCATTTTACAGCCGGAAAGACTGAGGCTCAGAGGGGCTACGTGGTTGGACGTGGTTGGTCCAGGCTTGGGTTTGTCTCTCTGACTGCAAAGCCTGTGTTGTTGGCCTCTGGGAGCTCAAGGCGGAACATCTTGGCCAGGGCTCCAACCCTCCCCTCTGCCCTGCACACCTCCTCCAGGCAGGCAGCCCCCACGTGGCCAACATGGTGCGTGCAAAGGGCCAGATGCTCAGCCACCTCTGGCTCTGCCGCTCCTCATCACCGCCTGTCCTTGGGTGATAGCTGGGTCGTGGTTACATCACCCGCATACAGGATGGTCCCCGAGGTCGCCCTCCCTGGGCCACCACTAGGATGAAATTGGGTGACGGGTAAAGGGCTTGGTGCTGGCCTGGTGTGGGGTAGGCACCCGTGCTGGTGGGAAAGCTGAGCAAGCAGTGGAGGTGAGAAAACCACCTTCATTCCTGCGAAAGCCGCCCCCCGCAGCCTCTCGGGGTCCCCTTGGATGAAGGGCCCAGTGTTTCCAGCCACATGAGGCGGCCCCTGGACCTGAGGCTGCCCTCGGCGCCAGAACTCGCAGACCTGAACTTCCTGTGGCTTTACTGCTATTCTTTCCCTCACCTGCCCACAGCCTGTGGGAGGTTGACTGTCCCCAGCTCCCAGATGGGAAAACCAAGGCTGGGGAGACTCAGCCGCTTGCCCAAGGCCAGAGAGCTGGTGTGGCAGAGCCGTGATTTGGACCCCAGAACCTCAAATCTGGAGCCCACACGCTGCCCTTCCCCACTGGGCTCTGGCCTCCCCAACCCTGCCCAGTTCTCCTTACCCCCACACCCCCGGCCCCGCATGTCCCAGCCCTGACTGCTGAGTCACACTTGTGCTCATCCCCAAAGATGTAAACACCAACCCAGGAGCCCCCTTGGGGGCCAGCCAGATACAGCAAGAATAACAGGGGCAGCTGGCCAGTGTGCCCTGGGTCTGGGTGTCTGCCCAGGGCATGGCGTGGCGTGGGCACCTGGGCCTCCAGATACCTCCTGGGCCTCCTGCCGGGGCTGATAAGTGCCCGGCTCCACTTATCAGCCCTGTTCCGCTGCCTGCTCTCGTATACACGTCGGGGTGCACAGCAGCCTGGAGATGGAGAATGGGGCACCACCCCCCCCAAGCCCAGCCCACCAGACAGCTGAGCCTGGTGCATTAGAAACAACTTGAGAGTCCTGGGTGCCTCCTGGTGGCTTCCCTGGCCCTGTGATGGGGACATTTTTAGAGAAATTAAAAAGAGGATTTTTTCCCCCTAAATTATAACATTAGCACCATTGGCAAAGAAATTCCAAAATAAAGGAAATTTGTTAAAATAATCTACAAATATGTATAACAACGGGAGGAAGGAAATAGACTAGCTGTTAATGGTACTAGCACAGCAGGAGGGGTCTGTACGATTTACACCTGAGCAATAAAAATTGGAGATGCGTTTGGTTGGCGTTATGTTCGCGCAGGTACTCCCCGTACTAAGAGGGTAGGGTTATTTCTGCACCTGTCGACTGGCTTACATTGATCTTCGGGGTGTCTCTGATGAGACTGAGCTGGGCGGGGTCCACAGCTGTCCTTGTCCTCCTGCCTCTTGTCTACCGTGACGCACTCGGGCTTCTAAAATGTAACTCAGAACACGCTGTTTCCTGGCGTAGAAGCGTCTATGGCTTCCCGTTGCCTTGGGATAAAACCAGTTCCTTTGCCATGGTCTCCACAGCTGGTGTAAACTGGCTCTCCCCCCAGGCGTCCTGTGCTGGCTCCTTCTTGTCCCCTAGCCCGCGGTGAAAAGTCCCCAGGTGTCAGCTCAGATGTCACCTCCGCTCCCCAACCACCAGGTACCCTCTGGACCTCCTCGTCTAAGCTGCTGCTTCTCCTCGTTCTCGCTGATGTTTCTTTCCTTTGGGGGCAGCTGTCTATCAGCCAGGACAGGAGTCTGCGCCCGGCCTCAGAGCATCCTAGGGATGAGTCTGAGCTGCCTCTTGCTTCTCCCTCCTCCTCCTGGGAGAGCTGACCGGCTCCTCTGGGCTGCGTTCCCCTGACAGCCCCGCTCCTGCCTGACCCAAGGCCTCCCACCACCCCCGCCCACCCACCCCTGTGCCAGGGGTCTCTGCCCCGGTCTCTGCGCATGCTGAGCTCTCCCAGCCCAGGGGGTGAGCATGGTGAGTCTTCTTGGCTTCCTTGGGCCCAGGACGAGGGAACAGCTTGCAAAAAAAAGGCCACAGTACTGAGTCTGGACTGAGGCTTAATAAACGCTTCTAAGGTCACAAGGGGTATGGGGCCACTGTGTTCTTCCTCGTGGGGCGGGCAGGACAGGGTCCTGCATTTACTGAGCACCTACCCTGTGCCCTCCACTCACCTGTGACAGCTGGCAACCTTCCCCTGCAAGACGCATGTATACCTTCCCCATTTTGCAGACACAGCAACTGAGGCTCAAAGGAGTTAGGGAGCGGAGTACAGTGGGTTAAGAAGCTGACTGGAGTGGCTCAGCTCACTATGGAGGTGCAGGTTCAATCCCCGGCCCAGTGCAGTGGGTTAAAATGAGGCAGCATTGCTGTAACTGTGGCTCAGATTCAATCCTTGGCCCAGGAACTTTCATATGCCTTGGATACGGCCATAAAATTTTAAAAAAGAGAGAAAAATACAGGTGAACTTATTTTGAAAACAGAAACAGACTCATAGACATGGAAAACGAGTTTATGGTTTTACCAAAGAGGAAAGGAGAAATGAGCAGTTTGGGGTTAACATATGTACACCTGCTATATATTAACTAGATAATCAACAAGGACCTTCTATATAGTATAGGTAACTATACTCAATATTGTGTAATAACCAGAGTTCCCCTTGTGGCTCAGTGGAAACAAATCTGACTAGCATTGATGAGGACGCAGGTTCGATCCCTGGCGTCGCTCAGTGAGTTAAGGATCCAGCGTTGCCATGAGCTGTGGTGTAGGTCACAGATGCGGCTTGGATCCCTTGTTGCTATGGCTGTGGTGTAGGCCGGCAGCTGCAGCTCCAATTGGATGCCTAGCCTGGGAACCTCCATATGTCACCTGTGCAGCCCTAAAAAGACAAAAAATATATACATTTTGTAATAACCTATAAGGGGAAAAGAATCTAAAATATATATATATATATATATATATATATATCTGAATCACTTTGCTGTACACCTGAAACTAACACAACTTTGTAAATCAAACTATATTTCCATAACAATAAAGAAGTTCCCTGCCCCCCCAAAAGAATAGAACTGAATGCAATCAAAGCAAAGAAGCCACTGCACACCTGCTAGGATGATTCGAAGGAAAAGCCAGGCTAGAACCCGTGTTGGGATGGAAGGAATCGGAATCCTCACTCCCTGCCGGCAGGAATGTGGAGGAAGATAGTCCGGCAGGTTTCCCAGGATTAAAGGCAGAGCGCCCACGTGACCCAGAAATTCCACACCTGGGGTACACAGGACAAATCAGAAAGCCACCTGCGCAAGAATCCTTGTCCGTGAATGTTCTAGCGGCCCGTTCCCAACAGCCCAAAGTGGAAACAGCCTCAATGCCGCTGCTGAAAACGGATAAACAAAGTATGATGTCTCGCCCAAAGAATATTAGGACGGAAAATCTGATAGATGCTCCAACAGCGAAGAACCTTGAAAACAGGGCACCAACCGGCGGAAGCCCGTCACAAAAGACCATATCTTGTATGATTCCAAACTCATATGAAATGTCCAGAAGAGGCAAATCCACAGCGATGGAGAGTAAATTAGGGGCTGGGGGGTCGGGGGGGCCGAGGGGGACTGGCTGTGTGCCTGGCACACCTCACTGAGCAGGTCTTAGGAAACCAGCCAGGCGGTGGCTCTGACAAAAGTGAGCAAAGATGATGAAAGTGTATTCCAAGGGAGCTACGAATTCAGCTGGGAAAAAGCAGAATTCTGGGCCCTGCTCACACTTATTTATTGTTCAGTATCACTTCTATTTTGGGTGATGCATGGGATGGGCCCTCATCCTTCTCAGTGTTTATACCCAAAGCCTCTGCTCCGTTGGAAACTCAGGGGCAGGCACGGTCCCCCAGTAGGAGCAGGTGCTGGGCCGAGTCTCAGGGTCACGTGGGGAGGTGAGGCTCCCAGGTTTGCCTCTCTGAGGCCGCCACCCACCCTCACCCAACCCTGGGCCTCTGCCTCTAGGGTCTGGGGGTGGACTTGGGGACCTCAGGTGTAACTTGAGGTGGGGGGGAGGCTGATGAAAGGGAAATTCAGAGCCAGTTGCGGGGGTGCTGTCTGGCGAATTTGGATTTCACTTTTTACTTTATACGTATCTTTGTTTGAATGCAGTGCCACAAAGGTGTACTGCTTCTCTGATTATAAAAAACAAAGAGTGAAAAGAAATTCCCACTCATAGTAAAGCATTGGACGGCTAGAAATTTCTATAAAGCACTCTCATCCCAGGTAACCTGTGTGTGGTCCTCCAGATTTTTTCCGTAGCGATGCAGCGACATAGTCCTAAGAATTTTAAATGAGACCTCACTCTTTTTCACTTTGCTCGTCCCTTTCCCTTCGTAGCTCACCGCCCACATGGCATTTCTGCATCCAGCGACCTCTGCTAATTTGTACTGGCACGTACTGTGCACAGGCTCTGTTCTAGGCCCTGCGGAGACGGCTAGGAACCAAGCAGACAAATTCCTGCCCTCACGGGGCTTTCAGTTTACGAGGAGGGAAGGAAACAGTTGAGGACGATCATGCCAGCGTCGGCAGAGGCTGGGGAGGAATTAGCAGGTGATCACAGGGCCTTTGCACGAGCCGTTCCCGCCACCTAGGGTGCGCTTCCTGCAGGTGGGCATGTAGAGTGCCCTCCTTGGCCAGCTCCTTGCCATCTCCCCTCACTCTGTGTTCAGCTGGCCTGCCTCCTCTCGAGCACTTATCATGTTTGCACTTCTCGGTGTATTTATTTCTTTGCTGATTTAATACCCATCTCCCATCCTGGGCTGTAAGCTGGGAGGGGCAGGAGCCATCCGAAGTGGTACCCAGCCTCTGCGCCCATGCCAGGCACTCACTGATCATGCGCATTCTAAGGAATTCAAACTGAGTGGTCTTCCGAGGAGAGGGGAAGCCCTCGGAGGCAGTGTGGGCTGTGTCTGCAGGGGAGGAGGCCTGGGGGGTGGATACTCCTGTCGGGGGCAACCTAGGGAGGGCCAGCAGGCATCCAGGCTTGGGGGTGGGGGCGGTGCCCCTGGCCTGGGTGCGAGAGGAACAAGCAGAAGCGAAGTGAGCGGTCTCCAGGAAGGACCAGGGGTGCCCGTGGGAGTGTGGGGTGCAAGGCCTCCTGCGGGCTCCCCTTGGGACGGCCTCCGTCTCTTCCGAGGGCCGCAAAATTCAGTTTTGACCATATTTGCCTCAGAGTCAAGTGGCCGCCCTGTGGGGCTGCGGTATAAATACCGCTTTATTTACTCTGTGTCCCAGTCAAGCACGCTTCTGAGGAACATGAGGCTTCCCTGTGGCCTAGCCCAAGACGTTGGAAACGGGGACCCTGGGGTGGGTTTGCCTGGAGGTTCTGAGTCACTTCTGCTGGAGCCGCTTGGGCTCCTCCCTCCAGGTCACCCTACAGGGGTTCCTCTACAGAAAGTAAAACAAAGCCAGTTTTCGGGGCGCTCAGACCTCCCACCACTGCCCCCTTGTGGGGGGGCTTCCGCGGTCATTTGCCCCCTAACTATGCCCAGGTTTACCCCTGGGAACCAGCCCTCCCCTACATCGGCTCCGCAGGTGGTTCCAGATCTACCCCTCACCCCACCGTGTGGACATGGGACCCAGATCTGGCCGAAAAGAACACAGCAGGCCCCTGGCCTTAGTGCCTGGTTCAAGAACGGGCACATAGTCTGGTTATAGGCAATGCGAGACAGTGAGAATTGTGATGAGACAGTTGGGAGAGGCAGGCCCCCTTCCCTGTGGATTCAACCTGGGGGGTGGCTGGGGGGCGCTGCCAGCATGATCCATGGAGCCTGAGCATGAACCAGCTCAGGAGGCAGCAGGACAGAGGGAGCAGAGAAATTAAATCCCAAGGACAGTCTTTAAACTGCTGGATCCAGCCATTCCTGAAGTCAGACTAGGACAGCCTGTCAGTTCTCTTTTTTCATTAAATGAGTATCTTAGTTTTCTGTTGATGCGGTATCAAATTATTACAAATTTAGTGGCTTAAAACATAATAGGAGATTATGTCCTACTTTTGTGGGTCCGAACTCCAGATACTGCAGGACCCAAATGGGTCCTCAGCTTAGAGTGTGGAAGTCAAAGGTTCAGTAGAGCTGTGACCCTTACTAGGGGCTCTGGGGAAGACTCCTCTTCCAGCTTCACTCAGATTTCTAGTTGAATTCAGTTCCTTGTGGCCTGGTGACAGCTGGGGGGAGGTCTCTGCTCCTAGAGGCTGCCTACGTTCCTCTCACATTTTCCCTTCAGCAACAGTGTGTCAAGTCCCTCGCACGGTTCAGATCTCTCCAACTTCCTCTTCTGGTGCTTCTTTCTGCCCCCGCCGGAGAGGTTCTCTGCTATTAATGGCTCATGTGATTAGATTGAACCCACCTGGATCCTCTCCCTCTTTTAAAGGATCCATAACCTTGGTCCTGTCTGCAAAGTCCCTTTTGGCATGTAACTTAATATGTTCGAACTCAATACATTCATAAATTCCCAGGATTAGAACACAAATTTCTTGGAGGGAGGGGCATTATTCAGCCCTCCACATCAGTCTGACTTAGATTGTCTGTCATTTGCAAAGGAAAGAATCTTGACTGATTTGCCTCCTTCTGGAGAACGATTAGGTAGACATGATTCGGTCATGAAGCTGAATATCTGGCTTCAGGAATGGTTGGATCCAGCAGCTCAAACACTTTTCTAAGGATCAAAGTTCTCTTCATTTCTCAGCCCGTGTTGGTTTCATGCTCAGGGTCCATGGTCGCTGGCTGCCACCCTCTGGGAGCCTTTCCTATTCCACAGGAAAGAAAATGTACCTCCCTCCACTAGTCCCTAACATTAGCCCAGCCCATCTTAAAATCGACCTCCTTTATGATGAAGGGCAGTCTAATTTTTGCTTTAAAATTCCCCACCTTGGTTAGATTAGCACAAAGTGCCCTCAAAATTCTTCTTTTGTTCCTTCTACAAATGTCCATTTTCTTCTCTGTGCCAGGCAGCAGTTAAAAAGATGGGTGTTGTGGCTACTGCCTTAGAGTGGCTACTGCCAGGGAGCATAAGCAAAAAAATCATTGGGTTACAAATTTGTGAAGGAAAGAAGCAGGCGAGGTAACAAAGGAACCAGGAGGGTCCAGGTGAGACGTGGGTCCAGCAAACATCTCTGGAGAGAAGTCACGTAAGGAGACGAGGGTGGGAAGAGCATGGCGGGCTGGGGGGCGGCAGGGGAGCTCACAGCCTGTGCAAATGCCCTGAGGTTGGACGTGCTGGGTGAGGTGGAGGAACCGCCAGAGGCCAGGAGGCAAGAGTGTGATGGTGGGGGTGGGGCACGAGAAGGCGGTCAAGGCTGGCAGAGTGGATGCGGCACGAGGTTAGGATGGATGCTTTAACTACCCCCGCTTCCTGCACAACGGAAACTGGCCTGGCTTTGGAACAGTTTCCTGGGGTGGGGTGGGGAGCAGGGGGCCTGACTGGGAGCCCTCCCTGGCATCTTCCTCTCCTTCCCCAGGGCACCCCACCCCCAGCACCTCCACACTTGCCGTCACGGAGCCAGAGACAGTCACCAGCGTGACTTCCTTCCGCCCCTGCTTCTGCCTGGCCGCTCAGAATAGCGTTTGGCACCTCATTGAGGTTGGCACCTGCCACCCCGGGTCCTCCTCTCCTTCCTTACTGCCCTTGGCTGGGGAGATGGTGAGCGGGATGGTTGGCTTAGGGAGAAGGGGGACAGACAGGTCGGCTGTGGGGCGCACCCCCCCTTTGCACCCCCTCCTAGTAGTTTCTCCGGCCTCCAGCTGTCAGCAGTCACCTTCCTGCTACTCACAGTGGTGGCATTTTTATACAGGATAATCGCCCAGCGATTATGACCAGGCATCGAGGGGCATGTGGGACAGGAAGTCCCCGCGTCCTGTCTCCCGTCTGGTTCCTTTCCCCCGAGGCATCCCCAGGGCCTCCAGGTTCTACCTGTTGCTTTTTGCGCTTATGTCTGACTCTTCCCTCCCTAATGAGCACGTGCCATTCGCTGTATGAGGCACCCGGCTCCTTTCCCTTAAATCCATCCCAAAGATCCCCCACTTAGCCCCCTCATAGCCTGCTCTCGCCTTGTTGTTGGTTGTATAGTATTCCACAGGGTGGGCAGGGTGTGCTCTATTGCCCAGGCCAGGGCTGGAGGGAAGTTGTTTCTAGTTTCACTGTTTCAGGCAGAGGCAGAAGAAATCACCCTGAACGGAGTCGCGGGTGAACCTGCCATTGTCTAGTCTGTGAGCACCTGCCGCATGCCGCCCGATGCCTGCAGGTCCTTGCTCAGTCCTCGCACTGCCCTGCTGGGAGGGCACACGATAGGAGATAACTATTCAGGGCCACACTTTTTTATCTTTTTAGGGCCACACCTATGGCATATGGAAGTTCCCAGGCTCGGGGTGGAATCAGAGCTGCAGCTGCTGACCTGCCCCACAGCCACAGCAATGCCAGATCCGAGCTGCGTCTGTGACCTACACCACAGCTCATGGCAACGCCGGATCCTTAACCCACTGAGCGAGGCCAGGGATTGAACCTGCATCCTCATGGATACTAGTGGGATTCTTACCTGCCAAGCCACAGGGGAAATCCAGAGCCACACTTTTTAAGTTCGTTTCCAAAGTTCAGTGACCTGGTGGGAAGTTGGTCTCTGAAATGGTGTCACTGTTATTTTGTGGGCATCTCAAGAGGGCTTGCATGTGCCCCCAACCAAGCTTGGGCTCTTCCTCTTCTTTTCTGGCTTTGTTTTCACCATACCTGCCACTCCCATGCTCCTGAAAAAAGTCTGCCTGGTGCTCCTGTTCCCAGACACGGGTGCCAGGTTCAGGTCCCTGCCTGCAGGTGCCTGCAGAACTTTGGCCTGTGAGTTGACCTAGTGCCATGGGGTGGGGCGGGACCAACCCCTTCTCCCAAGTAAGTGCATAAATTCTTCTTCCATTTACTGATGAAATAACTACTAAATACAATGTCCTGGCGGGGAAGACAAAAAAAACAAAACAAAACAAAAAAAAAACCAAAAAAACCCTAACTCATCCCTGGAAAAATTATTTAATTTCAGCCTGGTAAACACTGCAGTGAGGTGCCAAGCCCTACTAGGCATTCCCCTGCCGCAGGGCCTTTGCACGTGCTATTCCCTTTAGCTGGACCACTCATCTTCCACATATCCACACGGCTCACCTCCTACCTTGCTCTGGGCAGAACCACAGCCCCTCACTCACCATGCCCCCCTCCTGTGCCCGCTCATTTTTCTCTGCAGCTCTCACCACGCCTCAAACCTTCATTTACTGTAGGCACCACTTATTATCAGTTACTCGTTTGTCTGTTGCCTGTATCCCTGGTGGATCCTCAGTCTGCCTGGTTCACTGCTCTATCCCTGGTGCCTAGAAAGGTGTCTGATACACACGGTAGCTTCTCAGCTAATATTTGTGGGATGAATGAATGACCCAATGAAAGCCATGCCTGCTCATCATTTCAGCTGCTGGGGAGGACAGTATCAGGAGGTGTGTTCCCGACACTGTGGACAGGCTTAGGTTTCATGGGGCCTGAAGTTTATACAACTCGGGGCACCATCTTTTTTTTTTTTTTTTTTTTTTTTTTGTCTTTTTGCCTTATTCTAGGACCGCTCCCGCAGCATATGGAGATTCCCAAGGCTAGGTGTCCAATCGGAGCTGTAGCCACTGGCCTACACCAGAGCCATGGCAATGTGGGATCTGAGCCATGTCTGTGACCCACACCACAGCTCATGGCAACACCGGATCCTCAACCCACTAAGCAAGGCCAGGGATTGAACCCACAACCCCATGGTTCCTAGTCGGATTCGTTAACCACTGCGCCACGACGGGAACTCCCCAGGGGCACCATCTTTAAGAAAAAGAATATATGGCTACCTGCACAGAGTTAGGGCCAGTGATCAAAAAAAGACTGGCGTTGCCAAAGGAAAGGCATTCCAGGCAGAGAGAACAGCTCCTGAAAAAGCCAAGCAAGGGTGGCCAAGAGCCAGGGAGGAAGGAGAGAAGGTCTGTGGGGCTGTAGCTCTGCAGGGGACCCCGGAGGGCTGGACACCCGGTGGGGACCAGCTGGGAAGTGATGGGGTGTGACCCGCGGAGCCCTGGTTTCTGTGGGATCCCCGGAGAAAGCCCAGAGAGGACCTCTGTGCTCTGAAGTACGGAGCCCTGCCAGCCGAGGCTTTCCCACTCCGGCCACTGGCCGAGGCTTCGCCCTCCCCCTCCCCCATCGCATCACCCTCCAGGAATGTGTCTCCCTGCCTCGGGTGCTTGCTTACCCCTAACCTACCCAGAGAGGTCCCTCGAGGCTGCCTGACCAGGCTCTTCCCACTCCCTCCCCAGGCTCTGCTCAGAATAAAGCTCGGGGGCCCTGGCTGGGGACCCTGTGCCCTGGCCCGAAGCCACTGCCAGCCATTTGCATCACAAATGAGCCTGGGTCAGGCTGCTGGGCTCCAGCCAGCCTGCCTGGTGCTGCCTCCGGTGACTTAAGGACACAAGCCAGGATCCAGCTGCCGCACACACCGCTCTACCCGCCCCCCCGAAACTGTGCCCCTGGGGGAGGTTGCCCGCCCCACAGGCTTGGGATCCTCCAGAGCCGCCAGCCCTCCGTGCCAGCTGGGAAGAACAATTACGGCCAAGAGGCTCGGCCTGTGACATTCTATCCTGTAGCTCTCACGGCAGCGCAGTCTACAGAGGAGGAAACTGAGGCTCAGAGAGGGTGAGCAACTTGTCCAAGGCCACTCAGCTAATAGCCGGAAATGCTGGGCTTAAACATTCTAGAAACGTTATGAACAGGGACCGTCCCCTCGAGGGTCAAGTGTGTTTGTCCACCAGGCAGTGGGCACACACAACTGCCAGATGAATCTGAGCCTCAGCCTTTCTCCCCTGCTTGGTTGGTGTGGGGATTGGCGGGGGGAGTGGGCAGGCTGTTTCTCTTTCTAGACTCTGAATCCTGAGGTCAGGGCAGTGCCCGTGCCTGTCTGTGGTGCACAGCAGGTGCTTACGAAGTGCTTCTGGAGTAAATAATAAATTAACACCCAAACTCTTTTTGAGCCTGGGCTGTGATTTTCGGCTGCAGGTCCTTCCAAAGCAGAGGGTGGTCATGTCCAGCTCAGGGTCCCCAGGGCTGAGCAGGTGGCCTGGTCCCCAGTGGGGGTCCTGGAACGTTCTCAGAGGTTCAGCCACGACTTATTCTCTACAAGCTCGCCCTGAGCTGGCTGGGCTCTCGGCCTGGGCACAGGGAGGCCCAGCCACTCTCTTTCTCTCTCGTCTCTCCCTGGCTTGGCCCAGAGTTGTCTCCTGCCCCAGGGCCTTTGCTCGTGCTGCCCTGCTGCCTGGCCATCTCCCAGCAGCTCTTCCAGGGCTGGTTGCTTTGTCATCTCCTCAGAGAGGTCCCTGTCTAGCTGGTGCCCTCGGATAGCCCCTGTCTCCACCCCATCTCTCTCCAGAGCTCGGAGGGAGCCGTATGGCTGCCTTTTCTTTGTTTTCTGGGGGTTTGCTTGTGTCTCTTTTAGAATGAAAGAGGAAGGAAGATGCACATGCCACATAGAGTAAAACAGAACGAGGAGGGGGAAAATGAGGGAGAGAGTCAGATGGAGAGAGAGAAAGGGAGAGGCTGATGGGGAGAGAGACAGAAATAGAAGCAACTGAACATGGAAGGCAAAGACGCAAACAGAAACTGAAAGAAAACAGGACCAGAGTCCCAGAGAGAGATGGAGACAGGGACAGCGGGGGCGGGGGATGCTGTGCCGGGGGCAGAAGGGGAGAGAGAGGGTGGCACCGGGCTTCCTTTTGGGGTGACAGAAACATTCTGGAATTAGATTGTGGTGATGGTTGCACAACCTTGTATATGAAAAGCCACGGAATTGGGTACAAGGTTGAGTCTTATGGGATGTGAGTTACATCTCATTTGAAAACATGGACAAGCTACAAAATGCCTACAGACTGATGCCCTGCAAATCCAGCGAGATCAGGAAGAACAGGGACAGAGCGTGGACCCCCATCCCCCACCCACCCCCCAGCGGGAGATTAAGGAGAGGCAGTGACCAATTCGGGGGGACCAAGAAAGGACGTGGGGTGAAAATCCGAATAAAGTCTATAGTTTAGTTCATAGTATTGCCTTAAAGTGAACTTCTTACTTTTGATCATTGTACGATTATGGAAGAGATTAATGGGGACGCTGGGTGAAGGGGATGGGAAACTATCTTTGAGCTTTTTCTCGAAGTCTAAAATTATTTCAAAACTAAGGAGTTAAAACAAATAAAGAGACAGAAATGACCAGAGAGCTGCCCGGGACAGGGAGATACCTGGGCTGGCGGAGCCTGGTGTCGAGTCCTCTGCCTTTTACTGACAACGAGGCTGCTGATGCCCCGGAGAGGTCTCCAGCTCCGGCTCAGGCTGAAGCACTTCCATGCCCAAGGCTGCAGACCCCGAGGCCTGCCAGCAGAGGCTGCTGACGATTCAGGGCGATGTCTCCTGTTTCTCCGAGGGTCTCAGCGGTGGTTGACCCAGCCCCAGGGGCTCCCCTGCACCCTCCATGGTGCCCGAGTGTGCCCGCTAATAGCCCTCTGCTCCATCCTCGCCCCCTGCACCCGACACGCAGCCCTCGGAGCCCCAGCTGACTCCCTCTAGGCTCCGGGCACCCCTCGGAGGAGGAAGGAAAAATACCTGAGGTCCTGCTTTCCTGTGAAAATAGCAGAGTGGCAGCCCACATGCTGGGATTGGGGGTCATACATGAGGGTCCCTGCTTCCTGCCCCCTGTGCTGGCCTCAGGGCTCCAGAAGGGAAAATGCTCACTTTTATTTCCCTAGAACCCAGCCCGGGGCCAGGCATGTAGTAGGTGCTCAATCAATGCTCGTGCATTTTGAGGGCACCTTACTCCTAGGATCATTTGCCAAAGACCAGCTTTTTCCTAATCCAGTGTCTTCAAGCTTTTTAAAGCAGTGAAATCTGCTTTTTAAAAGTGAAAATCTGCATAGGATTTCCCACTGTGGCTCAGCACTTATGAACCTGCCTACTATCCATGAAGATTCGGGTTTGATCCCTGCCCTTGCTCAGTGGGTTAAGGATCCAGCACTGCCTTGAGCTTCGGTGTAGGTCGCAGATGAAGCTTGGATCCCATGTTGCTGTGGCTGTAGTGTAGGCCAGCAGCTACAGCTCTGATTTGACTCCTAGCCTGGGAACTTCTATATGCTACAGGTGCTGTCCCTAAGAAGAGCAAAAAAAAAAAAAAAAAAAAAAAAAGAAAGAAAAAAGAAAAGAAAATCTACATAAAATTTCAGAGACTAATAAGCCCCTACTACCACTGCCCAGAATTAAACACAATGAGACATGAAGATTTTGTCACATTTGTCACCAATCTCTTTTATTTATTAAAAAAAAAATTTTTTTTTTGGCTGAGCCTGTAGCATGCCAAAGTTTCTGGGTCGGGGATTGAACCCTCGACACAGCGGTGACCCAAGCCACAGCAGTGACAACCCCAGATCCTTGATGGGTTAGGCCACCAGGGAACTCCTCTTTTTTTTTTAAAGAGATAAAATGTTGCAAATACAGATCAATTCTGCTGTAACTCCCACCCCAAGCCCACAGCCAACCTCAGTGCCAGTAGGAGCAGCAGGAGGCGGGGTCTTTCAGGCACAGGATCAGGAGGAGTCAGTCAGCAGGACTGCTGGCTGCGGGCCCTTTAACCGTCTTGTCCCTGACGGGTCTCATACAGCCGGCCGTGCCCTGATTCTGTGGTTTCCAATCAGCTACACCTTGAAGTCCCCTGACGCCTGTGGTGGAGGGCGATCCATCCTGGTCAGGAGCTGTCCCCCAGCCACCACCCCCCTGCATCCACCCCACCCCCCACCCCCTCATGGGCCTGCAACCCCGGCAACCACGTGGGGCTCAGAAGGGCCCCACCCCAGGTTTTATGCTTTGCTGTCTCCGCCTCGAAATTCTTAGTAACCTTTGAATGAGGGGCCCGCATTTTCATTTTGACTGGGCCCCGCCAATCATGTCACTGTTCTGACAGCGTGGGACACCTATAGAGCCCCCGCCCTGTGCCAGGAACTGCCCCGGGCTGGCGGGTCTTTTCCGAAGACCGTGAAAGGCGGGGTTCTCCTCGACCCATTCTGTGGATGCGGACACTGAGGCTCAGAGAGCTCCTGACTCTGGGGAGCCGGGGCCCTGTGACAGGAGACACCCGGCCCAGCCCCCTTTCTTTTAAAACCAGGGTCCAGAGAGCTGCCGGCTTCCTCCGGCCTTGGCCGTGGGCTGCAGAGGCGGGTGTGGGGCCATCACCCCGCCCAGGAGACCGAGCCCGCCCTGTGGGCGCCGCCCTGGGGCCCCAGGGCTGAATCCACTTCCCCACACTTCCTCTCCCCGTGGGGACTGTCTCAACTCGGGGTGAGCCAACCTCAGTGTTCATCAGAGCGCAGCTTCCTCTGCCCAGAGAAGACCTCTCGCAACCTGCTCTATAATTAGACCTGGCCGGCGGGCCCGCGGGTGTGGCCAGGCCGCGGCTGCTTCCGCCCCGGGGAGGGGCTTCCACGCGGCTTCCCGGGAACCCGAGGAGCCTGTGGGCCGGGGGTGTGTGGAGGTGTGGTGGGGGGGGGTGGGGGGGGGTGGGGGGGGGTGGGGTGGGGTGGGGGTGGGGGTGGGAGGGGGTGCTCAGGCCCCACAGAAAGGGGTCTCCTCCGGCTTCCCCAGCAGGCTTCCCCCCACCCCCTACAGTCATGCGGGCAGACAAGATCCAGTTCTAGGATGCGAGACACAGGTTTTGCCATAGTCTTAGCACAGTGGTTTTCCACGGGGGGTCAGGGCCCTAGCTGGGGAGGGGGCTCCTGGAATCTAGTGCGTGGGGGCAGGGAAGCAGCCCCACGGGCCACCAAGCCCAGGACGGCCCCACCACAGCTATGACAGTGGCCCAAGTTGGGAGGAGGAGGAGGTGGTGACCAGGAGGCTGGGGTGGAGGAGGGGAGAGGGCAGGGTTTGGGGTGTATTCTGAAGGCGCGACAGAGGGGACATGAGGACGGCCTTTGGGAGGCAGTGAGGAGCAATAGTCTGGAAGATCTGGGGGGAGATTTGTAGGAAGAGGGAGACAGGTGCAAAGGCTGGTGGGAAGGGACTTAGAATTTGGGTGAGGAAGTGAGATGAAGGAGGGGTCCATTCCTGCAGAGCTTCGTAGGCTAAGAAAAAGAGTTTCACTGGCAGCCTCTAAATGCATAGGTGCCGAGAGCTCTGGACCGGGAGTCTAGAGGCTAGGTTCCAGCTTGAATTGGGTGCTCACTGGCCAGGTGACTTTGGAAAAATTACTCTTTGGGGCACCAGTTCTAGGTAGGAGCAGTGCTACCATCTGTTCCCCCCAGGGGGCTGCTGGGCTGTCAATGAGGTGCTGGGTATTGGGACACAGGATGGGGAGGTGACTTGTCCTTTTGCTCCAAGTGTTTAAGAATGACCCACGGGAGCTGTAACCTTGAGTCCCAGGTTTGAGTGATTTACAAGACCCAGGCAAGGGTCCAGCCAATCCGGGCATCATTGAAAAATGGACAGGTGTCCACAGGACTGTTCCAGACTCCTCTTTAACAGCGACCTCATGTGGTGGTAAGACGCCATGGCCACGGGGAAGTTTAACAGGGAATAGGCCCCACCCCCACTGTGAGTGGACGATGACCTTGGGGTCCTTTGACCATTCAAGGGTGTGAGAGGACCAGAGAAGGAGGTTCTGGGCATCTTGCTAACACAGCACTTGGGAGCTTGAGTGATTAAAGAACAAAGACATGTAGTCATCCCAGGATCATACCTTGGAGGAGTTTATTCTGGCGTCATTTGTTTGGAAGGAAAGTTTCCTGATACTTAGGGGCTCTGGGAGACCTGGGGTGAGAAGGGGTGGTTGCTGGGCCAGGAACAGTGCCTGTTACACCTCTGCCTCACTGGCTGGCTTGTGGCTCCAAGAATGCAACCAGTTCCTTTGGTCCCCGGTTCTTCTTCCCCAGCCCAGCTGCCTGCAGTCCCAGCCCTGGGGAAGGATTTCCTCAGCTGGGGAAGCGCTGAAGACACTCGGGTGGGGGGAAGGTGGTGGAGATGGGGTGGGTGGGGCAGAGATTCTCACTGTCAGGCTGCGGCCTCTCCCACTGCCCTTCCTGCTCAGAAGATGCTTCGCTCATGTACCCTCCAAAGGATATCACAGAGGCCGCTCATTCAAAAGAGGTGAACAAACCAGTTATCCTCTAGGAAATATAGACAGCTGATCCACGGAAGAATACGTAGCCTTGTAGGCCAAGAAAGAAATGCAAACAACAGCCCTGCGACATGCTGATTCAATTAGAAAACAATTATAAAATGATAAAGCCCAGTGCTGGCAGGGATGCAGGGAAAGCGACACATCAGCTTTGCTGTAAACAGATTCAGATTTTGAAGATCAATCTGTCTGCATGAAATAAGTGTTGAGAAACTGCACACATGCTCTGACCGAGCATTTCATCTTCTGGAAAAATGTGGCCTTATTTAAAAGTGGGAAATGGAAAAAAAAAACAAAAGCCAAAAAACCCAGATGCACCCTGCTAACGTCTTTGGAGCGCTCTCACTGTCTGAACATGCATTACCTCTTTAACCCTAGAGCTGCTCCGTGGGGTGTGTGTTTTGTGAACCCTATTTTGGAGGTGAGGACCCGGAGGGCCAGGGAGTCCATCCGTCCCTCTGTGCTCACTCAGGTGGTAGGCGGCAGAGCTGAGGTTTGAACCCTGGCTGCCGCACCAGAACCGTGGGGATCCCCACCCCACACTATTGCTCTGTAACATGAAGGCAGAATTGTCCACTGAAGAGACGGCCGTGTGTGGCTCCATGGGGGCGGGGGGTGTGGTATGCTGTCGCCAGGGTGCGACCGGAAGACAAAAGATCTTCTTTCTGCTTCTGCCTGGCAGGCGTGCCCCGGCCTTTTGTTCTGGAATGCTGGTGAGCTGCCACCCGGAGACCTGCCGTTGGTGGCTGGTGTTAGTGGAGCAGGCCCAGCCCACAGACCCAACACACACACTGTGTGTTTGTCCAAGGAATCAAGCCAACACCCTTCACGCTGCCTTGATAGATGCTGAGCAGTTGAACTGATGCCACAACCCCTGTGTTTCCCGCTTGGGCAGAAATGCCAGTGGCCTCATGGTTGGAGGGGCTGGAGGGATGGTGACAGTTCCAGGCACCTGAGGCTTCAAGGAGGCCATGAAATTTTGGAGACGATCTTGGCCCAGCGAAGGGCTCGGATCCTTTGCCTCCAGAGAAGGGGATAGGAGGGGACACTCCCGTGGCACGTCTGAGGCTGGTGTGCATGTTGGTATGCGGAGAACTCTCAGGGAACAGTGGCTTCTATTCTTGGGGTCCTCCTCCTATCTCTAAAAAGCGGGGCTGGCTCACACGAGTGTATTGAAAGTGTGGGCCCAGCGTGGGCCGTGGGATGCACCGTGTGGGGCAGGAGGGGGGCAGGCCATCCCTTTCCAGAAGTTCTGTCCTCAGTTCAGCTTGGTCTTGCTCGTGGCCGCCCACCGCCTGCCTGTCCCCACTTGTAGCAGAGAGACAGAGAGAGAGCAGCAGCAGTATTTAATACCACGATTTGCCTTCGCCATGCTCACTTTCAGAGTTCTCTTATACTCGTTTTCTTTTCTTTTCTTTTTCTTTTTAGGGCCGCACCCGCGGCATATGGAGGTTCCCAGGCTAGGGGCTGAATCAGACCTGCAGCTGCCGGCCTGCACCACAGCCACAGCAACGTCAGATCCGAGCCCTGTCTGCGACGTACACCACAGCTCACGGCAACGCCGAATTCCCCACCCACTGAGTGAGGCCAGGGATTGAACCCCCGTCCTCATGGACACTAGTTGGATACATTTCTGCTGCAGCTCAGCGGGAACTCGTATTGGTTATCCTCTATTAAATGGGACAGGATCAGCCACCCCAAGGAGACTTATTTCAGTATCTATCAGCAAGCGATACTGGTGTTCCATTTACATTGGGGATAGACAATTTCCTTTTAAAATAAACAGACCTCTGGCCACGGTCTCTCTCCCGTTTTATAGATGAGGCCGCTGGGGCCGGAAGAGCCTCAAGGTCAGAGTGCCTCTGGATGCAAAGGCCTCTGGGACTCGAGTCTGCCTGGGGGCCGAGCCCTTCCCGCTTTGCCAGTCCCTGGGTCTGCCCTTGTCCTCTGCTTCCTGCCCCGCCCTCCCTTTGTTCTGCTGCCCCGGGGGCAGGCGGGTTGCCCTGGCACCCGAGGGAGGCGAAGGCGGCCACACACAGGTTGCTATTTGCTTTCCTCTCCTCGGAGGTGGGAATGGGGCCAGGTGTGTGTGTCGGGGGGACTTAACAGCCCACTCCTCTCTGTCTAAGTTCCTGGTGGTGTCTGGAGGCTGGGCCACCTGCAGGGTGAGTGAGCAACCATCCTGGTCTCCCTGGGACAGAGGGGTTTCCTGGGAAGCTGGACTTTCAGTGCTAAAGCCAGGCACGTCCTGGCCAACTGGGACCCGCCCTGGGTGATGGGGCAGGGGGCCAGCTAGCAGGTGGACAAGGGACAGGATCAGGCACCCCAAGGACACTGCTTGGCTCCCCTCTGGCCTCCTGCCTGCAGGCTTGGGTATGGGGCTGGCGTTGACATCAGGCAGAGCCGAGTGAGGAATGACTCCCTGTCCCATCCCATAATAAGGACTCGACAGTCGTTTTGGCCTCGGAGCCTCAGTTTCCTCGTATGTAAAATGGGGATAAGATTCCCCCTCCCCTCACAGGGACAGCAAACGAGAAAACAAGCGTAACTGCCTTTAGCGGAGTGTCGACATGTGATACGAGAGAGCATGTCTGATTATGTTACTAGATGCCAGCTCGAAACCCAGCTTCCCACCACTCTTGGAATAAAACCCAACCCATGGCCCTTTGAAGCTCCTGTGATCTGCCCGTGACCTCTGACCGCATCTTCTGCTCCCCTGGCATTGGCTGCTCCAGTCGTGCTGGCCTCCCGGGTGGCTTAAACCTGCCCCACCCTCCTCTCTGCCTCAGGGCCTTTGCATGTGCTGTTTCCTGTGCCCGAGGTACCACCGCCCTCTCTCCCGGGACTGGCTTCTTCTCATCTTTGGGCCTTGGATTAAGGGGTGTCCCACCGAGAGGCCTTCCCTGTCTCCCTCATTTGAAGGGCTGTTTGTCTCCTTGGGAACAGAATGTTTCTTGGCTGGTTCACTGCTGCCGCCTCAGGCCGTCGGATGATGCCTGGCCCAGTGCAGAGCTCAGGACGCCTCGGTCAGGAGCGTGAATGTCTTGGCTATTGTGAATGGTGCTGCTATGAACACGGGGGCGCATCCATCTTTCTCAATGGAACTTTTGTCCGGATAGAAGCCCGGGAGTGGGATTGCTGGATCATATGGTTGTTCTATATTTAATTTTCTGAGGGACCCCAGACCATTTTCCCACAAGGTCCCACTGTACAGCACAGGGAACTGTGTCTCCTGGGCTAGACCACCACGACGGAAGAGGATATAAAAAAGAATGTACATGTATGTATGACTGGGTCACTCTACTGTCCAGCAGAAATTGGCACAGCATTGTAAATCAACTATCCTTTAAGAAAAAATACTTTTTAAAAAAGGGATGAATGGGAGTTCCGGTCATGGCTCAGTGGTTAATGAATCCGCCTAGGAACCATGAGGTTGCGGGTTCGATCCCTGGCCTCGCTCAGTGGGTTAAGGATCTGGTGGTGCCGTGAGCTGGGGTGTAGGTCGCAGATGCAGCTCTGATGAGACCCCTAGCCCGGGAACCTCTGTATGCTGCGGTGTGGCCCTAGAAAAAAAAGACCAAAAAAAAAAAAAAAAAAAAAAGGATAAATAAATGTCCCCAGTGGGTTGGGGAAAGAGTCCAGAATTTTAAATCTCTTTCCTTCTCCGAGCCTCAGTTTCCGCGTCTGTCAGCAGGGCTGAGGGGACCATCCAGCCCTCGTGGTTTGTGAAGCATGGGTGCGGTGACAAAGACGGACCAGTCCTCCGCTGTGGCTGCGTGGAGTGGGACAGAGGGACTGGTGGCTCCACCTGCAATGGCCCACAAGCATCCACACACATCCTTCTCCCCGCGTCCTCAGTGCCACCATTCAGGCCAGGAAACTGAGTCCCAGAAGGGGCCCCTGTCTGGTCACCCCGAGCTGGGCAGCCCCGGGCCCGCTGCCTTCCCCCGAACAGGAACCTGGTGGCCTGGCCTGGCCTCCCTCCTGCCAGGACTGGGCAGGCAGCTGACGGTCACATGCCCTCAGCCCCCAGGCAGGCTCCCGCGGAGATTCCAGCGCACTGTCGGAGCTGTCAAACAATGTCCCTGCCAGGTTTTTACAAGAATCCAAGGCCTCATAGCCCGATGCCAAACACCCTCTTAAGACAATACCTCTGCGGCCTGTGGGCCCGTCCCTAGCGAGCACCGCCTCTCCTCGGCCATATATAGGCAAAAGCCGGGGAATCCCTCTCCCGGCCCTGGACTGGACCGAGGGAGGCCGCCACAGCCTTGGCCTGCACCCCGGGATCTCGCACCTCCAGATCCGCCAGCCTCTGGCCCAGGGGCCAGGGGCAGAGCCCAGGTTGGGGGGAGCGGGCTGCCAGGCCCGGCAGAGCTCGGTGCTCAGGGCCTCCTGGTGCCCCATCAGCCTGCAGCCCGAGTGGCTGGCAGCGCAGGCTCTTACCAAATAAGGCCTGGGCTGCGGGGCCTGGACAGGCTCAAACTCTGGGCCGAGAGGCGGGAGGCAGCAGGCCTGCGGCTTTACCTCTTCCTCCTCTTGCGCTGTCCAGAGCACGGAGCCAGCTGGCCCCGCAGAGTGCTGTCCCCGAGGTTCAGGACAGCCCCACCCCAAGAAACCCCAGGGGACTGTTCAGCATCCCCAGGAAAGGAGCCTGCATTTAGAGCTTTTGGAATGTTCCATTTGGAAGCTCAGATAAGTCAAGGTGCAGAAAGATGCCTGGAACTCCTGCTGCAGCCCCAGGTCCCCAAACTAGGCCAAAGGGGTCGTGACCTGCCCCCCCCCCCCCCGCAATGCGATGCACATGCCCACACCTGCCCGCACGCCCCCATGGAGTTCTGCTGATGGGCATTCTCTGTGGGTCACTAATCACTCCAGCCAACCTTTTCCAGGTCCCTGGTCTGTGGGGTCAAAGGGCAAGGCTGGCCAGGGGGCTAGGGCAGTGGGCGAGCGGTTCTAGAGCAAACTGAAGGTCCTGGGCGGTGACCTGTGCCTGTGGTGAGGACAGAGTGTGAGCACTGGTTAAGTGGGAGGCCTGTATCCCTGTGAACCACCTCGAGCAGCGCTCAGCACCTGCCAGTGGAGAATGAGAAGAGACGGGGTGAGCCCGCCGTGGGTGGGGGGGGGGTGGGGGGCTTGTCATGTCTCAGGAGCCACTTTGGGCGTGGAGCTCCCCCGTCTGCCTGCCTTGGATCCAGCCAGCAGCTTCACTTCTTGGAACCTCAGTTTTGCCATCCACAGAATGGGCCTGATACATGCTCTGCCGCAGGGGTGGCTGCGGGAATTCAACAGGATAAAATGCGTGGGAGCTCTGCGGAGAGCTCTTTGAGGATTACGTGGGATCCTGGGTGAGGGAGAAGATCCTCCTTGCCTGGGAGATGGGGGAGCCAGGACGCCCCCCCCCCCAAGATCTTCACTGCCTTCCCTGTAGCCCAGGAAAGCGGGGGTGGCATTTTGAGATCTCCGAAGCCACTCCCAGAGCAGAAAGCCTGTGGCTGGGGGTGACACCTCTGTTCACGTGTGAACATGCCTCGTGTGTGAGAATGTGGGGGCCCCCACGAGCCCCCTTGAGCATAGCTGTGTGACTGAACGTGGGTGCTCGGACCCCTAGGGTGGGTGCACAGATGCCGGGGGCTATTTGTGGTTTCTGCTGATTTCCATTCCCTTTTCACAAGGGAATCTCAAGGTGGTGCGGCTCGCTTCCTGGCCCCCCAGAGCCCCCCTCCCTGGATTGGCTGTGAAATTAGGGGCCCAGTGCAAAAGAAAAACATGCAAACCCTTGTTCAGAAACTACCAAATCTTTCAAGTGGCAACAGCAGAGCATTAAACCAAGCGTGGGGCCTTTCTGAGTGTGGGGACCTTGTGTGACTGCCACGGCCCTGTCCCCTCCCTCACCCTGCCAGTGTGAGTGTGCGTGACCTGGGCTGGGCTGTGGTCGCTCCAGCCTAGCAGTGGAGGCAGGATCAGAAGGGAGGTCTGTAAAGTCTGTAAAAGGGCCACCCCCCCCCCCGCCCCCGCCATGCCCCAATCGTGGAAGCAGCCCGCATCCAGGTCAGGCCCCGGAGCCCCTGGGGGAGAAGCGCCCTCCCAACCCTTCTGCTTAAGTCCAGTGAGCTGTGGTCCCCTGGACCAGGGGCCAGCAAGTTGGCGCAGCTCCTGCGTTTAGCTGCCTGGCAGGATGCTGTGGGTGAGGCTGTCTGCGAGGGGGACACTCATTGGCTCTGTCGGACCGGGAGCTGGGGCAGAGCCGGGGGTGCCCTGGACCTGGGGGCCTGGGGGTAGGCAGGATGTCCTGAGAGCCCAGAGTCCCTCCTTGGCACGAGGACCGTAGGCTGCCATCTGGGGCTCCCCTGACGGCTGCCGCTTGACATTGGCCCGAGGGCTACACTCTGCTGGAGAAGTGAGTTTCCCCATCTCCCGGAAAGTTCTGTGCCATCTCCAGAAAGCACCCCCCGCCCCGTGCTTCAATGTGCCCTCTGGAAAACTTGCGGATTCTGCCCAGAAACTTCACAGTGCCCTCCCCCGCCCCCCCCCAGCACTGAGCTCTGAGGTCCCTCCGGGTCGGGACTGGGCTTGGCCTGTTCGCTGGGGTCTCCCAGAGCCTGGCACAGCACCATCCCATGGAGGGAGAGCAGAGCCCACGCCATCAGAACCAGGCGCTGGTGTTCGTCAAAATCCTCCTCTAAGGCTGGGATCACAGCCAAGGTGATATCGCATCCTTTGACATTTTATTTTAATGGAAAGCCTGGTGATTCACATTCATTGGCTTATTTTTTTGATGTAGGAAGAAGTCTTTTCTCCAAGGGGCTGAGGGGTCTGCCAACAGCTCATGTCTCTCTTGCATAAACCACACGCCGATTCATCTGCTTTTTTGCAGTTTCTCTTTCTTTGGAAAGTGGAGAGAGCAGGAATGTGTTCACAGAGGCAACCAACCAGAGAGCTTCTGGGCAGGCTTCAATGCTCTAAAGTAAACGTGTCCTTTCAATTAATTAATCAACAAAGATTTATTGGGCGTGGACTGCATGCCAGAGCCAATGCTGGATGCTGAGAACCCAGAGGAAAAATGAGCTGAAGGAAATTCTGCTGGGGGCAGAGAAGTATGTCTTCTGTTCTTTAAATGTAGAGATGGAGGCTCAGAGAGGCTGTGTGAGTTACCTAAGGTCACACAGCATGTTCATGGCATGTTTTGACCTTCAAGGAAGTAGCGTGCAGAGGTTGGCTAGAAGAGATGGGGAAATGGGGTATCATTGGGTGGTTAAGACTCTGGTTTTGGTGCCAGTGGAACTGGGTTCAAATCCTGCCTCTGGGAACTTTGGCAGGACTTTTCCCCTCCAGACCTGGGTCCCCTCGACCTCTGGGAGCTGTACTGGGGCTACATGCAGGCCGAATTTTGGAGCCTGTTTCTTACCTGCAAAATGGAGAGGGTAAAAGCATTGCTCATTCCTCGGCCACTCAACAAATATTTATTGAGCACCTACTGTGTGCCATGTACCTGTGCAGGTGCTCGGATGCAGCCGTGAACCAAGCAGCCCCCATGCTACTGTGAGAGCTGATGGGGATGCAGGCCTGGCCCTGGTCCCTCTTCCAGCCAGAGCTGGGCGCAGCAGAGCCAGTCAGGAGACCTAGGGAGCAGGGCTCGGGCTGGGCAGAGGTGGGGCACATGGCGTCATCACCACCATCACCCTTCTCCGGGGTGGGAGTCTGTTGCCGGCCAGCCCGCCTCTCCACACGGTCCTGTGGCCCCTCGGGACCACCCAGAGAAGCGAGATGCTGCTGACAGATGGGGAAACTGAGGCTCAAGTCTCGTGCTTACAGTCACAGGCTCGTGAGGGTGGAGCCTGGGCTGTGTCCCTCCCCAGCCTGATGGTGAGGGAGGAGAGGTGGGGTGGGGGGAAGGGGGACCTGATGAGGGGAAGACGTGCCCCGCTTTGGGGGACTTTCTGGAACCTCCCTCGTTTCCTCTCCCCCTGCCTCTCCAGGGGCCAGCTCAGCTCATCTCTCCGACAAGCCTCCAGGTCTGGACTCGTGGTGGCTGTTATTCTCTCTGGAGTCGGTGTCCCCGTCTTGGGGGTGGATTTTCCTCCCCGGCCAGGGACCTGGCATCCCTGGAAGCCTCGGAGGCTATTTTAAAATCTCGCAGCTGGTTTTCATCGAGCCGCTGAGATGTTCGGGTAGAAGCTTCGGGTGCGTTGTGCCAGCACTGAGCGCACTTGGCGAGTGAGCGGGGCTGGTGCTGGTCGGAGTGGAGGCGTGGGGGCGCCTGAGGCTGCGGCCCGTGCTTTGTCCCCACCTGGACTCTGGGGCGAGAAGGGGCAGCTGCTGGGTCTCCATGGGCCCCTGAGCCGGTTCCTTCCCGTCTGAGTCCCAGTCTCCCAGGGATCGGGACGGGGACAGCTGGGACTTCATGCCTGGCCTGCTCTCATCTGGCAGGTGGAAATGCAGGCTCAGAGAGGGCTGCAGCTGCCCAGGGGGAGCCAGACGTCCTGGAGTTCGAACCCAGCTTGGTCCGACTGCAGAGCCCAACCCTCCCAGCTCCCTCACTACCCGGTTTCCACTTTGCCCTAAAACGGGGGAAACTGAGGCTCAGAGAGTGTGATGACACTCCGGGGGGTCCTCCCGCCAGTCACCCTGGGCCTCCTTCCTCCCCTCACTTGTCCCTGGTTTCCTCCTGCCTCAGGGCTCTCGCACCTTCTAGTCCCTCTGTCTCCCCTCTCGCCTCAGAAGCCTGCTGTTTTAGGAAGCCTCTCTGACCCCCAATCCAGACTCAACCTGGGTGGATTTTCTGTCTGCTGCTGTAACCCATCACCACAGACGTATAAACAGCCTTTAGGAGTTCCCATCGTGGCGCAGTGGTTAATGAATCTGACTAGGAACCATGAGGTTGCGGGTTCGGTCCCTGCCCTTGCTCAGTGGGTTAACGATCCGGCGTTGCTGTGAGCTGTGGTGTAGGTTGCAGACGCGGCTCGGATCCCGCGTTGCTGTGGCTCTGGCGTAGGCTGGTGGCTACAGCTCCGATTCAACCCCTAGCCTGGGAACCTCCATATGCCGGGGGAGCGGCCCAAGAAATAGCAACAACAACAACAACAACAAAAGACAAAAAGACAAAAAAAAAAAAAAAAAACCAGCCTTTATACCTCAGTTTGAACAGGTCAGAAGTGCAGTGGGGAAGGTCCTGTTGTGAGGAACCCGACTAACACCCATGAGGACGCAGGTTCCATCCCTGACCCTGCTCAGCGGGTTAAGGATCGCAAGTTTACCTCAAGCTGTGGCATAGTTTGTAGATGTGGCATTGCTGTGGCTGTGGGTAGGCTGGTGGCTGTAGCTCAGATGAGAACCCTAGCCTGGGAACTTCCATATGCTATGGGTGTGCCCCCCCCCCCCAAAAGAAGTGCAGCGGGCTCCACCTGCTCACTGTTCAGGGTCTCCAAAAGCCCCCTCAGTGTGGCAGCCGGCTGCACTCCTTCCTGGAGGCTCTGGGGAGCACGTGTTTTCTGCTCACTGGGCTTGCTGGCAGAATTGAGAGCCTTGGTTGGGGGTCCCCTGCCTCCAATGTCAAGGCCAGGTCTTTCTTGCTCGGCTCTCTCTCTGCTTCTCTTTTTCAAGTCTCTTCCATTTTGCTCCCCTTGAGGGGTAATTGACATATAACGTTTGTCCGTGTAATCTCTTCATCTCAAGGTCAGCCGTTTAGCCAAACAAATCATGGGGCTGGAAGGTGCAGCGTGGTGGCTATAGTTCACAATACTAAATTGCATATTTAGAAGTTGATAAGAGGCGTTCCTGTTGTGGCTCAGGGGGTTAAGAAGCTGACTAGTATCCATGAGGATGCAGGTTTGGTTTCAGGCCTCGCTCAGTGGGTTGAGAATCTGGTGTTGCCCCAAGCTGTGGCATAGGTCCCAGATGTGGCTTGGATCCAGTGTTGCTGTGTCTGTGACGTAGGCTGGCAGCTGCAGCTCCGATGTGACCCCTAGCCTGGGAACTTTCTTATGCTGCAGGTGCGGCCCTAAAAAGGAAAAAAAAAAAAAAAACACACACAAAATTTGCTAAGAGAGTAGATTAGCTTGAAGTCCTCACCAGCAGGAAAAAAATTTTTTTCCATAACTATGTGTAGGAACAGATGTTAGTTATTGTGGCAATCATTTCCCAGTGTTCACAGATATTGAATCCTTATGTTGTACAATCTGAAACTAATATAATATTTGCCAATTACTCCTCAATACAAATTAATTACTAAAAAATAAAAACAATATTCTCAATGTAAACTGAAACATAAAATTAGTAGAAATTTTTAAAGTCATTGACTTGTTCCTTTAGAAGTGTGCCATTCTAATTTGCCTGGATGTTTTCATTCATTTTCTAATTTCTCATACATCTTTTTATCTTGTTCTCTGTCTAAGTGACTACATGGCTTTAAGAGCTTCCGACCTGTGCATGTGAAATTGTCACATATACCAATTACATCTAACATTTAAAAGAAAAAAAAAGCTCGAATGTGAAATGTGAAGGAAAAAAAGGTCAGCTGCTGAATGACCTCATTCCATCCATACCTTTAATTTCCCTTTTGCCAAATAACCTAATATTCACAGATTCTGGGCATTGAGGATGGGACGTCTTTGGGGGACCATCAATAATGTAACCTGTGTCGTGGCGCAGTGGTTAACGAATCCAACTAGGAACCATGAGGTTTCGGGTTCGATCCCTGCCCTTGCTCAGTGGGTTAACGATCTGGCATTGCCATGAGCTGTGGTGTAGGTCGCAGACGCGACTCGGATCCCGTGTTGCTGTGGCTCTGGCATAGGCTGGCGGCTCTGGCGTAGGCTGGCAGCTACGGCTCCGATTTGACCCCTAGCCTGGGAACCTCCATATGCCACAGGAGTGGCCCAAGAAATGGCAAAAAGACAAAAAAATAAAAAAATAAAAAAAAAATAAAAAAATAATGTAACCTCCTGCAGTTATGTAATTGAGCTCTCCCATCACATGCATTTATCAGATTTGTCATTATATGTTTATTGTGAGATTCTTTGTTTTTCATTTTCCTCCCCAGAATATTAGCTCCACGACTGAGGGCTGGAGATACTGAGTACAAATCCCCTGAACAAATGGCAGGACCAGAGTTTGAACCTGCACTTCCATGTTGTTACTTATCAACAAAGAGGATTGGATGCTTGGTTTCTCCCCTGACTCCATCAAGACTGCGGTGTTCAGTTGCACAGGTTGTGGACCGCACAACTCCAGGGCTTGGCTAACACCTCAAACTGTGTGGTCCTTGCGGTTGGGTGAGGTCCAGCCTTCAGGCCCGTGGGCCAGGGCTCTGCTCTGTGTTCTCAGCCCTGGCTGGCTTTGGAATCATCCAAATGGCTTTCAAATTCTTGATGCCCAGACCATGCCCCAGATCAATTACCTTAGACTCTCTGGCGTGGACCCAGGCATCTGCATTTCTAAGGCTCTCTAGGTGACTCTAAGGTTGGGCTGTGGTGGGAGCCTCCCTCTGCAGGGTCAGAGAGAGCGTTACGTAACACAGAGGGATGGGAGCCCGCTCAGCTATCTTTGCTTAACAGGCTGGCAGCGGCTGGTGACACACGTGCCTTCCTCTCGCACAGGCCTCTGTTTCCTCACTCTCTGTGGCTGTGGCCCGGCTCTTGGGTTTCCTGCAGCCAATTAGCCGGCCTGCATGGGGAAGCCGCCCCGGAGGGCATCCCTTGCTTGGGTGTCACTTAAAGGTGGCCAGCTCCTGAGTTTCGCTTGGCTGCGGTCCATCTGCCGGCATGTTCGTTGGGAATTATTTCCTCGGAGGATGCTGAGTGCAGCTTCCGAAGTCTGGGCAGCTCCCTTTGTGGGGCAGGTGATGAAATGCCCTGGGGGCTGGGCCTGGCAGCCAGGGTGAGATAGGGCATCGCGGGCTGTTGGGGTAATGCGCTGTTGACATCCGGTTTCCAGGACGCTTCTGCTCTGTGTGCGCCTTGCGACCCAGTGGAGGGAAGAAGGACGCGGTGGCCTGCAGGAGCCCGGGTGGGAGCCAGCAAGAGACGGGATGCGGCTGGCGCGTTTCACCATTTGTAGGGAGAGCTCATGGCCCCTCTCTGTCCTGGTGTGAGGTCGGGACCCCACGGCCGTGCCTCCTTCACTGGAAGGTGTGGTCCCTGCTGGGACACAAGCCCAGAGATGGGCCTGGCAGGTGTCTGCCTGTCTCCAGGGTCCCCCGCAGCCACAGCAGCCCCGGGCCAGCAGCCCCCTGTCCCTGGCACTTGCCTCCTCACCCTCCCCGAAGGCTTGTGTTTCTTTCACTTCTTGGCTGGGGGCCCGGGCATTTCTGTTTCCTGCTCAGTGAAGTTGGCAGTGGGGGTGGGGAGACCCAGGGTCTGCTCAGGCAGGAAAGGGGAGAACCGGGCTCCTCCCTGGGGACCGTCTGAAAGGCGAGGCATCATTGGTGAGCCGACGCCTTCGACAGCTACCACAGCCCCTCCACCCACGGCCTGGAGGCCTTACAGTGCCAGGTCCCTGCTCTGGCTCGGCCATGCCCTCGGCAGGGTTGAGTATCCCTGCAGCCTGCCCCAGGAAAGGGGTGGAGGGCCCTGAGGGAAGGCCGCCCTTCTGGGCAGCACTGCAAATGTGCTTCCATGATAACACCTGCTAACGCTTACTGGGCACCAGTGAAGGGCCGTTTTTCAACCCGGATATGTAAGAGTTCATTTAATCCTCAAAAAGCCTTGGGAGCCAGCTAAACTTTTGCACCCATTTTATGGATAAGAAGACCAAGGCACAGGAGCTCCATTGACAGTGCCCCACACTCCTGGGAGCAGCGGCTGGAGCACCCTGGGCTCTGGGAGGAAGGCTGTGGTCCCTGTGTCTGCACGTGTCTGGGGAGGGGATTCTCAGCCCGGCCACAGAGCTCACGGGGTGCGCCCCGGCCGCTCAAGGGGAAATTTTGGAAACCACATTCTTATCGGCTCCCCACAAGTGCTCAACGCGGCAGGGCTCCTGAGCAGCTCAAGTCGGTGGTTCTTCGTTCCCTTGCTCGTTCATTCATTCACTCACTCGCTCATTTGTTTGTTCACCCTGTGTCGACTGAGACCTTCTGCTGTGCCGGGTTCTTGGCCCAGGGCAGCAGTCAGGCCATGCCCCTCTCCTGGAGTCCCGGATCCAAAGGGCAGACTGGTAATAAATCAGCAAGCATGTCGTGTCCAGCTATGGCAGGTGGAAGGTCTGTAAAGACCATTCAAGGGCATAAGAGCCTGGAGGCTGATGGGATAGGGGTCTACCTGCCACAAGGCGGTCAGGGAAGGTCTCCAGGGAGGTGACATTTGAGCAAAGACCTGAATGAAGAGAGGGGGTGAGCCAGGCGGAGGAGAGGTGCGTTGGTCTTCAGCGCTGGGTAACAAATTGCCATAAACTCAGCGGCTGAAAGAGGACCCCCTTATTATCTCAGGATGTCCATGGGGCTGGGGTTGGTACATTTTAGCTGAGCTCTGTGCTCGGGGTCTGACAAGGCTGCAGCCACAGGGTCAGCTGGGCTGTGTTCTCATCTGGAGGTTCAGCCAAAGACCACCTCCATGTTTTTTCAAGATGTTGGCAAACTCAGAACTGAGATGCTATTGTCCCACTGCCTGCTGGCGGGGGACTGCGTTCAGCTTCTAGAGGCCATGCCTAGGTCCTTACCTTATGACCCCCTCCTTAGGCCCTCTCCCATTTTCAAGCTCTGATTTAAGAGCGCACCTGATTAGGTCAGCCCACCCCAGGTGATCTCCCTTTGGATAAACTCCAGGTCAATTAATTGGTAACTTCCTTGGGGGAGTGATATTCCATCATATTCACAGTCCTGCCTACATTCAAGGAAAGGGAATTATTCTGATGCTGGCACCAGGGGGCAGAATTTTGCCTCTTGCAAGGGGTGCAGGCTTTTCGGTGCTGTAAAGGGAGAAGATCACTCTGGGGAAGGACTCCCGGCTGAACTGTCTTAGAAAGAAAAGGCAGCAAGACGCACAGGCCCCTTTCCAAAGCTTTCCTTTTGCCAGCTTTGGGAGTTTCTCCAAGACCTGGGCACTGTGTTTGAGAGCCAAGCGTGGATTCTGCTCCTGTGTGGCTGTGTCCTTCATAGCAGAGAGAGACAGGATATGGCTCAGGTCTCTTTCCATCATGAGTGGCACAGAACCTGGCTCAACTGACTGAAGAATAACCATTTTTATGTAACTGAAATGGTCTGGGGGTGGCTTCAGGCACAGCTGGATCCAGGAGATGATCATCAGGGCTTGATTTCCCTCCATCTCTGGCTCTTTCTTCCTTTCCAGTCAGCCCCTGGCAACTCAAGATTTCTATCTTCCCACCACCCCTCCCAGTACAAACTTGGGTTGTTTCTTTCCAATAGTTTCACAGAATTAACTCAGACTGGGTAGATCTGGGCCATGTTCCCATCTGTGAACCAATAAGCTGATGGGCCAGGCCTGAGTCACACGTCCACCCTTGGACTCCAGGAGTGGGCTTCCCCTGCCCAAACAATAAGGCATGGGGTACGATAGGGAATCCTGTGAGAAATTCGAAGTGCTGTTTCTGGAAGCAGTAGGAGTGCACCCTGGGGGGCGGGGGCAGGGACAGAGAGTGGCAGCGAAGCTATAGTTGTCTCCACACGTGGTGAGACAGAAACTGAGGGGTGTGAACAACTCCCACCCCTCACCACCAAAGGGGAACATCTAAGGCCAGTGTGTGTGTGTGTGTGTGTGTGTGTGTGTGTGTGTGTGTGTGTGTGGTGTGTGTGAATTAAAGGGCCCTGCCTGAGAGGTGAGTGAAGGACTAGGGCCAAAGGGGACATAGCCGTCCCTGGGGGAGGGGGGACCTCCCAAGACTGGGAAGGGGGGTACACAGCGGTGAGGTGTACACGGCAGGACTTCAGCAGGGGTGGGGGAATCTGTCTCCTTGGGGCTCCTGAAGAGGCCTGGCTCCAGCCAAGTCCCAGCTCCAGCCCAGCAGAGGCTGCAGATCTGCCTCCTTAGGGGGTTACAGCATTCCCGTTGTGGTGCTGTGGAAACGAATCTGACAAGTATCCATGAGGAGGCGAGTTCAATCCTGGCCTCTCTCAGTAGAAAAGGATCCAGCATTGCCTGAGCTGTGGTGTTGGTCGCAGACGTCGCTCGGATCCTGCATTGCTGTGGCTGCGGTGTAGGCTGGCAGCTCTAGCTCTGATTGGACTCCGAGCCTGGGAACCTACATATGCTGCGGGTGTGGCTCTAAAGAGCCAAACAAAAACAAAAACCCAAGTCCTGGGCACTGTGTTTGAGAGTGTTCTACTCTTTTGAAATTCTATAGTGTTTAGCTTTTTTTTTTTTTTTTTTGCTTTTTAGGGCCACACCTGTGGCATATGGAGGTTCCCAGGCTAGGGGTCCAATCAGAGCTATAGCCTCCATCCTACACCACAGCAATAGCAATGTGGGATCCAAGCGGCGTCTGTGACCTACACTGCAGCTCACAGCAACGCCAGACCCTTAACCCACTGATCAAGGCCGGGGATCAAACCCAGATCTTCACAGATACTGCTGAGCCATAGCAGGAACCCCAAGGGCCGAGTAGTAAACCCAATGCAGCCCTTCTGAGCTCAGGGCTGTGTGGTTGCCAGGCCTCACCCACCCATGGAACTGCCCAGCAGTGGGCGAGGGGCCTGGCATTTCCCTCCAAAAATCAAATTCTATTTGACTTAAAAGAATTGAGTCAAGCAATGCCTCCTATCACCCCTATTGCTTCCTGCTCCCCAGGCACTCTGCCTGGACCCATGCCCTCTCTGGGCTGCAGAAGAAAGAGAGACAGACTCTGCTGGCCAGTGGCAGAGGGGGCAGATGCCCTTGCTGGCCCAAAGCCTCCTTTCAAAGACAGAAGAACCCGAATGTGACTCAAATCTGGGTTAAATACCGCTTTTGCCACCGATCAGCAGCGTAACCGCAGAGAGGCAGTTCCTCTCGGACCCTCAGGCTCCTCTTCTGTAGGACCTAGTTAATGCCAGGTTAGTTGAGCCTACGTGGGGCAGCATTGGGGGTGGTCCCAGGGCTGGGCCCTGTGGCTGGTCACTGTGTCTATCAGGAGAATTCTGCAGGGTGTGGGGCCTGCTTGGAGTGGGGGTGAGCTGTCCATCTGTAATCACCCCGGAGTCTGGACACCCTGAGAACAGGGCCTGGTCTCTGTCTGTGGCCACCTCTGCGGGCACTGCCTCGGGTGTGAGGTGAGGAGTTAATCCCCCCCCTGCACTCCCGTGACTCTCCTGCTGGCACTCGGCCGCCTGCCCACGGGGCCCTGACCGCCTCTGTGGTGTCCTTTGTCTTGTTCTGAGGGGTGCACCTCCTCCCCCTCTCCCATGTGCCCCAATCTGAAGGCCTCCAGCGGATCCAGGGTCCCCAGGCAGGAACCTTCTTCCCCAGTGCACCTCCCCTAGTCTGCAGGTTCAAGGCCTGTTCCCCTGGCTGCCAGTGGCCAGAGGCGCCCCAAGAATGCTCCGGGAAGGTGGTTCCTGTGCTCCACGGTCCCATCGGATGCTGGCTGCCTCCTGCAGTGTGCTTAGGCTCAAGGAGCCCACCCGCTGCCTGGAATGGAGCAGGTGTCCCCTGTGTGTGATCAGACTTTTTTCCAAGACGGCAGGAACCCAAGAAGTGCCATTGCTGGCGTCGTGGCGAATATCTGGCAGCTGCTGGCTCTTGGCCACTGATTGGCTTCTTCGCAGGAGCTGCGTGGTGACAATTTGACTTTTCCCAGAGACTCGCTCCCTCCTCCCACTGCTCCTCTTGATAATGGCGTGGGCCACTCTGACCTCCAGATCCAAGTGCACTTTGACCAATAGGGAGCCACCGAGGGAGGTGGGAGGGGCCAGCTGCTTGGGTAAAGGCATCTGTTGACAGGGTCTGGGGATTTCACTGTCCCAAGGCAGAGAGACCTCTGAGCAAGGCTGGCTTCACAGGCACATGACCCGGCGAGTCACACAAGGACCCTCCGCTTGGTTTAATGCTCTGCTGTCACCTTTTGGAAATTCTCAGCACTTTTTGAACAAGGGCCCCGAATTTTCATTTCTCACCGGGCCCTGCCCTTGGATTATAGGGCTGGTTGGGGCCCTGAAATTGCTCCCCCAGGGAACAAGCGCCTGTTTTCCACACACATTCGGGAACATCTGCTTCCTCCTGAGAGGCGGCTCCTCCTCGTGGCCCATTCATTCTGGCTCAGGGCCCCTCCAAGCTGCCTGGCTGAGCCCCGTTTTTGATCCGCTAGCTTTTTCTTTAATGTTGGACCTTTCTCCGGCAGTAGACTCATTGATTCTGAGCCGGTGCCAGCCTGACCTCTTTTCCTGCGCCGTCTCACTGAGTCCTCCCGCCGGCCCATGCGAATGATGGTCCATGCACTTTACAGGTGGGGACGGGGAGGCTGGGAGGCTGTGCAACAGGCTGAGACTGTGCTGAAGCCAGGCTGTGGAGCCCAGACCCTTAGCCGAAGCTCTCCGCCCCCAGAGGGCAGAGGGAGAGGAGCGCTTCCAGCGTTTTCCAGCATCCACACCCTCCCTGCCCCCTTGCGGCGTCCCCTCCTCCACGCTTGCTCTGTGCTGGAGACGGTGTAGGTGTTTGAAGTCCTCGGCGGCTGCGGATGCATCACTGGGTGGAGGGCAGCCACCATGGGACCTCTCCGTAGGGGCCACATATAGTTGGTACCAGGAGCCAGCCTGGGCCTCGTCTGAGCTGGCAGACTGGCCTCCCTGGGGACGTGAGCACTGGACCGAGCCAGGGTTCCCAGGGCTGAGGGGTTCTAAGGAGCTTTTAAAAGCCATTTCTTGGACTAGAAAGAGGACGATGCCAATTAAGTGCCTGGCTGAAGCGTGAGACCCAAACGTCCTGGAGCCCAGTCACAGCTTGGCTTCTGGAGTCACGTGGGCCTGGGCACCTCTCACTGGGGTCCCTTCTGAGGGGAGATGCTCTCAGCTGACCTCTCAGGACTGTATGAGCTCCCTGGTACCCCCAGGCTCCTCTCATGATGGGCTGGTGCTGTTGATGCTGCTGGTCGGGGGAGAGGGGGCAGGGCAGGAGCGAGAGAAAGAAAGTAGCAACGGACGTTCATCCCAGCAGGACTCAGAGCCGCCCAGGAAAAAACCCCAGAACCCTGGGTACATCCTTGACTCCCTCTCTCCCACCTGAGGTCATCCCTCAGCCCCTGGATTGTTCCCTTAAACCTTCTGAGTCCCCGGCTCTCCCATGGCTGTCATGGCCCCTTGGTCCAGGCCACCTCCCTCTCCTCCTGGCGGACCACGCAGGCTCCTTGCCCATCTCCTCGTGCTCTTGGGCCTCCCTTGGCATCTCTGTATCTTTCCCAATTATCAGGCAGGTCCGCTGACTCTTATCTGCCGACAGTGCTCTGTGGGGCTGTGGGCTGGATACACGCATCTACACACGGCACGGAACTAAACACGCGCAGGTGACACGTACATACACATGTACACACGCTCACACACACACACAGGTGCAAGCAGCCTGGGGGAAATCTGACTAAAATGGGTGGCTTTTATCCGTGGTGATATCGGGGTTGTGATGTTACATGTTTGCCAGCTGTTATCACTGGGGAAAACTTAGGTCAAAGTCCATGGGAACTGCTGCATTATTTCTTAGAACAGCGTCGGAATCTATAATTATCTCAAAATTAAAAGTTTAATTCAAAATAAATGCTCCAGAGACTTCCGATTGTCCAGAATTAAATCCAAGCCCCTTCACGCTCTGGTCCCACCCACCCCAGCGCATACCTGGGTTGTCACCTGTGGTCCCCAATCCCCCACCCCCGTGGCCTTTTTTCAGGCCCTCCCACCTCTGTGTCCGCCCACCTCAGGGCCTTTGCATATGCTGTTCCTCTGTCTGGATGGCTCCTGCCTCCTCAGGTCCGCTTCCCCCCAGTCTGTCCTAGTTGTCCTTAAAGGTTCCTTTCAAGTGGCATCTCCTTTAGGAAGCATCTCCCTCCCAACAGGGTCCGTCAAATCTGCCGGTCGCGTCCTGCAGCACCCCGAGCCTCCTTGACCTCATGTGGTCATTTGTGTGGTTTTTTTGCTTAACGTCCGCTTTCCTCTGAACGGTGAATTCAGGAGAGCCCGGGGCGAAGTAGGCACTCAATAAATACTTGTTGGATGAACGAATGGATGAATGAATGAGTGAAAATAGCGTGTGCTCCTCAGGGAGTCTGAAGCAGGGCCAGGAGTTTAATCCCAGCAGCGGAGATGCCAAACTTTCCACCGAAAGAAAACTCAGGTTTTCCTCCGGTGGCCTCAGGTGCTCCCCGCCTTGGATGATGTGGCTGTTTGATTGGGGGCAAGTGCGGGTTCATGGGAAGGGATTGTAAAGGACTTTGTCTCCCACGGGGCTCTGGAAGGCCAGCTAGGCATTAGGAACTATCTTTCCTTCAGCCCTGAGAGCGGATTTCATCTCTGCAAGATAAGCTTATTCCAGGAGTGCAAACAGACACGTGCGGAGAGCCTGCCTCGGCTCTGCTCCGAGAAGCAGGCCTGGATCTGCTCCGAGGAGGGACGGCTGCTCGGGTTCAGCCCAGGCGTGTGAGGAAAAGGGCTTCAGGTGTGATTTTCTCTTGGAAGCCGCTCAGCCAAAGTGCTGGGAGCTGTTGGAGGATGTCCTTTTGAGACCAGGCTCAAGGCAGGTTGAAGGGGGCCTCCCAGGGTCAGCGACCCCACCTGGGCTCGGAGGCCCTCGCTCTGCTCCTCCGCCGGCTGCCTGACCCCGCAAGCCTCCCTCCGGCCGGCCGAGCCTCGCTCTCCCCGTCTGTGAAATGACCAGATGCTTAGCTTTTGAACCTGTGTGTGTGTGTGCACGTATGTATGTGTGTGAGTTGTGCAGCCCTTTCCCTCGCATATAAAATATCTCAAAAGGGTTAGTGGTTGTGCCATTTGCAAGCTCCCCTTCCCTCCTCTTCTCACTCGGTGACAAGGAAACCCCAGGCAATGACTTTGGCCGAAGAAGGTGCAGCTTCCCAGCCAGCTCACTGTTCCATCAGAAGCTCATGTTTTCACGTGAGACTCTGCTCGAAGCCCTTCCCTGCCCGCTCGGCACCTGGCACAGGGGAAGAGCGTTGCGGGAGGTTGAGGGTGGCCCCTCAAAAGTTATGTCCACCCGGAGCCCACGACCGTGACCTTATTGGGAAAAGGATCTTTGCAGATATACTCAAGTTAGGATCTCAGACTGTGTCATCCTGCATCCGGGGTGGGGTGTGTGTGTGTGTGTCCCCAAATCCAGTGACAAGTGTTCTTGGAAGAGAAGGGGGAGGACACCCAGGGAGAAGCCTAGAATGCCTGGGGCCACCAGAAGCTGGCGGGAAGAGTCAGGAGGGACCCTCCCCCAGGGCCTTCAGAGAGGCTTTGCCAACTTGACTTTGGACTCTGACCCCCAGAACTGGGAGAGAGTAAATTTCTGTTGTTTTAAGTCACCCCGTTCGTGGCACATCCGAGCAGCAGACACAGGGAAGGGCATACAGATGCTATAATTGCCGCGATTGCAATTCCTCTTCTCCTTTGTCCTTCGACCCAAGTTCGCAGCCCTGTCTGGGTTTAGGTCGTATGCGGATTCCTGGGCTGGAGCTGCCCGAGGATGAATATCCGGAGTCGGTAGGCATCCCCTCCCCCAGGCCTTCCCGGCCTCTCCCTGGAGGGCGTCACGCCCGCCTCGATACCTCTCTTGCTACATGAGTTTTAGGACGTCCTGCAACCTGACTTGGCCAACTTCCTTGCTGAAATCAGACCTCGTCACAACACCGAACCCCCACACCTCCCCCCCCCACTTCCTGGTGGCGGCACCTCCCCCACAGGCTCTTTGGAAAGACCGCAGGCGCAGGTGCAAGGCCGCGGAGAAGGCTCAGGTGTGTTGTCCTGGGGAAGCAATTTCTTCCAATTTCAAGAAAGCTTACGTCCTGGGGCTTCCTTCCCATGCAGAGAAATTGGAGGGCACAGGAGAAGATTTTGTGTTTTTTTGAGGCCATTTGGATAGAATTACGTCCTCAGGGGAGAGGCATTTGTTCTGGAACAGGACAGAGCTGGGCATGAATCCCCCTCCACCTGTACCCGCTCATCCTACCCCATCCCCAAGCCTCACTCTGTTCAGCTGCAAAGGGGGTAACGCAGGTCTTGAAACACAGACCAAGGAGATAAGACCGACATTCTAAGGGACACCTCACGCTGGTGCCCCGGGGTTGTGCAGCCTGTCGCGATGGACACAAAGGGAAGGCCCCAACCCTGGGTGCCCCAACCCTGGGTGACTTCAGGGGACGCTTCCCGGGGCCACCTGTGGGGAAGGCTGGGGGACAATCCCCCAGGCCCGGCTCTGCCTCCCCTTGCGGAATCTCCTGCTTTCCAGTCCAGGGACCAAGCTGGCAGAGCCTGTGTCTCTCTGATACGGCGACTGCATGGTTCTAGAAACTCAGCGCATCTGAAGCTGAAATTCTGAGGTTGGACCCCACGGCCTCCAGGTCCCCGTGGTCCCTGTGTCCCGCCCTCCAGGCCTGGACCAGCGGAAGCACGTGTTCTCACCTTTCAAATGGCACCTGGCATCCATGGCGAAGGAGATTGTGCTGGGCAGGGGCTTGCCTGCTTGCCTGCTTGCCAGGGCTCTGGCACGTGGGATGGTGGGTGCTGGCGTGGTGACTGCTCTCCTCTGCCATCCACACGGGCGGGCACTGCCCCTTCCTCCTGGTTATGGAGAATGGACCTCTGCCACTGATGTGCACACAGGCCAAGCTCTCCAGGCTCTGGGTGCCCGCTGCACGTCGTGGCCTTTGGTCCTGCCTGGCGGGAAGGCTCCTTCCTCTGAGCCTCATCCCCTGAGGGTTCCCTCACCTGAATGTCTTTCTGGGTTGAGACTCTCCTTATTCTTCCAGACCCATTTCCAGAGCCACGTGTCAGGGCCTAGCTCAGCCCCTCACGGGTCTCCCTGGATCTTCTTGGCCTCCACGGAGTGGATTTGACCTTGACTTGGCTTTCGAGCTGGCAGTGATGAGTATTTTTCAGCCCTCTTAAAAGCTTCTGCCTGTATTGGCTCCTTTAATTTCTGCAATATCCCTGCCAGGTGGGTGGGGTGTGTGCGTGTCACTGGATCTATGTCCCAGGGGGGAAGCTGAGGCCCTGGAGCTCAGGCCACGGCCACACAGCCAGCAGGGGACAGGAGCAGGGTGTAGACACAGGGCAGTGTCCTGTCTGAGCCCCCGTTGGTTCCATCTGGTGACACGGAGCTCTTCTGGGCCCTTCAGGCAGGGTTGGTGTTATGACTGAGGCATGTCCCTGGGCACAGTCATCAACATAAATAGAAAGCAGCATTGTAAAAAGTCAAAGTCAATGTCAAAAAACCCATGAAGTTCAGAACATGGAAATGGTTGACACAGACTGCAGTCCTGCCTGGGCACCTTCCTGCCCCATTCGCCTCGCCCTAGGCTGGGCCCCAGGGCCAAGCAGCATTGTTGACATAAACAGACGCAGGCCTGTGGGCCACAGTTTACCGATTTGAATTTTCAAATTCAAGTCTTCATGTGTGTGCTTCCTCCCCACCACCAGCGGGTTTTTATTATGTAAACTCGCCAGCAGGCACAAAAGGTCAAAGAGGGAAATTCAACAGAATCCTGCGCTGTGTGTCCTTTTTATCTCCCGCTCTGGACAGTAAGCGCCTCAAGGTCAAGGGGGTCCCCAAGGTCAAGGGGGTCCCAGGGGCACATGCGCTCACTCAACGGCCACCAGTTGGGCCTGCCCCAGACCTGCCGCATCTGGTCTACACCCAGCAAGACCTCCAGCCATCTGGGGGCACAGTCAGGCTTTTTGGTCAGACCCACGCGAGTTCCATTCCTCGTCCTGGCACCTTCTGGCTCTTCCGTTGGACGGCAACGATGCAGTGCTGGGGGTCTGCTGATTCCTTGGCAGACTTCATCTCCCTGATCTTCACAAGAACCCAGAGGCTTTCCCCCAGTGATTCTGTCCCCCAGAAGTCACTTGGCCATGTCTGGAGGCACACTGGCGTCACAAATGGGAGCAGCAGCTGCTGGCACCTGGAGGGTGGAGCTCAGACCCTGTGCTGCTGAGCCCCACGGGCGGGCAGATGATCCCACCAAATGGCCGCAGTGCCGAGGCTGAGCCCCTGCTTGGCAGGCCAGCCACGACCATCCTCTCAGTTTTGCTGAGGGGGAAACTGAGGCTGAACGAGGGAGGGGAGGATTCCAAAGCCCCATTGAGGCGGGGGGGGGGGGCATGACAGCCCCCAGGAGGATGGCTGTGACAACAGAAGGGCTCGGTTCGATTAACCATCTTTGCAAAAGGCTCTCCTCTGGGTTCGTGCTGGCATCGCCCACACACGTGCGGGCACACATTAAGCATTAATCAGTGCCGCTGCCCACCAGACCAGAGGCCCCTAATGCTGGACATGTAGGGCACCCTCAGGCTCCAAAGCTCAGAAGTTCTGCCCGATTTGTGTTTTCATTTGGACGCAAGGATGCTCTTGCGGGGCGGGGGGGACTTGCTGGTGTTTTCCACTCCCGGACCCCATTCCAGGTCTTGGTGCAGAGCTGGGCTGCCCTGGAAGGGCGAGTCCCCAGAGCCCTGGGATTGGGGAGCAGTTGTGCTATTTGCAAACCTCATGAGGCCATGGCGGGGATAGAGGGAGCCCATTCCCGGGGCTGTGGTCCCCAGGAACATGCCCAGTGGCTCCGGCAACATTCAGGACATACTTCTGCTAAAAAATGATTCCTTGTTTTTCTGAAATTCAAATTTAACTGGGTGTCCTGTGTTTTATCGGCAATCCGACATCCTGGACCGCCCCTCCCCTACTTTCCTTTATTATTTGATGGCGACTTTTTATTGAGATGTGAAATAGACAAATGGAAAAGGGCCCACGTCTTAACTGACCAGATGCACGAATCTTGACAAAGAGAACACCCAGCGGTAACCAGCACCAGATCTAGGAAGCGAGGGTGACCCCAGAAGCTTGCTCGTGCCCTTGTGCTCAGCTCTCTCCCACCCCGGGCTGACCACTGTCCTCGTTTTCAGCTCTGTGCACTGACCCTTCCTGCCCCGGATGTATGCATGGAAGCTCGTAGCGTGCTCTGCTGGTCTGGCTCCTTTCTCACATGGAGAGGCATTCCTGGGCCTGGTGCCTCATCTGCCTGTGCTCAGGGATCTGGACTATCCACTGCCAGATATTTCATTCTCTATCCCCTGTTGATGGGCTTGGATTATTTCTGGTTTGAGGCTCTTCTAAATAATGCTGCTAAGAACATTCTCGCTCAATCCTGCCTTAGGCATCACCCCCTCACACCTCACCTCCATCCCCAGTTATCCCATTAGGCATCCGACAGGTCTGGAGGGCCGTCTCCCCATTGACGGGAAGCCCCACGGGAGCCCGGCTGGCTGGCCACTCTGGTACCCAGCCCCTGGCACAATGCCTGCACAGAGTAGGGACCTAGGGTGTATTTGGGGATTGAAAGAGGACCAGCTGCCCCCCAGCCCCCGCCAGCATCTTGGCCAGGGCTCTCCTGGGAACAGTGTCCATCAAGAGTTAGGCTGGCCTGGAACTTGGATTTGCATATGAACTTTGACTGAGGACCTAGGCAACCGCCATGCAAATATTAGGGAAATGGGCCCCGAGGCTCTGGCGGAGGAAGAGAGAGAATGGTTGGGGGCAGAAACCTGCTTTTCCCCGCGGCCTGCCGGCTGGGCCCCCACCTGCATGGGTGTCCTATTTATAACCACCCCGTGCTGCCTGGACTCTCCCGAGACGCGGCCGGTGGGAACATTCCTGGGCTACTCCAATGGCTCAGAGCTGGGCGACACAGGCCGATAAAGGAATCCACCCCCTGCACTGGCCAGGCCCTGCAGGCTGCAGACCTGTGCTATCAGGGGCCTGTAAAAATAGCCTGCTCCTGGCTATTTCGGGTCCTGGAAAGCCTCGGAGAGACACACTGTTCCGGGAAGGATGAGAGGGAACCCAGAGCAGCTGAGTGCAGAGATGGAGGCCCACGGGCAAATCCAGCTGCAGACGGCACCTTTTGCCAAATGGAACCATTTCTAAAAATTGCAAATTAGTGCCCACTATGTAAGAAGCATGGGCAAGGCTCCCATGAAAATGCGGTTCCTGCCTCTCGCTCATTGTACCTGCCTGGCGCAGAAGGCATTTGAATTAATTGTGGCCCTGGGTTGACTTGGTCCCTGGCAGGGGTGGGGTGCATAGTTCAGCTGAAGCTCTCATTTCACACGTGAGAACTCTGGCGGCCCAGAAGTTCAGCGGGGGGTGTGAGCTCCCTTTAGAAACCTTGTCATATTCCAGCTGAAAAATTCTCCCTTCTGTTGAAATGCCTCTCCCTTCAAATTAACTCAGTGTCTCAAAATCTCTCTCTCTGTTGAAAAAAATGTTGCCAGCAGGAGTTCCTGTTGTGGCTCAGCAGGTTATGAACCTGGCTAGTATCCACGAGGATGTGGGTTCAATCCCTGGCCTCGCTCAGCAGGTTAGGGATCCAGTGTTGCCTGGCGCTGTGGTGTAGGTTGCAGATGCGGCTCAGATCCAGCGTGGCTGTGACTGTGGTGTAGGCTGGCAGCTACAGCTCCAATTAGATCCCTAGCGTGGGAACTTCCACATGCTGCAGGTGCATCCCTAAACAGCAAAAAAAATAAAAAAAGAAATAAATTATAGCCAGCAAATTTAAGGACATTTAATCAAGGTTGGCACTGTAACCCCACCAGGCTGTCTCAGCTGCCTTCGATTTTGCATATTCCCTTCCTGCAACAGCTGAGTTCAACACGCTGCCTCTGAGTGGCCTCAGAGCCCTAGGATGGACAACTGGTCTTGCCAATGTGGTGCCCCGCTGGCTGCTGGCACTGTCCTGAGATGCACATGTGGGCCGTGGCCCGATTTCTGAGTGTTCTCGGCTTCGGTGTCCACCTCCTGGGTTCTCTGTCTTCTTTCTCCCACAGGAGGAAGTTTCCCCATCTGTGAAATGCGTACGGCGACCTGCCTCACAGGTGCTCGTGTGGACCTGGGAGATGCTGCCTCAGAGGGGGAGCGCAGGGTGGGGTTAGTGGAGCCTAGCCCTCAGGGGGTGCTCAGGTCCCCGTGTCCCTGCCCTTCACTGTTGAGCGGTTTGTTTTTTTTTTTTTGTCTTTTTTGCCATTTCTTGGGCCGCTCCTGCGGCATATGGAGGTTCCCAGGCTAGGGGTTGAATCGGAGCTGTAGCTGCCAGCCTACGCCAGAGCCATAGCAACGCAGGATCTGAGCCGCATCTGCAACCTACACCACAGCTCACGGCAATGCCGGATCCTTAACCCACTGAGCAAGGGCAGGGATTGAACCCGCAACCTCATGGTTCCTAGTCGGATTCGTTAACCACTGCGCCACGACGAGAACTCCTGTTGAGTGGTTTTGATGTCACCTGGCCCTCCTGCCACCACGCCTTCTTCTCTTCATCTCTCCTTCCTGCCCCTGCTCCCTCCTCCCTTCTGTCCTTAGGGGGCTCTGGGGGCGGGCCTGGCTTCAAGGTCAAGCAGCCTGTCAGGGCCAGGCTGAGTGTGAGGCCAAACATTGGGGGAGGGGTGGGGGCGGATGATCCCTGGCCCACCTTCCCAACAGCTGCCAGACCCTGGCCTGGCCTGGCCTCTGGACCAGGAGCCTCTTTGCATATGCAAATGAGACCTCAGCATCCCTGGGGCAGGTGCTTCATTCCCGCCATCTGCTCTGTAAGGGGAGGTTGCGTTAGGGATCTCCCCCCACCAGCCCCCGAAACCGAGACAGGCAAGGAGCCCGCATCCCCAGGGGTGATGGAGGGAGCCCTGCTTCCTCCTCCTCCTCTCTCTCTCCCCTCCCTTCTTCCCCCCTCCTTTCCGTTTAGCTCATTTCTCCCCACTCCTCCTCTCTCCCCTCCCCTTCTTGTCCCTGCCCCCTCCTCTGCCCCGGCTCCACGACAGTCACAATGGGCCAGATGCCCACTGGGGATTTGGAGTGGGCGTCTGTTAGCTCTTCTGGTCTGACGGCAGGTGGGTGGAGCTGGTGACAGGGACTGGCATTTCTGGGCTGACCGCTCTCTCCCCGTTTCCCAGAGTCGGGGCAGAGGGCCTGCCAGCCAAGGCGGGTCTGGGGCTGCCACGCTGGGGGTCTCCCCTCTACCTCCAGAGTGACGCCCAAGTGCGGCGTGGGTGGAGGACAGGCTCAGGGCCTGCTTGGGGCCTGCTCATCCTCCCCATAGATGCCACCCGTCCAGGATTCTGGGCCAATGGGGACGCCCTTCTGAGGTGGAGGTCCTGGGCCAGGTGCCTCCAGCCCGAGCAGCCTGAGGACACCCTGGCTTGGGGGTTTCTGGAGTGGGAGCCGGTTCCGTGGGCCAGTCACGCATTTTCTGTTCATTCCTCACCGCGTGTGGTGGCATCTGGGGCCAGGTGCAACCTCAGAACCCAAAGGCTCCTCCTTCCCATGCGGTTCAACCAGAAGGCTGGCCTGCAGGAGGTGCTGAGAGAAGAGAGTCGTCCCTTCCTGGGGGCTCACCTGCCCCCACCCCTTCTGATGGAGCTCTGACACCCAAAGGACGCATCTGGGTGGAGAAATGCCAGGATGTCCCCTGGGGAATGTGGGGAAAGAAAGGAAGGCCCCCACCCACGCCCCACAGCCGGACTTCCCTCAGCCCCTCCCTCCCCCACAGGCTGCAAGACTTGGGGGGGTTACTTTGAGGATGCTTGTTAACCTGCAGGAGGGGCCAATCTAGACTTCTTTGGCGACCAAGCGAAACCTGGAGAGCCCAAGTTCAAATCCCGGCTTAGCGTCTCGTCCGCTGAACTTGGTTGGTTTTCAGCCTCCCTGAGTCTCTGTCTGTAAAGACCGTGTCATCGTGCTGCCAGCCCCAGGGTGCTGCTGGGATGAGGGCACTGTGGGCATTGCAGCCCTACCCCAGGGCCTTTGCATCCCCCACCCTCCGCCACCGCTGCCACTGCCTGGCATCTCTCTGTCCCATGAGTCACTCCCTCTTTGTTGTTCAAATGTCAAATTCTCAGACCACCTTTTGAAATAGCATATTTCATCCCTTCTTCCCTCCCTAGCCCCCTACCCCGACTCTTAACTTTATTTTTCTCCAAGCACCGTGGTCCTCTGCCTGCCAGGCAGTTCTCTTATTTCTTTTCTTGGACTGTAGGCTCTGCCAAGGGTGAGCGTCTGAGTCTGTTTCGAGTGGTGGCCTGCACACAGTAGGTGCTCTGTCCTTGAGGACGCAATCAGGATATTCAATCAACGGTTTGCTTCTTTCTCGTCGCTAGGAATGGAAACACACTCTGACCTTGCATCTGAGTCACCAGGACATTCAGCCGCTGCTGAAGAAGCCAAGGAGCAGCATGGAGGCTTCCCAGCTCTGAATGGAGAGCAGGGGGGACCGTGGTCCCTCAGAAAGCAGCCAGGAAGGGCTCCAGGGGCGTGAGGAGGGAAGAAAAGGGGAGCTCATTCCACAGGTGCTGGTCTGAGGAGCCCGCCCCGGCCACTCTGAAGGGGCCCCTGAGTGCTGGCAACTTCCAGAAGGGTCCAGGCAGCCCTTCAGGTGTCTGCTCAGGAAGAGGCTTGCGGGCGGCCCAGGCCCACTGTCACAGCCGTGAGCATTTCATTGATGGTTTCACGACCTGCGGGAGGCCCGCTCCACAGCCCTTGACGGCTGATCTCAGTATCTTTGTCTCCAAGTCGCTGAGATTTTGAGGTTGCCTGAGCACTGGCTCTCTGCGGGCATCTGAAAACGCCCTGGTTGTTGGCCCTGGCCGCTGGCTGGAATCCCTGGAGAGTCTTAGCTGTCCCGATCGGAGCCCCACCCTGGGGGTCCTGGTCTCCACGCAGCTGGGACACGAGGATGGTTTAAAGTTCCCCAGGGAATTCTACTGCAGGGCCAAACTTGTGTTCTACTACCTGTGTTCATGGATCTTTGTGGATGATAACAACATGAACTATTGTTTATCTAGCATCTTCTGCAGGCACACTGGAGGTTTTTTTTAGCGAACGTCAGAAACTGGGCTTCCCTCCAGAGGCCAGGCTGGCCATGTCATGGTAGGAAGCTGAGTGAGTGAGAGGCAACAGGGAATGGTGGGGACTGTGGTGCACTAGGGAACCACGGCCCGTCCTAAAGAGGCAGCCGCAACTCAGTGCAACTGACGGTCAAAATCCTAGGAAGCAGACCCACTGGGTGAGAGCTTCTCATGAGTCCAGAGAAACAGGAACTCTGAACTTTCATGGAAATTAACTAATTTTAAAACACCAGCAACTAATTGAGATTAAAAAGGGGGGGTGGGGAGATGCAATTATGTCCATTGGTTGGACATGGCCTGTTGCTGCCAGTTCAAGGTCTTGGCTTCACGCCTGTATTCTTTTTTTTTTTTTTTTTTTTTTTTTCATCTTTTTGCCATTTCTTGAGCTGCTCCCGTGGCATATGGAGGTTCCCAGGCTAGGGGTCGAATTGGAGCTGTAGCCGCCGGCCTATGCCAAGAGACACCGCAACACAGGATCCGAGCCGCGTCTGCAACCTACACCACAGCTCATGGCAACGCCAGATCCCCAACCCACTGAGCAAGGCCAGGGATCGGACCCGCAACCTCATTGTTCCTAGTCGGATTCACCAACCACTGCGCCACGATGGGAACTCCGCCTGTATGCTTTTTCTTTTCTCCACTGCAGTATCCATGGGGGTTAGACATTATTGCTTTTTTGAGAGCTGAGAAAAGAGATTCAGAGGGGTGAAGTGGTTTACTCAAGGTTGCTATGGCAGCCAGAGTAATGGCCCCCCAAAGATGTCCCTGTCCCAAGCCCCATAACTTGTGACATCGCCTTACATCACAGGGGAATTAAGGTTGCTCATGAGCTGACTTGAAACCAGGAAGAGTGGGAGTTCTTGCTGTGGCTCAGCAGGTTAAGGACCCGCTGTTGTATCTGTGAGGATGCAAGTTCGATCCCTGGCCTTACTCAATGGGTTAAGGATCCGGTGTTGCCGTGAGCTGTGGTGTAGGTCGCAGACACGGCTTGGATCTGGCGTTGCCATGGCTGTGGCGTGGGCCTCAGCTACAGCTCCAATGAGACCCCAGCCCAGAAATTTCTATATGCCACAGATCCAGCCAGAAAAAGAAAAAAGAATTCTTTCAGTCTGTCTCCAGGGAAGATGTGAAACTTGAATTCATCTTTTCGATGCATCTGAATGGCCATGTTTCCCTCCTCTTCCCTTATTTCATCCAGATTCTATTCTTTCTGGAAAGTTTAAAAACCGGCAGCATTACCCCTCCCCCATCCCTAAGCCTTGGCTGGTGACCCGCCACATGGCAGCCTCTAAGCTCCCACCACATGTCTCCACCACCAGACGGAGCTCGTCCAGGGCAGAGCCAGAATCCCCCCTCCCCCTCCCCAGCACGGGGCACACAGTAGGTCCTCAGTGAACACTTGTTGAACAGACGAGTGAGTGAGTGAATGAAGACATGCAGGAAGCAAGTTCCAAGTCCAGCACAGCTGAGCTTTCCTGCCCACAGGCACCCGAATGGCTGGGGTGGCCCCTGCTGGGTAGTGACCTGTCTGGTTAAGGTGCTGCTACCCTGAGCCCCCTTTTCTCATCGACGAGATGGGGTGACAGCTGTAGGGGCCCCACGCCACCTCCCTCAGGGGGCTGTTGTAAGGGTCAGAGGAGTTCACGTTTTAGATGAGAGCAGTGTCTGGCACAGAGCCAATGCTCCAAAAAAGGTTAATAACAATAAAACTATTATTTATTATCATGCTGTATATTACCTACTTACCTGTCATAACTCTTCATGATAATAAGCGAGATTGGTTTTCCATATCCTGTAGTGTTGCAAAGTTTTATTTAAAGCTAGAGGTATTTGATTTTTTAAAAGGGAGTTGCAGTAATGGCTGTGCAGTGGTCCCCAGACCCGGGCCGGATTCTGAGGTGGTGTTGAATGATGGGTTAACATGACCCACGGGGCTGGGGACTCAACTGGGAGCAGCGTCCATAACCTGGTCACCAGGAGACGGGCACACGGTGGCCTGGGGCCTGGGCGTCGGTGTAGGCCAGGCCGAGGCTCTTTGGAGAAGCCTGAAAATGCTTTGCCAAGGACCCCAAAGGTGCTGCTACCTGGGCTCCCCCACTTTTTCTGCTCTGAATATGCAGCCTCCACCCCAGACCCGCGCTGGTATTTTTAGCACACAGGCACCCTGCACAGCCTCAAACACTCTGACCAAATTTAGAAATCTCAAGAGGTCTTTGCACTTCCACGCCCTGGGTAGGAGCAATGAATGAAAAGGCCCCCCCCAGCCGCTGGTCCAGCTAAAGCCCACCCTAGCATTTGCTGGGCTCTGTCCACTGACAGGTGAGAAGTGAGAAAAAGCAAGTTGCAAGATCATGTGTGTGACATGGGTCTAGGTCTGCAGAATCAAAGACAATGCCCACATGCAAGGGTGTTCCGGATGGCAGAGCCCAGAGGGTGGTGGAGGTAGGGTGGGCTGGGGGGGGGCTGGGGGGCTTGGAAGCTGGGGAGGTGAGTTAATGTTGCCCTTATGCAAAATTTGATATTTACTGTTTAAAGCAAGTGTGGATCACGTCTGGAATTTGAAAACCTTGAGCACCAGAAAGTTTAAATATATCCCAAGACGAAAAGCCTCAAACCAAAGGCTCCCACGGGATTTCACAGTTTGCCAAGGGCTTCTGAGGCTCTGCATGGGGACCCCCACTCTTTCTATCGCTGGGCATCCACTCCGTATTCCCTAGCACCTCTCAGATGTCCCAGGGGCTCCGAAGCTCAGGCTCGGGTGCCCTGTGTGCTGACTCCACCCCCAGCCCCAGGGAGGGGCGTGGCCAGGGCTGGCCAATCAGAGCACCGCAGGGCCCTGGTTCTTTGGGGCTGGGAGGTTACTACGTTGTTGAAAATGGAAGCCTCCGCTGAAGAGCTGTTGGGAAACCTCTGTCACATGAACCAATTCATTGGTGGAGACTGTCTGAGGCGCATCTGAGTCCTGCTGGGTCTCTGCAAGCAAAGGAGGCAGCACCCCTATGAATGCCCACAACGTGATGGCTGAATTATCAGGAATTTTGCATACCGGTTGTTAAACATGGCTAATACTAAAATTAAATTTTAGAAAGTTATAATTAAATGAGTTAGACTAAAAACAAAGGCAATGCGGAGTTCCCTTGTGGTGCAGTGGGTTAAGGCTCTGACATTGTCACTGCAGCGGTTTGGGTTGATGCTGTGGCATGGGTTCCAAAGCGAAGCCAAAAAGAAATGTAAAAATAAAAAAATAATAAAAACAAAGGCAATCCATACTCAGCACTTATCATCCCCTAACGATTTCACTGCACTTGGCAGTTATCCATGCCCTCGGGGTTGTTTCTCTCTATTGTGTCTACACAGTGGAAACGCTGTAGGGCAGGGTGTGCCTGTGTGCCCCCTGCTCCGCACACAGAGAGTCACAATGACAGCTCGAAACCCACTGTGGTTGGGAGTAGACACACCACGGAAACTGGCAAGTGCCACAGTTAAAAACTTTCTAATGAAGCAAACTCCAGACCAGGTGGCTTCACGGATAAATACGACCATTCAAGGAAGAAACAGTCCTAATTCTACACAAACTCTTCTAGAAAACGGAAGAAGAGGGAAATCTTCTCATTTCTTTTTTCTTTTTGGCACTGTCCTCGGCATGCGTAAGTTCCTGGGCCAGGGATCAAATTCATGCCACAGCAGTGACAATGCCAATTCTTAACCCACTGAGCCACAAAGGAATCCCTCCAATCCATTTCTTGAGGCTAGCTTTATCCTTATACCAAAGATATTACAGGGAAAATACAGGGGTTCTGGCTGTGGCACAGTGGGTTAAGAATCCAACTGCAGCAACTCGGGTCACTGCAGAGGTGAAGGTTCAATTCCTGACCAGGTACAGTGCATTAAAGGATTCGGCATTGCTGCAGCTGCAGCATAGGTCAGCAGCTGCAGCTTGGATTCAATCCCTGGCCTGGGAACTTCCATATGCTGCAGGTGTGGCCATTAAAAGAGAAAGAAAGAAAGAACGAATGAACGAAAGAAAGAAAGAAACCTATGGACCAGTACTGCTAGTGTGTATAAATAAAAGATTCCTCAGCAAAAGATTATTAAGGCAAACCCAACAAAATATAAAAAGGATAACACATCATGACCAAGGCTGTGGAATGCAAGGCTGGTTCAATATTGGAAAATCAGTCCATATAATCCATAATTCTGGTAGATACAGAAAAATCACAAAATCACCTTAATTAATGTAGAAAAACACCCATTAATTCTCAGCAAACTCATAATAGAAAGAAATGTCCCCAATGTAATAAGGGGCATCTCCAAAATACCCACAAGTAACATCTTACTTAAAGGCAAAAGATTCAAAGATCTTTCCCCAAATTGGGAACTAGGCAAAGATGTTCACCCCAACTACTCTTACTCGACACCATACTGGAGGCCCTAGCTAGTGCAATATGGCAAGAAAATAAAAGCATAGATTGCAGAGGTGAAAAATAAAATTGTTTCTATTTGGAGATGGCATGATTATCTACTTAGAAAACACCATGGAATCTACAAAGTACCAGAAATAATAATAAGTGAGTTTAGTAAGGTTGCAGGATACAAGGTCAATATACAAAACTCAACTGTACTTCTCTATATGAGCAATGAATGAAAGGAACTTGAAATCCTAAAAAACAGTACAATTTACAACAGTACCAAAAAAAAAAAAAAAAAAAAACCCTCATGAAACACTTCGGTGCAAATTCCAACACCTGTATAAGGTCTGTTCCTTGAAGCCCACAAAACAATGATGAATGAAATAAAAAAAAAAAACCTAAATAAACCTAAATAAGTGGAGGGATATATATACTGTGTTCATGGATTGGAAGCCTCAATATTATTAAAAAGGACAAATTCTTCCCCCAGAATAGGAAAATTCATCCCCTCCAAAATGCAGTTTTGTTCATGAAAATGTACACATTTGTATAACTTTTGTACAAATCAACTAGTGGGTTTGCAAATTTATATGGCGAGGCAACGTTCTAGAAAAACTAAAATAATGTTGGCGGGCTCACATTGTTTAATTGTGATGCTTACTATAAAGCTACAGTAATCAAGACTGTGCTACCGATGAAAGGCTGGATTGGTGAGGGGACAGAACGGACTCCAAAAATAGACCCTCACATGTGTGGCCAATTTATTTTCAACACAGCTGCAAAGAGAGTTCAATGGACAAAGGAGAGTTTTTTGCAAGAGATGGTGCTGGAACAAGTGGTCATCCAAACGTGACTGAAGACAACTTGATTCACACCTTCTGTCATAAACAAACTTTAACTCAGAATGAATCTCTTACCGGCAAAAAGGAAAATTATGAAACTTCTAGAAGTAAACCTAGGGAAAAGAGTTTGTGACCTTGCATCATGCAAAGACGTCTTAGCCAAGGCACTAAAAGAATGATGCATCAAGAAAAAAAGATAAACTAGATATCATAAAATTTTTTTAAAAATTTGCTCTTTGAAAAACTCTGTTGATGGAATGAAAGGGGAAGACACAGAGTGAGAAAAAGTACGTGCAGAACATACGTCGGATGAAGAATTTGTGTCCAGAATCTATAAATAACCCTCCACCCAATTTAAACATGGTTAAAAGATTTGACCAGGGATTTCATCAGAGAAAATATGCAGATGGCGAGAAAATATGCAGACGGCGAGTACGCCCATGGAAAGATTTTCAAAATCACGTAGTGAAATGCAAGCTAAACCACAATGAGCTATCACGACACACCTACCTGGACAGCTCAAAACCAGACAAACCCTGGCAACGCCAAGTGGTGATGAGGATGTGGGGCAGCTGGTACCCTCATACTGAGCTGGCTGGAATACAGGTGCATCCACTGTAGCATCTAGTTTGGCGGTTTCCTATCAAGGTAAACAAATATCTTCCTTATGAGAGCGCGATCTCACCTCAAGAGCCATGAAAATAGATATTTGCGCAAAACCTGTACACAGATGTTTATAAAAGCTTTCATCATAATCTGCCCAAAGCGGGAACAACGCAAATGTCCTAGACCTGGGGGATGGATAGCGAATGGTGGAACAGCCAACGGAACACAACCCTGCAAGAGCAGAAACTAACAAATGACTCAGGAAGCCGCAGGGCTGAATCTCAGTCATTACAGTGAGTGAAAGAAACCAGACTCACACATTTAGGCTTTTTTTTTTTTTTTTTTTTGGTCTTTTTAGGGCCGCACCTGTGGCATATGGAGGTTCCCAGGCTAGGTGTCAAATCGGAGCTGTAGCTGCCAGCCTGTACCACAGCCACAGCAATGCCAGATCCTTAACCCGCTGCATGAGGCCGGGGATCAAATCTGCGTCCTCATGGATGCGAGTCAGATTCCTGATTGGAGTCCATCTATACGTCATTCTGGAAATAACTATATGGGCATGAAGAAACCGGTGTTGCTAGGGGCTGGGAGCAGGTTAGCCACTGGCTACAAAGGGGCACAGTGGGATTTGGGATGGTGGCTCCATGACCATTCATTTGTCCAAATTCATAGAAGGGCCCTACTTAAAGGGGGGATTTTGCTGTATGTAAGTTACACCTCAGAAATTAAAAATATGTTTAAAAAAAGATGCCTTCTTGGAAAACAGCACCGAGAAGAATCCCAACACCCATTTCACTTAAATAAAAAGCTGCAGTTAGTAAACTAATTTCCATCTGGCCAGCATTTGAAGGCCCCACATTCCCATGACTAATTTCTACTTCTTCATGAACGTTTTTAAAAACACAATTTAAAAAAATGCAAGGATTTATCTGCACCATCCATCCATCCATCCGTCTGATATTACCCAACCTGCACCAATAAATGGTAAGAATAATTTTTAAGACCCGGCTGCTCTTACTCTGAAATGAGTCTGTTATTCAAAGCAGACAGTTACGCTGACCCAGGACAAACCCAGTTTGCCGAGTCAGACAAAAGCATTTTCAAACCCTCGTGCCCTACACGACATATTTACCATCGGCCTGATGGTCACGCCTGTACGGTCGGCAGATCCCGAATCTTCCTGCCGCTCCCTCCCCTTCCCACGGCTTATGCTCTGTTCCAGGTCACCTGAGCGTGGCATCGCGGTGCCAAGCCACGGAGGAGGCCTGGCAAATTCCAGAACACAAGTCACATGTCTTCTTCCATTCCCTCTGGGACAAAAACCAGTTGACAGGCCACCAGAGAGATGCTGAGTTGCTCTTTGGGGTAGAACCACCCAGAATGAAACACTTAAATCCCGGCTACCGATAAAAGCATTTTCAGTTTTTCCAACAATGGTGAAAACAGGGAAGAAGCCCAGCCTGGAGGGCAGGTGACCCCGAGCTGGCTTTGCCAGCGTGTCCAGTCCACGGGCCAGTGATTCTCATAAGCCCTCCAGACAATGCCAATGCCCAGACAGATTTTGGAGACGCCACGGTCAAGGGCCTTGAAGGAGCTGGGGTTCTGCCCCTGCCCCCATGATGGGATCGGATGACGGTCAGGTGTGCTGTGTGGCAGGACAGGGAACACAGAGCCACGCTCCAGGAGGGACACCACGCTGACCGAGGCCAATAGGAGACAAGACGACAGGTGCAGCGAGAAGCACAAACAACCCAAGTGACAGGTGATGCTGCTCTGAGCTGTCCCTGGCCACTCTGCCCAGGGTGTACCTGGAGCAGAAACACCCCCAGAGATCTGGGCGTCGCTTGCAGAGGCACATGGCAGTGCCAGGCAGGGCTGTCCTGTTATCCTTGCTGCCCGCCGGCAGCTCCAGCCATGCCATCCATTCCTAAAGACACCCCGCTCCATCCCGCCTCCTCCAGCAAAGGCACCAGGCTGCGCCCTGCAGCTGGACGACTGCTGCTCTTCTCAGACGCTCCAAACAGCGTCTCCACTTCGTTTGGAGGCTTGCAAGGGAGTTCAGTCGTCAGATATAACACGGTCCACGCCCCTGCTATTGAATAACAGCAACTTCAGGATCGTGCTCTAAAATCCACACGCACAAAGTAGAAAAAGACCAATCAGCAAGCATGGCCCCTTCTAGGAAATCTGTCATAACTGGTGACACTGCGGTCCCCACGGCTCGTCCCTGCAGAAAACATTCCAGGGGTTTCCCTGCTTGGCTGGGCACATCCATCACTCAATGTCCTCCATCTACTCCGAAAGCCTCCTCCTTCCAAATACTAGCCTTGCAATTTAGGGATTTGGCATCAGGACTGCAGGCTTGCCAACGACACTCTGTGGCTGGGGCAGAAAAGCCCTCTCTGTTCCTGGATTCCATTCAAAATTGATTTTTGAACACCCGGGGCAGCTGTATTGAAATGCTTCTACACCAGCAGCAAACCTGGGCATGCCTGTGTAGTGGAACTTTTTTTTTTGCTTCGGACGAATTCTTTAACTGACAAAATGTTTTTACGGCATCGAAAAGTCCTAGAATCCCTTTGGGAATCGTTCGGTCAGTATTCGCTGATGCTTTCAACGCCGCAAGCGCATCACTCGCATTTTCAGGCGGTAAAGCGGTTCTCACGCTTTGACATACTGGCTCTTCTCCACAAACACGTTTGTCTTGAAAGTTTCCAAACAGCCATGAAGTGAAAGGGCTATACCTTAGAAAAGGTTAAATGCAGCTTTTTGGATCAATTTAGGGGCCGATGCTGATTGCCTGAAAGTAATTCATTGTCTGGCGTGCTACTTTCTGTTGTTACTTTTCTGATGCTGATAGTTCAGGTCTTGGGATGTAATTATACTAATTATCAGGAGGAGTCTTTTAATCAGCGACCTTTGGACTCGTCTACAGACTGTCAGACTTCATTAACAGGAAATGACATCACGTGTCATCTCCGCTCATTTGGCTGCTTCTCAGAGGAATATTCCAGCAGGAGAGCTATTTGCAGCCTCCCTGCGTGGTCCCCCGGGGGCTGGCTCCCAGCCACGGGGGCTCAATTAAGAGGTTTTTTTTTTCTTTTCTTTACTGTGCTTTTTGTCTCAACCAGCATGATGAACATCCCTGATAGGACTTATCTGCAACTGCTCAGAAAATCAAGCGTCTGTGTCTTTTGACATCCTCAACTGCACATATACCATAGAAGACACTGATTTACAGAATAAAGGCTGATAATCACAGCCTCGGAGAGGATGCAAAAGCTACTTAAGGAGCCCCATAAACGAGGCTGCCATTTAAAATCTGTGTTTTATCTGATACAGGCCATTAAAAATAAGCTGCAATAAAAGGATGGAGAGAAATGTATAAACAGTCAGACAAGCCAAAGGCTTTTCACCGAAGGTGTTTAAGTATGAAGAGCACCCCCATGAATGACCAATGGTTGTAAAGGATACACTCACAGGGGCTATTCCATAAGGTTATCCATGGTGAGCCCCAAACGTAATGTTTACACCAGAAATAAGACCTGCAAAAGTCCCCGCCATTTTTAAAAGGCTGTTGAACTTGATCCTGTGAGTTGCCTGAGTTCCATCAGGACCAGCCTCTCCCCCCGCCCCTGGGGTAACCAACCCTTTCAGTGCCTGACCTCAAACAACAGAGGTGTCCGTCATGCCTCAGGTTTGTTTAACAAGCATCCTTTATATAGTAAAACTGTTGTCAAACCGTGTTGCAATTTAAACAGCCTTGCCCCCAAACAGAGATTTAAATTGCGCAAGAGGTGAGCATTCCAGAACGGTTTCCTGCTGTATCTCAGGCCTATTTTAAGCTGAAGCGTGTCCTGCCCGACCCTCTCCAGGCTCTCTGACCCCAAGCCCACGAGCGGCTTTTCTTCCAGGCCCTGCAAAGGCCCCTGTCTCACTTAGCAGCCTCAAGTGCCAGAAAGCCTCCTGCTTCTATGAAAGACATACAGCTTTTTATTCATCTTTCTGGGTGGCTTGCGAGTGATCAAACACAACGCCAAGGCTTTGTTGTAACTTGCAGTGGTTTGTAACCGGCCCTGGGGTTAAAAAGGAAAGAAACCACTGCCCTCTAGTGGGAACTATTGTCACTGCTCCTGTCACAGAATCAAAGGCAGGGATTCTCTTTTGATCCAGGGGTTGGTGGGAATCTGGGTGCCTCACTGAATCAAAGTTGAGCATCCAGGCGGCACACGTGCAAAATGCTGCAAATGACCTACAAAAGACTGTTTCCGAGGAGTTTTTGATGGTGACTAGATGCCAAGAGGGCTTACAGTTTCAAACTTGTTGCTTACATATCTGTTCTTTGCAAATTAAAAAAATTTAAGGGGCCGCCTCTGTGGTGCAGTAGGTTAAGGATCTAGAGCTGCTGAAGATGTGACCAGAGGTCGAAGCTGTGGCTCAGATCAATCCCTGGCCCCAGAACTTCCATATGCCACAGGTGCAGCCAATAAAAGAAAAAAGAAAAAAAATTAAAAAAATTTTAAATGTTCGTAAGATACATGATAGGAAATTTAGCACCCTATTTGAATGTAAGTTCAGCAATGTTAGGTATATTCACTTTGCAACCAATCTAAGGAAACCTTTTCATCTTCCCAACTGAAACTTTGTCCCCATTGGACCACAATTCCTCCTTCCCCTGCCCCCAGCCCCCCTCCAGCCAATAACCCTTCTATTTTCTGTCTCTATGAATCTGACTATTCTAGGAACCTCATATAAGCAGAGTCAGCAGTATTTGTCCTTCTGTTCACTTTGTATAATATCCTCAAGGTTCATCCAGGCTGTAGCATGTCCAGAATCTCCTTCCTTTTCAAGGCTGAGTAATATTCCACTGTGTGGATGGACCACATTCTGTTTATCCACTCGTCCATCTATGGACATTTGAGCTACTCCCACCTTTTGGCCACTACGAAGAATGTTTCTATGAACATAGGGGTACAGATATCTCTTCAAGACCCTGCTTTTAATTCTTTGGGGCATATGCCCAAGTTGCTGAATCACATGGTAATTCTACTTTTCATTTTTTGAAGAACCTCTACCCTGTCTGCATAGCAGCTGCACCATTTCACACATGTGACCAACACACAGGGGTTTCAATGTCTCCACATCCTCACCAGGAAAAGAAGATATTTTTTAAAAACTGTCCTTCACATATGACAAAGAGGGTGCTTTTAAGTCATTTCATTTTATTGAGTTTTGCAAAACGTCTTTCAACAACCGTCAAAGAAGAAGAAGAAGCTGTTACAAAAGTTCCAATAGGCCCAATTACAGCATACAACACACCATGGGATGTGCAGTTTCAATTAATTCACTGTCATAAAAAGAATATACTGCCTTTCCTGCTGGGAAATTACTTCCATATGTTCACGCTCTACAAGGTTTCTGAACTTGGGGTATTTTTAAACAGCAGATCAGCATTTTAGGAACCTGAATTTAGTTCCCTAGTTGGGAGAAATTCTTCCACAAGGTACAGGCTTATCAAGTTGCACAGCAAATCATCACAATTTCGATTTTAAATACCTTACCATTTTATTTGTCAATGATATCGCAATAAAGCTGAACAGAGGACTTGGAATTGAGGACCTAAGAATGATTTTGATGCATGGGGGAGGGGAGTTCACAGCCAAAGCAGCTGCGGAGCTAAGAAACGAAGAAAAAGATGACTCGATATAAAGACAGGAACTAGTTAATTTTAAGTCCTAAGGAGGGAGTTCTCGCTCCGGCACCGCGGGTTAAGGGTCTGGCACTGCTGCAGCTGTGACGTAGGTCGCTGCTGCGGCTCAGGTCGGATCCCCGGCCCGAGAACTTGCACATGCCGCAGGGGTGGCCGAAAAGAGAGACAAAGAAAGTACTCAAGAGGCATTTCATAGGCTGCTCGACTGTGGAAAAATCTCCGCAGTTGGGAAAAGAGAAACACTCACTATAGGGTGTCCTAAAAAAGCACCAATTCTTGACAAATACGCATGTCGCTGTCACACTGCTGTGTGTCTTCTCACTCTGCCAATTATTTAAAAAATATCAACAAAGATGTTTTGGCAAAATAAAAGCGCGATGAACTGATCTAATCAAATAAGCAGTAATGGAATGTGATGGGGGGGATTCAGAGCTGCCAAAGGACACAATTAAGAAAGAATATAGGAAATCTAAAAGCGAGACTTACTCTGGATCTCCCGAAGTAAAGAAATAACTCCTCATTTTCTACACACTGTTTTAAACGAGCATTAACATTCTTCTACACTGAATTTAGAACTAATCAAAAGTATGAGGGTATGCTCAATTTTATGGGAAATTCATTTCTGTAAAAAAGGACATAAAATTAGACTTTGATGTTTAAAACTCATACTACCAGAAATATCAGGGTGTGTACAATCCAGCATGTAGTTTCCCAGCTTTGACTGCCTGCCCAAGCACTGCATGGCTAAGTCTCCACTGCAACCTAAATAACTCTTCTCCAAAAATCACTGCTCATTCATCCTGGGCTGCCTTCCCAGTATCAAGCGAATGAATTCATAGGTTTGAGGTTTTATGTGGGCCCTTTATCAAGTACCTGTAATGGCTTTGGAACATCCAGTTGAAAACAGGCAAACAAATCTAGGCACTACCACGAGCTCTGGAAAAACTGTGACCACCCACGGCCGCGCTCTTAAGCGTTTCAGAGATGCTGCTAAACCCTTGTTATGTGCCTTGAGACCCCCGCGCTGGAAGAACGTGCCCGACTCTGCATCATTTATCCATCACGGCCAAGATCATCTCGCACGTCAGGTCTTCATCCAGGTCCTCGCTGCCGGCCGCGGCTTCTCCGAGGTCGATGGGCACCAGGCCGCCCAAGGACGGCGCTCCGCTCATCAGGGCGGTTTCCTCGGCAGCGGCTTCTTGGGGAAAAAGGCACAGGGTTGGCAAATTTTAAATAAAGCCGAGACATTGGGATTGGTAAGCGGTGCCACTGGCTTTGGGAAACAACCGCTGAATTTGTAGCATGGCATCAAGCGTTTTAGAAAACGAGCTTCCTGTTTATAGGGCGGCACAAATATCCTGATCTCAGCTCCCTGTTTAAGGCAGGGTTTCTGACCCTTGGCTCTGCAGGCATTTTCGGCTGGAGGATAATCTGCCGGGGACCGGGGGCAGGGGGGGGCTGTCCCGCACATTGGAGGGTGGCTATCGGCCTCCCTGACCTCAGCCTGCCCAGTTGTGACAACTGGACATCGCCACCTGACCCCCTGGGGGCAGAATCAGCCCCAGGCGGAGAGCCTACTGTAAGGCGACGGCAGACCCCACGGACCCGATGGCTGAGCTGCTCACCCAAGTCCCGTCTCAGTGGCCCGGGAACAACACTCACGAAAAGAGAAATGCCAGCTACTTTCAGGCACCTGTCCCTCCGGCCAAGCGACATGTCCCGCGTCACTTCCGGGTCAAGTGTCCCGCCAGGTACACTGTGTGAGTCATACACAGAGCCCAACCACCCCTGCCCCCTTCTAGCAACTTCTAAGCAGTGCAGCTCTTAGAGTCTAAAAACAAAGGCCCAGTGTAAACCCCGTAGGTGTACGCACATTCGGCCCCTACTGATTTTCCCAATTACTTTCCAAGACCAGGGAACATGGCAAGATAATTTTGCTTGTGGCTCCTTGAAGCATTGGGGGAGTGAAGCGGGCAGGGCTCTAAGACCCAGGTCTTATGTACGAACGTGAATGTGAGCGTCACAGAATCGGTGCCAACCGACAGGGGCGTGTAGAAACCTATCAAGGACCTGGTGCAGGTCGTGGTGCCCCAGGGACGTGGCAAATGGAGACGTGAGGTGACAGTCTGGATGACACAGGTTAAAAAATCCTGAAAATGCACAGTACGTCGTGTTCTGGGCGACGATTAATCGGGTCACTTGTCTCAACTCACACTCTGAACACACAGCTGACCACCTTCCACGTGCAAAATGTTGTCACGTGTCCGGTCTTTTCATTACCGGTACTTAAACCTGCGAGAGCTTCGCCGTGTCTGCCCTTCTGGCATGTGACCCTTCAAGGCTGGCAGTGTCCCCAGGGCCCTTCCCTGAGCTGGTCAACAGGATGTTCCTGCTTCAGACCACGGTGTAAGCCAAAGGCGGAGGAGGCACCCTGGAACCCTCCTTTCATCTTGCAAATTTTTTTCAATTTCTTGCAACACCACCATCTAGGGAGCACACTGAGGAGATGTCAGCTCAGGATGAACAAGGGCGAGGGGCTGCCGGGCGACAGCGGAGGCTGTGGATGTGGTCCAGGTGTGGACGTGGTGCAGGTGTGGACGTGGTGCAGGTGTGGACGTGGGTGCAGGTGTGGATGCAGTGCAGGTGCGGATGTGGGTGCAGGTGAAGCCCTGGTGCTTGAACGCTGCGCCCCAGCAGAATGGACACCAACTGAGGGCCACTCCCTCAAGACCTTCCGCAGCCCACTGCTAGAGGCTAGTCTTACTCAGGTAGATCTGGGCACGAAGTGCTTAGGGGCTTCAGTATCAATTAAGAGAAAACACTGCATGTGGGTATCAAGAGGGGGCCCTTGGGTGTTTAACGAGCCAAGAAGGCTCACGTTCACATGGACGTCTTAGGATCCTGGCCTCGGGGTCTCTTTAGAGCTGAAGGATTTGAGTCCATTTCACCAGTTTGTCTTTGCCAAGAAAGGACTGTGCTCCTTATTCGCTGGTTTATTTAACAAGAGGCAAATGAAGCCACACCAACGCCAGCCTGGTGGGAGGAGTTGGGGACCCAATGGCCAAGCCCACCTTCCAGGGGCACAGGTGCAACAGGCACCTGCCCAAGGGTCAGAACGTGAAATCCAGCCCAGGCCAGGGTTTGTAAAGCAGAGGCACAGTCCTGGGTACCTGCGTGGGTCGGGGGCAAGCTAGTCGGGGGTCAGAGCTGAGATCTCAGTGGTGCAAGCTAATCGGGGGTCAGAGCTGAGATCTCAGGGGTGCACAGGTGCGACCTTGGGGATCTGGGGCACAGTCACCCAGGAATTCCAGGCACAGGAAAGGGGGAGCCTGGCCTGGCTGGGAAGGGGGACCCACATGGCGGGGGCCCCAGTGGGCACGCAGCGCCTGGGCTCCTGGGCTTGGAGCAGTGGGTGGTCAGGGAAGCAGCTGCAGAGGGTGGGTGGTGAGGACGGAGAGTCCCGACATCCCCCCAGGAGAGGCGCTGCTGGAGGATGTCCTGGCCGGGGGGGAGGCAGGGGTGGCCTCAGCCGTGCAGGGTCTGAAGCGTGGGACCGGCGGTCTCCGGGTGTGGGTGAGAGGGAGCTGCCAGTGCAAGCTGTGTGGGTCAGGGATGAGGAGAGAACAAGGCCGGGGGTGGGAGGTGTCCAGACTTCAGCTGTGGATGGAGGGAGCTTGAGACAACTGAGGGGAGATGCGCCCCAGGCCACTGAATATTCGCTCCCAGTCTGCAGAGTCTCTGGGCCTGGCCCCAGACCATCCGGGACCCGCCTGGAGGAACTGAAGCCACACAAGAGGGTGTGGGCCTGGTGTAGACGCAGGTTTAGATGTGGGTACAGGTGTGGACGTGGTCCAGGTGTGGATGTGGTGCAGGTGTGGACGTGAGGCACGTGTGGGCCTGGGTGCAGGTGTGGGGCTCGGGGCGGTGATCCTCTCTGGACACCAGGCTGACTGCGGAGGGGGAGATGGACGGGAGCAGCTGTGTTTAGAAGAGGCGGAGGGAGTGAAGGCAGCCAGAGGGGCCGAAGAAGCGCCAGGAGGAAGCTGTCCGCTGAGCTGGGGTGGGAGGTGAAGATGTCGGGTCAGCTGTGCAAGGGCTGCGGGGAGCAGGGAAAGGCCAGCAGATCGCAGGGACCCCGGGTGGCGTGATGGGGCCACAAGGGGCAGGCAGGGCAGGCCGGGTGAGAGGAGACCCGGCGAGTCTGCGGGAGCGAGAGGGAGCCACGTGCAGCTGGGAGTCCTGCCGGTGTTTTTGTTTTTCTCAAGACACAAGCCTGTTTCAGGCTGGCCGGAAGGATCAGGCTGACCCCGACAAGGTGGCTGCTGGGGAGGGAGACGAGAAACTCGGAGGGGTGAGCGGGAGGGACAGACCCAGGCAGAGATGCCACGGGCTCCTTGGGAGGCGGCCAGACTTCCGTGGGCCATTCCTCCGTAAAAACGATGAGAACAGGTATTTTATGACACTTTCCGCACAAAGACAATCTAGTCCAGGCTGGATTCGTGATTTTATGCTCGTTATTGTGACGACCCCTTTTCTTCTGACGTCACCCCACAAACAGGTGGGCGGATGTGAGGCTGCAGATGGAGAAGCTGGAGCCCCAGCTGGGTAGGGGTGCAGGTGCATAAGGATGGTCCCCCCTGCTTTCCAGCCACAGCCTCGCCCTCCTTGGCCTGGGGGTCGGGGCAGGTCCCCCCTGCCCCTCAGTTCTCTCCCTGCGGGCAGCGTGGGGCTGCACTCAGGAGAGGGACTGTGGGCGCTCTCTGTGGGACTCCTGCAGAGACAGCAAGCTGCTCCAGAAGTGAACTGTGGGTCCTACCTGACAGGAGGCCCCTTGGTCCTGCCGGTCACCTGCCCAGCAGGCCTGGCTCCTGGTTCGAGCGTGGCCAGGCGGGTGAGACATGGGAAAAGAGCCAGGGAGTCTGGCATGAGGACTGTTATTTAATGAGGGGCGGGGAAGGGCCGCAAGATGCCCAATTAAACCTGAGTGTCAGATAAACAGGGAATTACCGCTCGGTATAAGTCTATCCCAGAGAGCGATGGGGTATACTCACACGACAAAGTTATTCATGGTTTATCTGAACTGCAAATTCAACCGGGCGTCCTCTACTTTAGGTGACAAGCCTTGAGGAAGGAGCAGGCTGAGCGCTGCCTGTGGGAACATCCCCACGTCCAGGGTTGGGGCTGGAATTGAAATCTAGGGAATTGTAAAGACGCGGTTGCCATGCAAACATTTTGGCTTCGTCTTTGTTGTGAGGCTGCCTGGTTCTGATCACGCACAAGGCCCAAGATTCTCCTCCGAAAGGAACAGCAACTACAGAGGACAGCAGCCCTGGAGTCGGGGCTGCCCCTTGTGCAGCAGGCTGTCCCGCACAGGGTCCCCAGGACAAGGACAACCTCTGTGTTAACACCTGGGGACGCACGTCTGCTCCCTGAGGCCGGAGTGGAGTCAATGGCAGCCCCCCCAACACCACATCCTAACCGCCTGAACCTGGGGTCGTGACCTTATTTGGAAGACGGGTCTTTGAAGGTATAATTGAGATGAGATCGCCCTGGATTTTCCAGGCAGGCCCTAAATCCAATGACAAGTGTCTATGAAGGACAGAGGAGGCGAGATGCAAAAGGGGCGGGTGGCTGCGTGCAGACGGAGGCGGAGACTGGGTGATGCAGCTTCAGGCCGAGGGGCGTCTGGGCCACCAGAGGCCAGGAAAAGCGAGGATGGACCCCCACCCCCTTCCTGAGTCTCCAGAGGGAGCCGCCTGCTGATGCCTTGATTTAGGGTGTCTGCCCCCAGAACTGGAAGAAGATAAACTTAGGTTGTTCTAAGCCACCCAGTGTGTGGTCACTTGTGGCAGCAGCCCCAGGAAATGGCCCGGGAGCCCAGCAGCTCCACCAGGCACAGGGTCAGGCCACCACCTCGACCGTGTCCCGCCAGGACCTGGGTGACGGGAGGTGTGGACCCGCCGGGGCCCCAGGCCCGCCTGCTCCCCGCCATCGCTCCCACTTTCCCAACAACGAGAAAACGGTCAAATGCACCCCGCCCCGTTTACGACGAGGTACCGTGTTGCGTGGCTGCCTCTTTCGGGACGGCCGGCTTTCTCTTCTTCACTCTTCTTCCTTTTTCCGAGGGGGCCGGCTTTTCCTGCTCCGAGTCACACTTCTCTGAGTGTCTCTTCATGTTATTCTGCCGGAGAAATGACACAGAGCACCGTGAAACTTGGCGTCACTGGGGATGGCACGGAAAACCCACGGCTAAAGGGACGGGAAACCGGGAGGGGCGAGTACTTTGCACGACCTTGTACAAAAAGACGACTAAAAAGGGGTGACCCTTTCCGTCGTGTGTAGTTCTAGCCAAAACCCGGATTTTAAATATTTTTAAAACCATGGACAAGTCAATGAGAAGACAAAATTAATTAACTTATTTTTGCGTTTTAGGGCCGCACCCAAAGCATATGGAAATTCCCAGGCTAGGGTTCGAATTGGAGCTGTTGCTGCCGGCCTACACCACAGCCACGGCAACACCAGATCTGAGCCACCTCTGCAACCTACACCACAGCTCATGGCAACGCTGGATCCTTAACCCACAGAATGAGGCCAGGGATTGAACCTGCATCCTCATAGATACCAGTTGGGTTCTTAACCCACTGAACCACCAGAGGGAACTCCGAAATTAATTTTTCTTGAATGCTTCTATCTCCAAAGTGAGGCCTGATGTCACACCCAAAATTCAATGTATCTGTGTGTACATGTGTAACTGGGCCACCCTGCTGCACAGCAGACATCGTCAAATGTTATAAATCAACGATACTTCCATAAAACTTAAAAAAAATGGAAAAAAAATCAATGTATGACTGATTTTTATGAAAATCACCCACATACCATGGAACTTTTACTGCCCCGTCAGCTTTTCTCCTGACCTACAATGCACAGAGATATGAAAACTGCACCACAGGAGTCCCCCGGTGGTTCAGTGCGTTAAAGACTTGGTGTTGTCACTGCTGTGGCTCGAGTCACTGCTGTGGTGCGGGTTCGATCCCTGGCCTGGGAACTTATGCAAGCTTCGGTGCAGGCAGAAGAAGGAGAAGAAGAAGAAAAAAGAGACCGTACAACATTTGGAATTAAAAAGGCAGCTCAGAGATTTCCTAGTCAATGATATATTTTTATGTGAACACTAGGGATGACTTAAAATAAGTTAGAATACTTACACTATTTGAAAAGTTCATACGCTAAAGTAAGCTACTGGTGGCAGGGGATTAAATAGGTCAGTTACAGAAAACGAGCCCCTCATTTGCATCTTGACTTCAGCGTGGTGCTCAGACCATCCTGGTGCCTGGGCAGGAGGAGGAAGGTTTCACAGGTAAGGGGGGGGGGGGCTTCCATTTACGGTCCCCACAGGGGTTGCCCACTGAGGCAGAGGGGCAGGTCTAGCCGGCCAGCTGTCCCGGGCAAGGAAGTCGTGTGGGCCACATCCGCCAAGCCTGCTTTGGGGCCACACTGGCAGACCTGAGTGGTTGGGGCAGAAACTGGTCTGTGAAGCTGGAAATATGTACTTACTGGCTCTTATTTTTTATTATTATTACTCAATGAATGTATTACATTTATTGCTGGGGTTGCAGGTTGGAAATCCTATAAAATTGGATTGTGATGATCATTGTACAACGATCTGGCTCTTTTCAGAAAAAAAAAAATTGTGCCGCCCCCTGGTTTCTATGGTGATGACGTATAAACCAAGCCCTTTATTTTATTTATTTATTTATTTATTTTTGTCTTTTCTAGGGCCGCTTCTGCGGCATATGGAGGTTCCCAGGCTAGGGGTCTAATCGGAGCCGTAGCCACCGGCCAACGCCAGAGCCACAGCAACGTGGGATCCGAGCCGTGTCTGCAACCTACACCACAGCTCACGGCAACGCCGGATCCTTAACCCACTGAGCAAGGGCAGGGATCGAACCCGCAACCTCATGGTTCCTAGTGGGATTCGTTAACCACTGCGCCACGACGGGAACTCCAAACCAAGCCTTTTAGAGTCAAGGATTCCTTTATGAATAGGACCAAAGCAATGGCTCCTCCCCCAGCAAAGTGCCGTCTGTCTCCACACCCCCCATCTCCCCATGATGTCGCGGAGTTTGTGGCGAAGAACGCCTCAGGTGCGGCGGTTCTGTGAGCGGCATTGATACGGTGGGGCATTTTGGGGGATTTCTTCCCACGGTCAGCACAAAGATCAAGCTCTTACATCACGGTTTACATGCGTGAGCGCATCCAAACAGTTCTCGGAGGCGTGCTAAATCTTTACCTGCAGTGCCAACTGCTAATGGTTTAAAATAACTCTGCAAAACTGGAAGACAGTCTTTATAAAAAGTCTTCCTTACGAAATATCAGGCTAATCTGCACAGATCAGGAGTTTAACAGAGAGAGTGTCTCTTACGTCTCACCATGTTCTCCAAACCTATATAAGCGGCTGATAACAAGGAGTCGTATTAATTAAATGTTGATTTCAAAATAACTTCAAATAAATAATTTCAAATTATAGAGCACTGCCACCGTTCAACATGTATGTTTGCAGCAATAAACCTCTATTATCTATGATTAAAGTAATATAGAGAAAAAAAAAAAAAAAGAACTCCTGGAGTTCCTGTCGTGGCTCAGCGGGTTACAAACCTAAGTATCCATGAGGATGCGGATTCGATCCCTGGCCTCACTCAGGGGGTGAAGGATCTGGCGTTGCCGTGAGCTGTGGTGTAGGTCGCAGAGGTGGCTCGGATCTGGCGTTGCTGTGGCTGTGGCTGTGGCCGGCAGCTGCAGCTCCGATTCAACCCCTAGCCTGGGAACCTCCATATGCTGCACCTGCAGCTCTAAAGACACACACACACACACACACACACACACACACACACACACACACACACACACACACACACACAGAACTCCTGATACTAGTTTCGGATGAACCCACGAAGCACATCCAGCCTTGAAAACGTAAGTGGGGTAAGATTTTAAGTAAACACACTGATATTTAGGGCCCAGAGGGCAAAGCAACATGACAAGCATCTGTGGGGGGGGGGGAAATGTTTCTGAGAGAGGAGGCTCCCCAGGTCCTGAATTCAGAGCAGGATCCTTCTGGGAAGGAAGGGGCAACCTGCGACCTTCTGATGTGGGGGGACCCTGGGACCACTGTGCTAAAGAAGGGAAGTTTGTGACTCATTTTCTTTTTAAAAATCCAACTGGATTCACATATCCCAAAGAGCTTTCATTTATTTAATTTGTAGACACTTAGTTTTTTTTAGCTTTACAAACACGGCTTCTCTCTTTTTATTATGGAAAATTTTATATATGACACACACAAAAGCAGAAATAACCGTACAGTGAATCTTCATGGACCCCGACCCAACCCCCTTTCAGCACTTAACTTTGTAAAGAGCAGTTTAAAGGGTCACAGCAAAACTGAGAGGGAAGCAGAGACAACTGCCTAGCAAATCCTCTGGGCGTTGCCTGTTTCCTCCTCCTCCAACCCCAGCCCCTGGCAACCCCCGACTGGTTTCCTATCTCCGTAGCTTTGCCTTTTCCAGGGTGTCTTATGGTTGGAATCATACAGTATGGAGTCTTTTCAGACTGCTTCTTTCACCTAGTGCACATTTAAAGTTGCTCCATGTCTTGGCACCTTGGAAAACCAAATATAGAACTACCATATGACCCAGCAATCCCACTCCTGGGCATATTTCTGGACAAAACTCTCCAAGAAAAAGTTACATGCCCCTGTGTGTTCATAGCAGCGCTATTCACAATGGCCAAGATATGGAAACCACCTAAATGTCCACTGGCAGATGAATGGATTAAGACAATGTGGGACATATACACAGTGGAATACTACTCAGCCATAAAAAAGAACACAATAATGCTATTTGCAGCAACCTGGATGGAACTAGAGACTCTCACACTAAGTGAAGTCAGTCAGAAAGAGAGGAAAATACCATAGGATATTGATATCACTAATATCTGGACTGTGATACACAGCACAAATAAAACGATCTACAGGAAAGAAACAAACTCATGGACCTGGAGAACAGACTTACGGTTGCTGAGGGGGAGGGGGAGGGAGTGGGATGGACTGGGAGTCTGGGGTTGGGAAATGCAAATGATTGCATCTGGAGTGGATAAGCAATGAAATCCCGCTGTATAGCATGTGGAACTGTATCTAGTCACTTGTGAGGGAACATGATGGAAGATAATGTGACAAAAAGAAATATACATACATACATACATATATACATATGTCCGAATGACTGGGTCACTTTGCTGTGCAACATAAATTGACAGAACACTGTAAATCTAGTAAAAAATTAAAAAATAAAATAAATAAAAAATGAAGTTCCTGCATGTCTTTTCATGGCTTGATAGCTCATTTCTTTTTAATTTATTCAAAAAAAATTTTTTTTGTTATTTTATGGCCACACCCACAGCCGCACAGGGAAGTTTCTGGGCCAGGAATTGAATCTGAGCCACAGCTGCCAACTCCGCTGCAGCTGCGGCAATGCTGGATCCTTTACCTGAGCCACTGCAGTCAGGTTCTTAACCCACTGCACCACAGTGGGAACTCCCCAGCTCATTTCTTTTCAGTGCTGAGTAATATTCCAGTGTCTGGATGCCCCACGGTCTATTTATCCATCCGCCTACCCAGGGACATCTTGGTTGCTTCTAAGTCGAGCAATTATGAGTGAAGCTGCTATACCTGTCTGTGAGCAGCTGTCTGTGTGGACATAAGCTTTCCACACGTTTGGGTAAATACCAAAGAGCCTGACTGCAGGATTGTATGGCACGAGCATATTTAATTTTGTATGAACCTTGCAAACTGGCTTCCAAGGTGGCTGCAGCGTTTTGCACTCCCAGGAGCAAAGAACGAGAGCTTCGGTTGCTCCGCATCCTCTCTGGCGTTCGGTCTGGTCCACGTTCTGGATCCTGGCCTCCCCGGTAGGTGCGTCATGGTGTCTCGTCTTAATCCGCATCTTCCTGATGACGCCCCACGGGGAACCCTTCTTCATACGCTCGCGTGCCTTCTGCAGTTCTTTTCTGGTGAGGCCTCTGTGTGTGCCTTTGGCCGTCTGCACATCGGGTTGTCTTCTTGTTGCGGGGTTTCAAGAGTTCTTTATAAGTTGGATTAAGTCTTCTATCAGATGTGACTTTCGCATTTATGTTCTAGGCTGTTGCTGGTCTTCTCACTCTTCTGACAAAGGCTTTCAGAGAACAGAAGTTTTTAATCTTATTCGAGCTCAATTTACCAGCTGCTCCTTTCATGGATTGTGTCTTTGGTGTTTTATCTAAAAGGTCACCACCAGGAGTTCCCGTCGTGGTGCAGTGGTTAACGAGTCCGACTAGGAACCATGAGGTTGAGGGTTCGATCCCTGGCCTCACTCAGTGGGTTAAGGATCTGGCATTGCCGTGAGCTGTGATGTAGGTTGCAGACGCGGCTCGGATCCTGCATCGCTGTGGCTGTGGTGTAGGCTGGTGGCTCCAGCTTCGATTAGACCCCTATCCTGGGAACCTCCATATGCCGTGAGAGTTGCCCTAGAAAAGGCAAAAAGACACACACACACACACACAAAAGTCACCACCATACCAAGGCCATCTAGATTTTTTTGTCTTATGTTATCTTCTAGGCCTTTTATAGTTTTGTGTTTTGCGTTTAGGTCTGTGACCCATTTTGAGTTAATTTTTGTGAAGGGTGTCCAGATTCGTGTCTAGATTCTTTTTTTTTTTTTTTCGTGTGGACGTCCATGGTTCCTGCACCATTGGTTGAAAAGGAGGTCTTTTCTCTCTTGTGCTGCTCCTTCTCGAAGGGCAGCTGACTATCTCTGGGGGTCTGTTTCTGAGCTCTCTCTTCTGTTCCACTGAGCTGTCTGTTCCTTCACCAATATCACCCTGTCTTGATTACCACCAAAGCGTTAGAATACGTCTTGGAGCCGGAGAGTCAGTCCTTCAACTTCATTCTTCTTCAGTATTAAGTAGGCTCTCCTGGGTCTTTTGCTCTCTCTTCTAAACCTTAGACTCAGCTTCTCAATCCAGAAAATAATGTGCTGAGATTTTGGTAGGAGCTGCACTGAATCTGCTGGTGACATCCTGACGGTACTGAGGTTTCTCATCCATGAACATGGAATGTCTCTCCATTTATTTAGCTCTTCTGGTCGACTTACAAGGTTAATTTCTGCCGTACAACGAAGTGACTCCGTTTCACACACACACACACATGATACATATACACAGATTCTTTTTGTATTCTTTCCCAATACGGTTTATCACAAGATGTTGAACGCGGCTCCTTGTGCTGCGCAGTAGGACCTGCTGTTCACCCGGGGCCGTCTTCACTTCTCTTACAATACTGATCTCCAGCATTTCTTTTTGGTCTGTCTTCGGATTTCCAGCTCTGCTTACACGGCCCGTCTGTGCTTCTGGGCTGCCTCCTCTCCCCCTTAGAGCCCCTTTGCATTAATCACAGTGGTTTTAAACTCCTGGTCTGATCATTCCAACATCTCTGTTGTTTCTGTGTTTTGTTGCCTTTTTTTTTTTTTTTTTTTTTTGTCTTTTTAGGGCCACACCTGCAGCATATGGAGGTTCCTAGGCTAGGGGTCTAATCAGAGCTGGAGCTGCCGGCCTACGCCACAGCCACAGCAACGTGGGTTCCAAGCCATGTCTGCAACCTACATCACAGCTCACGGCAACGCCGGATCCTTAACCCACTGAGCGAGGCCAGGGATCGAAACTGTGCCCTCATGGATGCCTGTGAGATTCATTTCCACTGAGTCACGACGGGAACTCCCCGTTTCTCGTTCTGATGCTTGCTCTGTTTCTTCAGATTGTGGGGTTGTTTTTGTCATTTGGAATGCGGTGGCATTTTTTTCTTGAGAGCTGGGCGTGACGTCCTGCTTAAGAGGCTGCCGTAAACAGGCCTCAGTAACGTGGTGCTGGGAGTGCAGGATGTGCAGCCTTTTAGGTCTCGGCCTTTTCGGGAGCTCAGTTTCTTTTCCTTTCTCTGTTGGGTGTGGACAGAATGTCTAGAACGGGCTGGTTATTTTCCTTCTCCATGTCAGTGAGGCTCTGATAAAACCCCAGCGGGCCAGGCTCTGGTTAACTAGTTTCCTCTTTTTGCTGTTTTTCCAGAGCTGCACCCATGGCCTGTGGAAGTTCCCAGGCTAGGGGTCAAATCAGAGCAGCAGCAACGCCGGATCTTTGACCCACTGAGCAAGACCAGGGATCAAACCCGCATCCTCATGGATCCTAGTCAGGTTCTTAACCCACAGAGCCACAATAGGAACTCCTGGTCAGTTTCCTGTAGGGCAAGCCTTTGGGACTGAGAGCCCTGGGGCAATATGGACCAGCTCTTCCCCACTGCCCCTGCAGGAAGTAGGAGATTTTTTAGATATTCACTGTGGGGACCTTGCTAAATTCCTGCTGGTAAATCTCACAATATCATGGGGGTCCCGCTGGAGCGGATCCCGTGCACATCGGAGCGCTCGGAGTTGCGCACGCTGACCTGCAGCCATGCGTCAATGACAGCCCAGTTCCCCCACGTCAGCAGGCTCTGTTTCCAAGTCTCTGCTCAGGAAGGAGGGACGCCCTGCACACACCTTTTGGGTCTCCAGTCTTGGCAGCAGCGGTTTGCCATGTGTCTTCGCCCCTCCTAAGGATCCTAAAAGAGCTGGCGATTGTCCCCTCTGTCCTGCTTTCTCCTTGTTCCGAAAGAGTGGCAACTTCAGTTCAGGTTCCTTACGCGCAGAACTGGAAAGTCCCTCTATATTTTCTTAAAGAGCCTAGTTGAGATCTAATTCACATACTACACAATTCATCCCTTGAAAGTGTATACTTCAAGGTTTTTGGTTTATTTGCAGGATTCTGCAACCGTCCACCACACTCACCTTTAGAACATTTCAAAAAGGAACCCTCTACTCTTTTTTTTTTTTTTTTTGCCTTTCTCTAAGGCTGCACCCTCGGCATATGGAGGTTCCCGGGCTCGGGGTCTAATGGGAGCTGTAGCGACTGGCCTACACCAGAGCCCCAGCAATGCCAGATCTGAGCCATGTCTGCAACCTACAACACAGCTCACAGTAATGCCGAATCCCTAAATCCTTAACCCGCTGAGCGAGGTAGGGGATCGAACCTGCCACCTCATGGTTCCTAGGCAGATTCCTTAACCACTGCACCATGACGGGAACTCCCAGGAACCCTACTACTCTTAACTCCCAGGAACCTCTACTCTTTTTTTTTTTTTTTTTTTTTTTTGGTCTTTTTTGTCTTTTTGTTGTCGTTGTTGTTGTTGTTGCTATTTCTTGGGCCGCTTCCGCGGCATATGGAGGTTCCCAGGCTAGGGGTTGAATCCGAGCTGTAGCTACCGGCCTACGCCAGAGCCACAGCAATGCGGGATCCGAGCCGCGTCTGCGACCTACACCACAGCTCATGGCAACGCTGGATCGTTAACCCACTGAGCAAGGGCAGGGACCGAACCCGCAACCTCATGGTTCCTAGTCGGATTCGTTAACCACTGCGCCACGACGGGAACTTCGGGAACCTCTACTCTTAACAGTCCCTCTGTGTCCCCTCCCTCTAGCTCCTGGCAGCCACGAATCAACTTTCTGCCTCCACGGATTTGCCTGTTTCTGGACATTTCATTAAAATGGATCATATCATGTGGTCTTCTGTGTCTGACCTCTTTCAGGGTTCACACACACCATAGCCTGTATCCTTTTCATGGCTGAATAATATTCCACCCTGTGGATGGACCATGTTTTATCTCCTTGTTAGTTGAAGGACATTGGGGGAGTTTCCACTTCTTGGTTATTATGAATAATGCTGCTGTGAACATCTGTACACGTTTTTGTGAGGCCGTATGTTTTCACGCCTCGAAGGAGAACTGCCAGGTCACATGATAACTCCATGTTTAACTTTTTGAGGAACTGCCACTGCCTTGCAAGGCGACTTCACCATGTACAAATCCTACCAGCAATGTACAAAGGTCTAATTTTTCCGTATCTTTTATTATCTGCCTTCGGCCATCCTCATGGCTGCTTCTACGGCTATCGCACTGTGATTCTGATGTGCATTTCCTCGGTGACGAATCTTTTCATGAACCTATGGGCCATTTGTACATTTTCTTGGGAGAAATGCTTAGATCTTTGGCCTGTTTCTAATAAGGTAGTTATTTTTGTATTATTGAGTTGTAAAAGTCCTTCATATATTCTAGATGTAAGTCCAAAGGTGCTTGCTTGCTTGCTTGCTTTTGTTTTTTTAGGGCCGCATCCACAGCATATGGAGGTTCCCAGGCTAGGGGTCGAATCAGAGCTATAGCTGCCGGCCTACGCCACAGCCACAGCAATGTCAGATCTGAGATGTGTCTGTGACCTACACCACAGCTCACAACAAACACTGGATCCTTAACCTACTGAGTGAGGCCAGGGATCGAACCTGCGTCCTCATGGATGCTAGTCAGATTCATTTCCGCTGAGCCACGACAGGAACTCCAAAGGTGCTTTCTTGAACGGAAAAGTTTCAGAACTTCCGATTTTATGTTCTCAGGGCTTCTATGAGGCTGACTTACTCTTTTCTCTGCTTTCTTGTTTCTCACACCAAAAAGGCAACTTCTTTACAATTTTAACTCCATACGAATGACTATTTCGGGAGCACTGCCACCCCTTTTATTTGAAACTTTAAACCACCAGCATTAACAGTCCAGAACTGGCCCACCCTACCCCCAAAACACAACTATCCTACGAGCTTTTGTTTTTTTAATTTTTTAATTTTTTTTTTGGCTTTTTAGGGCTGCATTTGTGGCGTATGGAAGTTCCCAGGGTAGGGGTTGAATCAGAGCTGCAGCTGCTGGCCTACACCACAGCCACAGCCATGGCAATATGAGAACCATGCCACGTCTACCACCTACACCCCGGCTCACAGCAGTGCCAGATCCTTAACCCACTGAGCAAGCCCAGGGAACGAACCCGTGTCCTCATGGATACAGTGGGGTTCATTACCACTGAGCCACCACGGGAACTCCCACTATCCTCTTTTCAAAGATAGTTTCCCCCTAAAAATAGTCAACTTCAGGAAATTTAAAATTTCTATAAAGTTAGAGCAAAGCACATATCATCTAGGGATCTAGTTAATCACCTGTGGTGGCTTTATTACTAATTATTAAGTGGACCTTCCAGGCAGTGAAGCCTACAAATGACCACAGCCCCAACCACATCCCAGCTGCAATCTCTTGAGACACCCAGAGCCAGAACCACCCAGCCAAGCCTCTCCCAGACTCCTGACCCACGGAGAAGGAGAGAGAATAGGTGTTTGTTGTTTTAAGCTACGAAGATTAGAGGTAATTTGTTATGCAACCATAGGTAACTAATGCAATACCTGAAAAAAAAGTCAAGTTGATGAGTAAATGTATTTCTTAGCACTGTACCAACAGCACTATTCTAAGAAAGAATACCTACAAAACACACTGAAAATTGCATTCTCTCTGTGAAATAGCCTACATCTAATCCACAGGGACAATTTTTAAGTGTTGCACTAAAAGCAGGGGTTCTTTGTCTGCAGAGTGTTGGGAGTCTAAGAACCCCCTAAAACCATTTGCAAGATTTTGTCTGCAGGTTGGTTGTCCCCCCACCCCCATGGAAGGGAGACCACACGTTTATGAGATTTTCAAGAGTTTCATGGCTCCAAAATAACGAATAACCACTTTCCCAAGGCATGACAGATGCAATCTTAAGTTCTAGCAAGTTTCTATAATCAAGTTTAAGCTGCCCGAGTGTGACTCTGTGCCTGGGAGACGGCAGGATGTCTCTAAGAGGATTTAGTGGGACTCGAGAAAGCTTACCCAGCGGGAGAAGCCTTTGCCACACCTGGGGCATTCGTAAACAGTTGGGATGAAATTTGTATCGTGGTACTTCTTGAGGTGAACATTTAGAAGCTGCTTCTGTCGGAAACATTTGTCGCAGGAGAGGCAGGCAAATGGCTTCTCTCCGGTGTGGGTACGGACATGAACGGTCATGTGACGTTCCTGGGAGGGAAGGGGAGGAAAGCAAGTGGCTTAGGTCTTGACCGGAGTTTCTCAGTATCCAACATTATCTACTGTACACCTTTTTTTTTTCCTTCCTCCCCAAAGATGTGTGTACATTTTTAAGGGAAAACAAAGCGACTGCATCCTCGACACGGCACTCCGGGGGAAGCAGCGCGGTCCGGCCTCTAGGAAACCAGCTTTTACACGGCCCCTCCGTCAGGCCCCCACAGTCCTTCCCAGTGGGTCTGAGGTCCCACGGGGCGTGTGGCAGAATGAATGGGGCAGCAAAGCCATAACGGATTTCCCCTCCAAAAGACAACTCGTGTGTTTGCAGCCCCACTGCTGTAACTGTCCGCCGTGACCCGAGTTTATGAAGAGCAGATGGCACCTGCAGACTTGAAAACCTATGGTTAGAGTTTCCCTTCATCGGACCCGTGGGGTCGGAAGGATGTTATGCATCTAAATGCTTCCCCCTCCTTCCCGATGGTCTTCTAACAAATCTTCATATGGAGGGAAAGGCATAGGGGTGAACATTGCTGTTCTTAATAAAAAAAAAAAACAAAAAAAACAAAAAATTTTTTGTTTGTTTTTTGTCTTTTTGCCATCTCTTGGGCTGCTCCTGCGGCATATGGAGGTTCCCAGGCTAGGGGTCTAATCGGAGGTGTAGCCACCTGCCTACACCAGAGCCACAGCAACACGGGATCCAAGCCTGTCTGCAACCTACACCACAGCTCACGGCAACGACGGATCGTTAACCCACTGAGCAAGGGCAGGGACCGAACCCGCAACCTCATGGTTCCTAGTCAGATTCGTTAACCACTGCGCCACGACGGGAACTCCAGAAACACCAGAAATTTTAACGAAGATTTATATGAGCAAATCATTTGTGGAATCAGGACAAAAAGATACAGAAATAAAAGGCCTGATTTTTCCGATGAACTACTTGGCTGCTTCTGCATCACCACGAATACCCTACTTGACAGTGTTTCTTCCAGGCGCCCTCCTCTCGTGAAAAACACTTGCCTCCTCCGCTCGCACCTTTCATCTCGTCCCTCCCTCCCAGGTAAGCATCCCCTGGTCTCCTGCGGGAGTCAAGGTCAATCCCGGGAAGCCTGCTTTGGGTGCAGGACCAAAGTGGTTCAGTGCCCCCAGCAGTGCTCTGGCCTCCAGGTACTGTCTGCTATCTGCTCCCCCAAACACCTGCGGGGCTTTATCTCCCCGACCCCCCCACCTCCCCCATCCAGTCTCATCCATCTTCCTGGAAGTCCTTCTAGTTTATTTAAGCAAATTTGAGCCTTGGACCTCAGAACAGTCTGATGCTCAAAATCTGCAAGAAAAGCTCTCTTTTATTCACAGCACATACTATTTATGGTCCACACTTTGTAAACACAATAAGCACTGATTTCCACCCCCCCACTCCCCCACCCCGCCACCGTGACCAGTGGCGAAACAGTCACAGCAGCACACAATGCTTCCAAGCAGCAGTTCAGTTCAACTTCTGGTCTTAGGACCTGTCATACTCTTTAAAAAAAAAAAAAATCACTGATGACTCCAAGACAGTCTTGTTTAGGGGAGTGAGCTCTATTAATAATGACTGCTTGAGAAGTCACTTAAGAAATTTAAAAATATTAAAAAATGCTTATCGGTTCCTTTAATAGCAACAAATCAACTACATGTTAACATATTTCTGCAAACATCTATTAGCTATTTTCTAAAACAAAAAAATTAATGTCTGGCCTCATGTATACGATTGCCAGTTAAAACACAGGCTCTTTGGAACATACTTCCATACGAAAGCATATGCAGTTTATCTGAAATTCAAATTTAACTGGTCATCCTCCATTTTTTTTAAATTAAGTTTTTTTTTTAATTAATTAATTAATTAATTTTTGTCTTTTTGCCATTTCTTGGGCTGCTCTCGTGGCATATGGAGGTTCCCAGGCTAGGGGTCCAATCGGAGCTGGAGCCACCAGCCTACGCCAGAGCCACAGCAACACGGGATCCGAGCCGCGTCTGCGACCTACACCGCAGCTCACGGCAATGCTGGATCGTTAACCCACTGAGCAACGGCAGGGACCGAACCTGCAACCTCATGGTTCCTAGTCGGATTCGTTAACCACTGCGCCACGACGGGAACTCCTCCATTTTTTATTTCAAGGTCCGGCAGCCTTATGAAAAGAAAACAGCTTGTGCCTTTGGTCTGCTGGAGTTTGGCGTAGCTAAACCAGATGAAGAAAACGTTCTCTCCCAGATACGTCATTGGAAAGGGGGGCAGCATGTGTACAGGGTTTTCAAACCATTGTGGATATTCTTCTCTGACAGTATACCAAAATTCAACATGTGGCAATTTCTTAAAAGTTGGTTAAAAGGTGGAATCCAAAACCATACCAAAGACGACTCTGGAGCTCCGTTACATTCAAATCTACAGAGTTATCTTGTACTTTGAATGGGTCTTCACACGTGCATGATGCGCTCAGCGGTAGGTGGGTTATTTGGGAAACATCAGTTAACTGAGTTAGGAAGGGCTTCTAAGTGTTGAATACGTATTATAAAAACCTGTTTTCTTAAAACCACTCCAGTCTCATCAGAACAGTCTTTAGGTACTAGAAAGCCGTCAGGCTCGTGCGGGGGGAGGTAGCTTTCCCCCAGTTCTAAGTCTAATCTCCTCTTGAAAGTGCACACTGTTTCCTGGGCAACACATTTTCCTTGAAGTGACCAGATCAGTTTGTGCGCTTTCACGAAAATGTCTATTAAATATTCAGTAATGGAATAAGCAGAGTTTGTCAGTGGTCCTTTCAAGTAAAAACAGTGATTTATGAAAAAGTGGCTAGTTGAGCTGGCAACTCAAAAAAAAAATAATAATCCCATGGGTTCCAGACGCCCATCGGGCTTTGGAGGACAGTGGTCGGGGCTGTAGGTCAAGGTCCTAGCTCACCCCACAGACTATTAAAAAGGTGAGTATTCAAGGTCAAGATGGAATAAAGTTAATTCTTTTTCTTTTGGCTGCACCAGAAGCCTATGGAAGTTCCCGGACCAGGGATTGAATCTGAGCTGCTACTGTGACCTAGGCCATAGTTGCAGCAATGCTGGATCCTTAACCTGCTGCACCACAGTGGCAATTCCTAAAGCCAACAACTTTCACTGCTTTCTCAGGAACATTCTTTTGTGTGTGTGTGTGTGTGTGTGTGTGTGTTTTGTCTTTTTAGGGCTGCACCCATGGCATATGGAGGTTTCCAGGCTAGGGGTCTAATTGGCGCTATAGCTGCTGGCCTACACCACAGCCATAGCAACACCAGATCCTTAACCCACTGAACGAGGCTAGGGATCAAACCTGAAACCTCATGGTTCCTAGTTGGATTCACTTCCACCGTGCCACGAGGGGAACGCCTCAAGGACATTCTTGAGTCAAACTGCCCTTGCTTTTTGCCACCAGTGCATGAAGGACAAGAAGGAAGTGGTCCTGCTTGGTGTGGCTGTTTTGATTCATGTTAAGGCAGCTCCACTGCTTTTGCACCATCACTGCCAACATCACATAGCGCGAAAGGGGCAAATAATGTGCTGCCATTATCACTAATGAATGACAGTGATTTTGATCTTGTGATCCTGGTTGGTTTCAGGGACCTTTAGGGGTCTTTGAACCACACTTCTGAACCACCCTTTCAGAACAGCTGCTTTAAACGCTCAGCTGCTCCCCAAAGTGCCTAAAACAGTACCTGCTTGCAGGCGTAGCTGCAGTGTTCACACTTGAACCTCTTCTCGTTTTTATGAGTTTTCTGGTGCTGAATGAGAGCGTAGCGCTCGTGGAAGGTGGCAGAACAGTAGCGGCACTTCATCTCGGCAGCTTTGTACGTGTGCAGGTTGCGTAAATGGACACCTAAAACAGTTACAGAGTATCTTACAGGAGAAAAGCATCCCCCCTCCCCACATTGGGTTTTTTCAGCCTTGGCAGTGCAGGCAGACCTTGGAGATAACGGCAGGTCCTTTCCAGACCATCACGAAAATTCAAATAAAGTGGGGCACACGGATTTTCTCCAGTGCATACGAAATGTATGTTTATGCTGTATTGTAATCAATTAAGCATGTAATAGCGTTATGTCTGAAAACAAGGTACATACTTTCATTCAAAAATACTTTACGGCTAAACAAAGCTAATCACTCTCTGAGCCTTTAGCAGATTAGAAGCCCGTTGCTGGAGGGTCTGAAAGATTGTGTGAGATTTACCAATGTGTGGCACAGAGGCAACGCGTGAGCAAATGCTGTTGGAAAAATGGTGCCGACAGATTTGCTCCATGCAAGGTTGCTGCAAACCTTCAATTTGTAAAAAACGCAGGATCTGAGAAGCGTAACAAAGCAAAGCGCAACAAAACAAGGTCTGCCTGCATTAACCCTTGACGCTAGTTCCTTCTTGGGTGAGGCGGGCTGTCCTGTGCAGGATGTTTAGCAGCATTTCTGGCCTCCAGCCCTAGTGCCAGCAGCATCCTTTCCTCCCCACGTGTGACCCCCAAAGTGCCTGCAGATACTGCCAAATGTCTCTGGGGGTAACACCATTCTCAGCTAAAATCGCTGCTCTAAATGACGCATACTGGCATCTCATTTTACCTTTTTTTCTGCAGCCGGCAGAAGTTCCTGGCCAGGGATCAAACCCATGCCACAGCAGCGACTCGAGTCTCAACAGTGACAACGCTGAGTCCTTAACTGCCAGGCCACCAGGGAACTCCTTTACATTCCTTCCCATGAACCTTATAGAAAGTAGAGCATCTTGGACCTGACGTGTTTGTCTACCAAAGCATTTGGAGAACCTGACAGCGTGAGCGGGTTTTTAGGATAAGGTGAAGATGGTTTTACGTAACGAAGACAGAACCTCTCCATTTGAATTTAAAACATGGCCAGACATCCTGTTAGTCAATGCTCTGTTTCCTCCCTCTGTGAGAATCGACAGGCACCCTCTGGGATAATTTCTGCTCAACTGCGTCGAAAGCACGGTGGTGTGGGGATCCTTTATGGAAGAGGCCAAACAGAAATCCACACCGGCAGGGCGGAAGTGCACCCCTGACCCACGTGGTCGCATAAAGAGCCTGACAGGAAGGAAGCCTCATTAGCCAGTTTACAAAGCATCTTATGGGGCAGGTGGACAGCATCACCTACTCGGACGGGACAGAGCCTGCATCTCTTGGTCGTGCTGACAAATACATCCCTTTGGGGCATCTGGATTGGACCCTGCAAGGGTCCCCAGGGCTGTCTTCTGCAACTGACAAATGTTTTGGATGAAAAAGAAAAGTGAGGTTTCATTAAACACCTTTATCTGTTCAGAGAGGGTTCCAAAACCAGTGCCTCTCATCTCCAGAATTTCTCTGGGCAAACGGGGGACTCTGTTTTTGCCAATGTATTTTGAGTGTCCACGTTACGTATCGTGGAAAGAGATCAGGGAAAGTGAGAGGCCAGGAGCCCGGAAACCACAGAGGGGCTGGTTCCCTCACGGTCACCGCTGGTTTACAATCCCAGCTCCTTGTCTGCCCTCTGAGTCCCTCACGTGCCTGGAACCGCAGGGAGCATTCACCGGGTCACACTGTGTACTTCATGTCATGTGACGGGGGCTCTTTGAAGCAAGTTCCTCCTGGGAAGAACCAGGTCTTGCTTCTTACTATGCACCCTCAGCTCCCAGAACCTTAAGAAAAGTTTGCTGAGGACATTAAGAAAGAGTCAGTCGGTCACCAGGCCACCTCCCGGGGCCCTGATCACCGGGCTCTGAACATCTCACTCTCTTGTCTCTGATTCCCTTCATCATCTGTAAAAACGGGCCCACTATGGAATAACATAACATCCCTGAAAGCCCCTTCGGAGCGCAAAGGCTGGTGAGAGCGCACCCGTGTGCCTGGACCCATCCCGGGCTGAACCCTGAAACTGCACTTACGCTATCTGGCCACAGGATGGCACTGCAGGACCCCTGGAAAAAAACCGGGTGCTGTTCCTACAGCCTGCTGCCTCCCCCAGAGTCAGGCCCAGGGCGCCGCCTGTTTCCCAGGAAGAGGTGCACACGGGGCAGCCACAGGAGACACTCACGCAGGTCGCTCTTCCTCGCGATGATGGTGTCACAGTGCGGACACTGGTATTTGGGGACGTTCTCACTGTGCTTCTGCAGGACGTGTATTTTCATGGTCCCGCTCTGGGTGAAGCGCGCGTGGCAGATGTGGCATTCGTAGGGCTTCTCACCTGGAATACGGATGATAATGATGACACACACCCCTGCCGCCAAAGGGCTTCACCCCAAGATCCCTGATGCACCCCCAAGGACCGCTGAAGCTGAAAGCTTTTCTTTCCCCCAAGACCCCCTGCCCCCATCAACCCCTTTCTCGTGGTGTAACCCCTGGGTGAGTGCCCGGTTCCTAAATCAAGCCCAACAGCGGGCCATCCAGATGTGTGGACAGCGGTCCAGGTGGGCGACTCTTCTAACATCCAGTGGCGACTCCTGGCTCAACACCAATCCCTAGTTCCCACCCTGGCGGGAGGAACCCAGGAGCGGACACAAGCACAGTCCTTCCACAGCAACCACACACAGAGTCAGCGCGCTTGGAAGCCAGCACGCTTTGTTCTACATTTTGCCTTAAAGTCGAAGGATGAATTTTGGCATCAACTTTTAAAAACCTGGGAAGCCTATGGGAACAAATAGGTGAAGGTTTTTACTTGTTATGGGGAGGTTGCCAAGCAGTATTTATTTAATTTTTAAATTATCCTTCTTCTAATTTTTCATTTTTTCTTTTCTCGGCTGTACGAAAGGCATGTGGAAGTTCCCAGGCCAAGGACTGAATCTGAGCCACAGCTGTGACCTACACTACAGCTGATCCTTAACCTGGTGTGCCACAGGGGGAACTCCCCCACGTGGTATTTCTGTGCCGTGTTTATGTGCTGAATTATGCTTCCTTAACACTAAATAAATGCAAAGATGCAGATCAATTGATGCCTGTGTCAACCTTTTTTTTTTTTTTTTTTTTTTTTTTTTGTCTTTTTGCCTTTCCTAGGGCCGCACCCACAGCATATAGAGGTTCCCAGGCTAGGGGTCAAATCGGAACTGTACTTGCCAGTCTACACCACAGCCACAGCCATGCAGGATCTGAGTGGCGTCTGTGACCTACACCACAACGCACAGCAATGCCGGATCCCTGACCCACCGAGCGAGGCCAGGGATCCAACCCGCAACCTCATAGTTCCTAGACGGATTTGTGAACCACTGCACCTCGAAAGTTCTCTGTGAGCGCTGCAAGGTCCCCTGTGACAAAGGAATGCTACCCTTTACTCACGTGGCCTTATGCATGCGACACTTGTACCTGAGTGTGTCCTCATGTGGCGTTTCAGCTTGTACGTGTCTTTGCTGGCGTAGCTGCACAGTGGGCACTGAAAGGGGCGTTCTCCCGTGTGGGAACGGATGTGGCGCTTCAATTTACTGGCCTAATACACAAATGAAAGGCAGTTAGGGCAACAGAGACTTCCTCCAACTTGGGGAGTCTCCAATGCACCAGCATCATCAAAGACACTTAAAGGAGCCCGCGTTCACACCCCCAGGAACACGCTACACCACTGCTTTTTCTTTCCGGCGGTGGCTGTTTTTCATCTGATGTGTGTTCAAGATCCTCGGGTGATAATGAGCAGTCAGTTCCAGAGACTCTCGTATCCAACGTCACTTGGCAAAGGAAAATGGAAAGCTTGCTGCTCAGTGCCACGCACGATTTTATTTCCATTTCTAAAGCAAAAGCCTCTCAATAGCTGCCAAGTTGAGAACATGCTGCAGAAGCATGGAGGCCAGAACGTTTTTGTTTTGCATAAACACAGACTCTTGAAACAGCAGCTCTTTAATGGACCAGCATCTGTCAGAGACGCCCCACACCTCCAAGTTCTGTGGACCCTAAATGGCACGGGGATGGAGGGGAAGCCTTGCCATTAAGCATAGGTTCTAGGAGTTCCCTGGTGGCTCAGCGGGTTAAGGATCTGGTGCGGTCACTCTTGCGGCTTGGGGCACTGCTGTGGCTTGGGTTCAATCCCTGGCCTGGGAACTTTGGCATGCCACGGGTGTGCCCCCCAAAAAAGAATAGATTCTAGGTGGTAGTAATTTCACTGCAAAAAGTTAACTTTTAAGTAGAAGAAACTATATTGTAACCTGATTAATTACGTGTCCTAGGCAATTAGCTAAAAGGCAGTCGCACCTCCCATTTGATCATTTTTTTGCTTCTTTTATTCCCTTCTAGAACTGTCCTTATTCTGCATTCACCTCTTCCAGGCCCTCATCTACCTTTAGCGGAACAGAGGGCATCCAGCATGCTTGGGCTACAGGTGTCGGAAAGCCCTCGCCTGCCCTGCTAGTCATCTCAGGAAGGTCCCTTCTGCCCAGTTCGCTGTGCCACAAGGACACACAAGCCTAAAGAACCTTCAAGAACAAATGGAAAACAAGATCTAAAGCAACAATTCGGCTCAGATTTTTTGAAGGAAAAGGGCTATTTCTGAGTATATCAGAAAGCAAAAGAAGAAGAGTTTTTAAAATTGTCACACGAAAGGTTCGAGACGGTGAGTGGTGTGAACGTTCAAAGGCTGCCGTGGGGAAACCGACTCAGGACGGCTCTGAAAGTGAGGTTCAGAGGCTGGTGTGATGTGCATTTCAGGGAGCTGAACCCCCCACCCATCCCCTGGGAGAGCAGACCAGCAGGACTGGAAGCTGCAAAGGACAGGGGTGAGGGCAGCAGCAGAGGGTCCAGGTGTCCAGGGCAACCCCCCACAGGCTGGGGGCAGACCGCCCACCCTGGGAGCTCTGTGTTGAGAATAGCCAGGACCCCTGCCAGAAGGTCCCCGCCAGGCGTCGGAGACTCAGATGGCTTCATTCTTTGATGCTCTCGCTGTGTGTTTTCATACTATAATCATGACCTTTAACTCAGATGAGAAAAGGTTTTTAAAAATAGTACGTGCAAAGAAAGATTTCTTGGAATCGAATCTGGACCCTGTCTGTGAAATTTCCTAGTTGATGAAACCTTGTTGCATCACTACCATATTTCAACTTCAGCCACCCCTTTCACTCAGTTTGGGCCTTTCCCAACGGGGCTCAAAATCCGGACCCAGCACGTGTCCCTCTAGATACTGGAGTCCCTCAGAAGTAACTAAGAAAAATGACATTGAAAATTAAAGGTACTGCTCTGCTGTCGTTTCACTGAGGGCACGCTAAGTCGGCAGAATGACATCAATCAAACAGGAAATGACCACGACACGTAACTGCAGGCTGGAAAGGTGGTCTCTGCCACTACGAGTGGACATGGCCGTGTCTAAACCTTCAAGGAAGGTGCTTTGTATCAAACCAAGGGCCAATGCGGAAAGCTCCGAACTTTCAGCAAAAATTCAGATGAAATCTATGTCATATGTTAGAGCAAATACATTTTTTTTTTTTTGGTCTTTTTAGGGCTGCACCTGCAGCATATGGAGGTTCCCGAGCTCGGGGGCCAATCAGAGCTGCAGCCTACACCACAGCCACTGCCAGGTCAGATCTGAGTTGCATCTGCGACCCACACAGCAGTTCATGGCAATGCCGGATCCTTAACCCACTAAGCAAGGCCAGCGATCAAACCCTCATCCTCATGGGTACTAGCTGGATTCTTAACCCGCTGAGCCACAACAGGAACTCCTGAGCAAAAACATCTTGCTTGTGTGGAACGAATGCTACCTAAAATGCTGGGCAGAACTTTTTTTTTTTTTTTTTTTTGTCTTATTGCTATTTCTTGGGCCACTCCCGTGGCATATGGAGGTTCCCAGGCTAGGGGTCCAATCAGAGCTGTAGCCGCCGGCCTACGCCAGAGCCACAGCAACGCGGGATCCAAGCCGCGTCTGCAATCTACACCACAGCTCACGGCAACGCCGGATCCTTAACCCACTGAGCAAGGGCAGGGACCGAACCCACAACCTCATGGTTCCTAGTTGGATTCGTTAACCACTGCGCCACGACGGGAACTCCAAGCGCAGAACTTTTGAACAAACACGAGAAGCACGTCTCAAGGACCACAGAGTATCTGCAATTTGTACACCTTTACCTATTGCTGTCACTAGTTGGTAATCGAACAGAAAAAGAAATCCTGTGTTTAAGTTTTAATGTAAAAAACAGAAGAAGCGTTATTTCCAGCATAGGGGCTGCAGGAAATTCTGCTGCTGGAGGAACTTACACATAACGTGTACAGCCCCTTCTCAAGAAGATGCTACCTGCAAGGGTGAACTTACTTCCACACTGGCGTATTTGCACATGGAACATTTAAAGGGTTTCTCGTGAGTGTGTTTATAACGTCTGTGCCGAACAAGCTCTCCGCTGGTGACAAACGCCATGTCACAGTCACCACACTTGTAGGGCCTGGTGCCTGAAAAACAATCACAGTTTATTCTTTTCAGCGTGATCGAACCACGTTTTCCTAGGGAACTGTACCTTATAAATGACAGTCTCAAAATGCTTTAAAAATGACAAAGAGGCTCTTTAAACCACAAATGCCCCAGAGGGATGTGAGAACAATTTTGCAACATTCAAGGTTTTTAACCAAAACGGAAGAAAAAAAGAGAAAACCAGAGTCTGAAACACGCGTTAGTTTAATAGGGAAAAAGGTGGGTTTGCGTGTGATCAGCCTCAACACTCTTCGTTCAAGGAGAACATCCCTCTGAGCAGTTTTACCTGTATGGGTGTTAATGTGATTTCGAAGCAGAGTAACGGTACGGAACGCTTTCAGGCAAAGGTGACACACGTGGGGCTTTTCACTGGTGTGCGTTTTCATATGACGATTAAAACTGGACATCCGAGAAGAGGTGAACACGCAGATGTCGCATTGGAAGGTTCGCTTTACTTCTGCAGGAAGGAGAGACAACGTTTATGCGGCTGGAAAAATCTTGCGGTAGGTGTTCACCTTCCATTTAATCACGTCAAACTGACCCAGCATGTCCCTTTCGTCCCCTCCTGTGGTACCCTCGCCAAAGACGCTCCATGCAAACGGCAAGCAAGACAGAGCGGGGTGGCTGCACGCACGGGCAAAACAGACTTAGACCAAAATCGTTACAAGGCGAATAAGAACATGATGTCATGATGAAAGAGTCAAACCATCAGGAAGCTGCAACAATTATAAACATACGAACACCTAATAATACATGTGCTTGAAGCAAACCCTGGTTTAAAGAAGTGAGACACAAATATTTTTAAAAAACAGAACAAATCATTTTCGAGGCCCTCATCTAAACAGCCCCTCCCGGAGAAGGCACCTGTCCTGGCTCTGAAGCACCTGCTCTTGTCTCCATCAGACCCCCAAGCCCCTCCCCTAACTTTGGGGTTGCAAACTAGAGAGCAGACGGGGCCTGAACTTCCATGTAAGTGCACAGCCCTCTGAAAGGAGCATCTTTCCTAGCTTTTAAAAGCATCTGGGTGCAAGACGCAACACTCTTGGATTGGATTCACGAAACAGGACACTGGTTCAAAATTTCTCCCATTTCCTGACATTCCGAAAGCAACGAAGTCCACCCCTGAAAACATCCATGGCCAGCTCGTTCCCCTAAAGGAAACCCACAGCCCTGCGGTGGGCAGAGTCTCTGAGCCCACATGCACTGGCCTACCCTTTGTCTTTTTCTGACTGTGTGTCTCGTCGGCTTTTTCAACAGGCGCTTCGCCCGCTGCAGGATGTGTCTCTGGTTCGTCCACGGTGAAGTTTGAAATTGTCAGAACAATCTCGTCTCTTCCTTCCTCTCCCGGCCTCGCTTCCACAAGAAAAAACTGCTCTTCTGCTTTTTCGCTGAGTCCTCCTTCCACCAGGAGCTGTTCCTCCTTCTGACCTGTGTCCAGCTAATAAACAAGAGGAAGTATTCACACAAATACAAGACTCTCAATTACAGCCCAATTCAAAGCTTCACCTTGATGAAGCCGTAAAATCCATGGAGAAAAACAAAAATTAAAGAAGCACAGAGATGCTCCACAGCAGCCAAAGTGCTTATGCCATGTTTATTAAGCACCAAGACCTTGGGTGGCAAAACATGACACTATTTAGACACCAATGCACCTTACAGTGTTCTAAGTGCTGTAACTTTTTAGACTCTTCAAAGGCAACACGAGGTCCCCCAGGATTTTCCTGGGAAACATTTTTATTACGTTTAATTTTATTTTTTTATGTTTATTTTTTTGTCTCTTGTCTTTTGAGGGCCACACCCACGGCATATGGAGGCTCCCAGGCTAGGGGTCCAATTGGAGCTATCGCCTCCAGCCTACACCACAGCCACAGCAACGCCAGATCCGAGCCACGTCTGTGACCTACACCACAGCTCACGGCAATGCCGGGATCCTTAACCTGCTGAGCGAGGCCAGGGATTGAACCTGCAACCTCATGGTCCCTAGTCAGATTCGTTGCCGCTGCACCACGAGGGGAACTCCTACGATGTTTAATTTTAAATTGCAAATTTAAAACTGCCTGGCCATACATAATGCTGCACAAAGGGCAATTCTATTTTTTTTTTTTTTTTCTTTTTAGGGCCTCAACCGCAGCATATGGAAGTTCCCAGGCTAGGGGTTGAATCGGAGCTGTAGCTGCCAGCCTACACCACAGCCACAGCAACGTGGGATCTCAGCCGTGTCTGCGACCTACACCACAGCTCACAGGAATGCCGGATCCTTAACCCACTGAGTGAGACCAGGGATGGAGCCGGAGTCCTCATGAATCCTAGTCGGGTTCGTTAACCTCTGAGCCACGAAGGGAACTCCCAAGGGCAATCCTAAAAAATAGTTTTCTGCCCCCCCCATTCTATGAAAACTAGCTGTACCTTAATGGATTCAGTGCTTCCTGCCAGGCTCACGGCAGACGGACAGTCTTCACCAGGAGGAGTCGCATTCTCCTCCAGAACCTGAAACTGCAGCCTCTCCAGCTCTGGCATCGAGTACACCTCTTCCTGGATGCTAATGGCCACACACTGGTGCAGGCTCTGCTGGGACCCCTCGCCAAGCCACACCAGCGACGGCAGCCCACTCCCGGCCGGCTGCACCCCCACCTGCCCCTCCTCCAGCCAGCCGAGCTCCTGCAGCGCCCCATCTTCCGAGGTGAAGTGCACCGTTTGCAGGGTCACGATGTGCTTCTCGTTGTCCTCGGGGGTGGCCAGCACCAGCTCCAGCTCCTCCTCCTGGATGTTGGTCTGGAGGGCCCCATGGGTGCTCCCAGCCTCCAGCTCTGCAGAGCCTGGGTGACCCTTCACTCTGCACACCCCATCTTCTTTCTGCTCCTCCTCCAGGACTTTTTCTAGCATCAGCTCGGGTTCTTTGATTTGGGTGAACTGCTTGGGCACGACAGAGAGCTCGGCCCCTGCCATTACGACCTGGCCTGTTGAGGAAAGAAGCAAGCCTTCTGGGTGGGCACAGTGGGGACTGGGTCTAGCAGGCTCACGGGGTACGGATCAAGGTCTGACCAAGTTCCAGTCCCAAAAAACTACAGGCCTCAGAGGGGTCTGGACTAAGTTAACTCAGTCTCTGCCAAGTGGCGGGTGAGCCTAGGCAGGATTTAGGCCAAAGCAGGTGTTTGTTCAGAAGATTCTAGAACCAACACCTTTGGGCCTGAGCAGGCTTCTGGAAAATGCACATTGCAGGCCTAAAAGGCTTGGGTCTGGGCAGCCTTTCAGCAAATGTACCTCCTGGGCTTAGCAGGCTTGGCCCTAAGCTGGTTTTTAGCAAATGCACATTCTGGGCCTAGAGGGGGCCACCAGCCCATAATTTCAGATCGAGTACCCTTTGAGCCTCGGAAATGTTTGGCTTAGAGCCTCTACCCATGCAGTCTTGGCCAGACAGGTTCAGGCCAAGCACGCGCCCCTTCCAGGCCTGGGACACCCCTACCCTCCTAGCCCCTCCCTGGCCCAGCCCCTCCCCGCCACCCGCCAGAACCTTTCCCGCCAGCTGCCCACGGGGCCCACGCCGACGGCCACGCGGAGCAGCTCCCGCCCTGCAGGAGGCTAAGGTCTGGTCCCTTGGGGCGGCCCCTCACCCGGGAGGCGTGGCCTGGGCGCCTGGCCCGCCCTGGCCCGGTGGGCTCCGCCTCGTGCCGCGTGCTGCAGGCCACAGCCGCCACCAGCCGCCTGGGCGCGAGGGTCTGGGATAGCAGTGCGCAGGTGCAGGGCGGGAAAAGGGGGGGGCGGCGTGTAAGGGGCGGGGCTCGGGGGAGGGGGCGATAACAGATGCTGGGGGTGGAGGAGAGGAGGTGAGAGCTGCGAGGAGTGCTGAGGGAGCGTGGGGTAGGGGTGGATAAAGAGGGGAGTGGAGGGGACCTGCAGGGGGCGCTGAGGCCTGGGGGGAGTGGAAGGGGACCTGCAGGGGGCACTAAGACCTGAGGGGGGCGTGGATGAGGGGGAGTGGAGGGGACCTGCAGGGGGCGCTGAGATCTGGGGGGTGGGGAAGGTGGGGGAGAACTGAAGGGGCGCTGAGACCTGACGGGAGTGGAGGGGGACCTGCAGGGGGCGCTGAGACCTGGGGGGAAGGTGGGGGAGGGGTGGGGAACTGAAGGGGGAGGTGAGACCTGGGGGGGAGTGGAGGAGGACGGAGGACCTGCAGGGGGCGCTGAGACTTGGGAGGGGATGGACGAGGGGGAGTAGAGGGGACCTGCAGGGGGTGCTGAGACCTGGGGGCAGGTGGGTGAGGGGGAGTAGAGGGGACCTGCAGGAGGCACTCAGACCTGGGGGGAGTGGAAGGGGACCTGCAGGGGGCACTGAGACTTGGGGGGAATGGATGAGGTGGGGGGGACCTGCAGGGGGCGCTGAAACCTGAGTGGGGTGGAATAGGGGGAGTGGAGAGGGACCTGCAGGGGGCGCTGAGATCTGGCGCGGGGGTGGGGGCAATGGATGAGGGGGAGTGGAGGAGGACCTGCAGGGGGCGCTGAGAGACCGTGGGTGCTGGGGATGGGTGCCGAGGGGAGTGGAGCGGGGGAGAGAACCAGCTGAACGAGGTTTTGAGAGATGGAGTGGGAGGAAGGAGGAGGCAGGAAGCCGTAGGAGGCTGCGGAGACTTGAGCGGGAGATGGATGGCGAGGAGACAGAGAGGGCGAGAGGAGACGGAGGGAGGGGGCGGACCATGGGGGGCGTGATGGAGGGTGGGAGGGGGCCCAGGAAGCGGGCAGGGGTGAGAAGTGGCCGTCGGTGGAGTCAAAGAAGTGGCAGGGCAGAAAGGGTGCGCGGTGGAGGAGACGCCAGGGGATGGAAGGGCGAGACGGGGAGGGCTGGAGACGGTGACCTGGGGCTGGGCCACCTGCGCAGCGGCCCCTCTCGCTCAGCTCCTTCGACGGTCTAGAAGTCTCTCCAAATCTTCTCCTGTAAGGCAGGTGCCAGGGCGGGAAAGCAAAGCGAGGAAGAAGCAGAGACGGGAGTGGGAGAGAAGGAGCCGTGACCTGAACCCATTCCCCGTCCCTGAATTGTTCCCCTTGAAGGGTTGCTCTGACTCGTAGGGGTTCACCTCAGGAAGTCCTTTTTAATGGAGGGAGTGATTTTGATGGTTTCGGGCAGGAATTGGGTCTCCAACTAGATACAAAATAAAGACAAGTCTGGAGACAATGGATGATTAAAGTCATCTGCAATTTGCTGATTTTTCTTTTTTTAAGGTATGATTTACAGTAATTCTGGGAAATGTCGGTGGGTTTTCACGTTTCAAATTTTTTCAGCAGTTTCATGAAGCCTTAATGAAATGTTGTTGGCTGATTGTTGGATGCTGGCGAACAAACAGACAAGAGAACCCACAGAAGGAAGCAGTCTTGGGGACCAGATTGGGATGGGCCTCGGGAACCCTCGAGGCGGGATGGCCTGTGGTTGGCCTGCCTGGCATGAGCACATCCACCAACAAACCAGCGATGGCCTCTTCTCCCATCCGTAGCCAGAGAACTCTCTGTCCTTCCAAATGCTTTCTCTGCGTCTGCCCATTCGTTCTCCACAGCCCCTTCTTGTCCCTCTGTGTATTTTTATCTCACATACTTGTGTATAGTACTTGTTCGAAAAAATTGTGGTGGTGGTTTTTTTAGGGCCACACCTGCAGCATGTGGAGGTTCCCAGGCTAGGGGTCAAATCGGAGCTGTAGCCGCCGGCCTACACCACAGTCACAGCAATGCCAGATCTGAGCCGCATCTGTGACCTACACCACAGCTCACGGCAACGCCGGATCCTTAACCCACTGAGCAAAGCCAGGTATCGAACCCAAAACCTCATGGTTCCTAGTTGGGTTTGTTTCTGCTGCACCACGATGAGAACACCCCCCCATTTTTTTTTTCATTTTTGATATTACAGAAGGTAGAACTAAATCCATTTTTTAAAGAAACTCATGTACTAGCAGTCAGGTGCTTGTTGGTTAAATTCTTGGATCACTAGTTTTAGCCTTGTGTCTGAGTTTCTATTATAGTATATGTGCTGTATGGGGAGAAGATAAATATTTGAAGGATTATAATAACTTCTTTTAAATTATTGAAATGAGGGCTCTCCCGTCGTGGCGCAGCAGAAACGAATCCAACTAGGAACCATGAGGTTGCAGTTTTGATCCCTGGCCTCGCTCAGTGGGTTAAGGATCTAGCATTGCCGTGAGCTGTGGTGTAGGTCGCAGATGTGGCTCAGATCTGGCATTGCTGTGGCTGTGGTGTAGGCCGGCAGCTGCAGCTCCGATTCCACCCCTAGCCTGGGAACCTTCATGTGCTGCAGGTTTGGCCCTACAAAAAAAGCAAAAAAAAAAAAAAAAAAAATCATTGAACTAAGTTTTGGGGCTGAACCATCATGACCTGTTTAGTTTCATCTAGGTTAATTTTGCATTATTGCCCTAACACTCATGCAGCTAGAAAGTTTTGCTGTGTTTATGTTATAAATTCATGTTTAGGAATCTCAAACACTAATTAAAAATACATTTAAAATTTTATTTTTTTTATTTATTTTGGCTGTGCCTGTGGCATGCGGAAGCTCCTGGGCCGGGGATCAAACCCTCACCACAGAAGTGACAACACTGCATCCTTAACCCCTAGGCTACCAGGGAACTCCAAAATCACGTTTTTTAAATTTATTTTTAAAAATTATTTCCTCCCCTTAAGACATTTTATTTCTTTATTTTTTTAAACTGTAATTGATTTTCAACACACCAATTTCTGCTGTACAGCAAAATGACTGAGTTATAAATATAAATATGTATATATATATATATATATATGCACACACACACATTCTTTTTTATACTCTTTTCCATCATGATCTGTCCCAGGAGATTGGATGTAATTCTGGTGTTATGACCAACTGTTGTTTACCCATTCTAAATGCAATAGTTTGCATCTACTAACCCCAGATTCCCCACCTACATTTTTTAAAAGAAAAGGAACGTAAAAAGGGGAGACTGAGGTAGACCTGGAGGGCAGAGAGGGGCGTTTCTGTCGTGGCTCCATGATTAACGAACCCAACTAGCATCCATGAGGACTCGGGTTTGATCCCTGGCCTCGCTCAGTGGGTTAAGGATCCGGTGTTGCTGTGAACTGTGGTATAGGTCACAGATGTGGCTTGGATCTGGTGTGGCTGTGGCTGGGGCTGTGGCCGGCAGCTACAGCTCCGATTCGACCCCTGGGAACCTCCATATGCCATGGGTGCAGCCCTCAAAAGCAAAAAAAAAAAAAAAAAAAAAAAAAGAGAGAGAGAGAGGGAGAGGGGGAGACAGGAGGGGAGGGACGAGCCACCTTGAGGGGAGAGGGGGGTGGGTGAGAGCCTCTAAAGAGGCAAAGCGGAGAAGACACGCCTGCAATTTTCCAGACTTCGAGGCTGACCTGGGGAGTTGCACCAAAGTTTGCATTTGTTTCCTTTGCTCTTCGAACCTTCCTGGAACTCACTGAAGAACCTCCCACTGAAGGATGTGTCCCTTTGGAGCCTCTGAGGGGCCTTCTTTCAGAAGGGGGAGGTGGGAGGGACAGCCCAGAAGGTTATTTTCAAGAGTGTCCGGGCACCCGCTGACCAGGGAAGCGGGGTGCCTTATGTGGGGGTCAGGCTGTCCTGTGCCGTGCAGGGCCCCCGAGGTGGCCCCAGCTAGGGCAGCCATCCTGGGCCAGGCTGCTGCCCTGGCCGTGCCTGGGGGTGGATTCAAAATGTGGGCGGCATTTGGAGCCCGCCTGTAGACCAGACTTGATCCTGAGGCCGTGGGCTTGCCTGGTGGCCCCTGGAAAAATCCAAAGTGTTGAGGCCTCATTTCAGCAAAGGATTCAGGGATGCAGGTGGCCAGTTGTCCCTTTCTCGTTGTCCGTGCAGCCTGAAATCACCCTGCCCTACCCCTGCCACAAACTCCCCCGAGTTCTTGGGGAGGATAATATCTGGGGGAGGTGGGGATGCCTCCAGGAAAAGATACTGGATTTCTGCAAAGAGGCCTTTGGAGCACAGGAGACTAGCAAAAGAACAGATGTGACTCAATTTCACCCCAAGAGTATGCGGAGCAGTTTCTACAAGTTTAACTCTTTATCCCTTGGGCATTCCCTTTGTGGCTCAGCAGAAATGAATCTGACTAGTATCCATGAGGATGTGGGTTCGATCCCTGGCCTCGCTCAGTGGATTAAGGATCTGGCATTGTTGTGAGCTGGGGTGTAGGTGGCAGATGCGGCTCGGATCTGGCATTGCTGTGGCTATGGCGTAGGCGGGTAGCTCCGATTGGACCCCAGCCTGGGAACCTCCATATGCCGCGGGTGCAGCCCTAAAAAAGACGGAACAACAACAACAAAAACCCTTCTCTATCTGTGTTTATGAGGGGTCAAGACAGAGCACGAGGCAAGTTGCTTGCATTTAGTCTAGAACGAAAAGCTCAATTAACTCCTGGGCCCACCACAGTCTTGTCAGGTTGAAACTCCCCAGATTGAGGTCAGTTGCCTCCCTTAGCTACCCCACACGTCTCCCCGGTCCCCGCTCCAGCCAGACCCATCTCCTAATTATCTCATGTGGCCGAGCCCGCGTCTCCTCTCACGCCTAGAACTTTGCACCTGGCTTTGCCCTTGTCGGCATCTGCAAGAGGGCTGGTGGCTAGAGCATCGCCCTCCTGAGACGGGCCAGCCAGCATGCTCTCCTGGAAGCAAGGCTGTTTCATCTCCTAAAGATGCTGGGGTTGGGACTGGCTGCCCTCGGGATCTTCCAGTGCCTGGGGTACGGCTGTCGGTCACCTGCCTCCTCCAGGTGACAGTGATGCTTACCAAGCTTTTTTGCCCAAGATAAATGACTTCTGTACAGTTGATGGCAGTTTACCTGTTGGGTTTCCTGGAAGACACCCTGAGCCCTGGCGCGCTGGCATTTTAGCATCATAGGCAGCATTGGGTTTTGGCTCCCCTGCAGTAGCGGCTTTGGATCAGCACGTGTGGCTCAGAGGAAAGACAGGTCCTGGCCAAGCGTACGGTGCTTATGAGGCAAAATGGCACAAGGGTAGGAGGCCACGTTAGTGCTTGGTTACAGAAGGTACATGTTCCAGTAGCTTCTGCTCAGCTTCACCTCCAAGGCCTGCTTTTGGCCCAGTGGGCAAGGGCTGTGGGGGGAGGGGCAGACATGATACAGAACACTGTTTGAAAATGTAAATCAATGATCCATATAAAAATATTTTGAGATCATAAATAAATGAACATCCTACAGGCCAGCAGTGAATGGAGCAGACCAGCAAGTGCCGTCATTGTCTTTGAAAATCACTCTCAGCCTGCTCCCTGCTTCCAGAGTGAGTGGCACGAGCCTTACCACTTAATTGGTCCCTGGCCCCCTAACTGGAGGGCAGCATCTTTACAAGCACTTAAGTTGTTGAGGTTCCCAAGCGAAAAAGCAGTTCCCTGGTGAAATGGTGTGTAAAGGCTGGAATTGCCAGAAAAATCTGCAGCCAGGGCTTCTTTGTCAGTAGTTTTGTGCCCAGCGTGCCTAGGACAACGAGGGTGCCGGGAACTCCGCGGCATCGCTGGATGTTGGCATCCATAGCCTTTCACCAACCTCTTTTCTCGCCTCTCTAGCATCCAGGAAGGGTGAGGTGGGTTTGTGTGTCCTGGAGTCTGACATTAATCCATGTCGGGGTGCTTTGCTCCGGCAGCTCCGCGCCGATGTCTGCCTGAGCACTCGCAGGCCATCGCTGACCTCTTCGTTTTAGGAAATCTTCCTGGAACTTCTCTTACCTGATTCACCACTTGTTCATTCATGCGCTGGGTGGGTGTTTGTAAATAACTCTGAGAACTCCACTGTTGGGAAACGGGAGCTCAGTGGCCTTTCTGAAAGGTGATCTGGTGCCCAGAATTTCCAACCTTGACCTGGATGTGCCATTTCCCAGGATGGACCACGGGCCTGCTTTTGGGGAAAGAGAATTTGACGCACGGCAGGTTAGGGGTAGCCTGGCAGCTCCCTAAGGTGTGTTCGTACTGCCTCAACGGTGTGTGTGCTACTCTCATCAGCTCAAGTCTAAGGAAAAGATGCTGGAAAGTTCGTTTGTCAAAGAGTAGGACTGGAGGATAGAGATCAGGTTTTTCTTCTGCACGGTTGGTCGTGTCTGTGTTTATTTACTTATATTGCACTGGTGGCTAACGAGCGATTGGTAGTAAATTATTGTTTAATCCACTCTCAGCACGATAAGATCGGCTTCTCTGAGTGTACAAAGATGTTTTGTATTCAAAGAGTAATAAACAGCTCAGCTCTTTTGCCCGAGATGTTATTGCTGTCATCCTGCCTCCAACCAATGGGTGGCAAGGAGTGTCCATTGCCGAACATGCCAGCTAACCTCCCGGGCAAACGTTGTTTTTATGTGGGTTGTTATACTTTGACCTTTGTATGAACACAGAGTGAACACACTTTTATTTAATGAGCAATTCCGAAATGCTCCTGGACTTCGCCACAGGGGTGAGGAGTTTGCGGGAGAAAGTTTCTGAAACCATGTAGCTTGTTTGTGAGAAGGGAGGGGGCAGGGTGCAAGCGTGGGGATCAGACCCCCACGGAGACGTGGGCTGGGAGTTCCAGAACCATCCGGAACTTTGTCATGCTACCCTCTGCCATGTCCTGCTTAGGTGTGAAGGATCATTTGGGAAATAAATAGATAAATACACGAGAAAAGCTTTATTATGTTCAATCGGATTCATGGAGTCTGAGAACAAGCTGCCTGAGGGAAAAATCCAGAAACGCGAGCTCCAGCCCATTCATGGTGCTCAGTTTGGGGGCTGGAGGCGTTGAAGGGGGCAATGGTAAGGACTCCTTTTTATTTCTGTGCATAAGTTTTTTCAAATAGTACACAACACTAGTGCAAAAAAAAAAAAAAAAAAGGTAATCTACTTTTTTGTTGTTGGAAAAAAAGCCTGGAGGCGCAAAAACCTGAAATAAATGCAGAGGGTTTGTGGCCTGTGTTCCGTTTGCCTCTCCATCTTCAGCATCCAGAGGAAGCATCACATAGTGGTAAAAATGGTACACACCTTCACTGCGGTGTGGCCTTCAGTGGTTACTCACCCTCTCTGAGTATCTATTTTCTCACCTGTAACTTGAGCCTAACAAACTAGGAACTCTTCCTGGAGTTCCCCTGTGGCCTAGCAGTTAAGGACCTGGCGTTGTCACTGCTGGGGGGAGGTTCCATTCCTGGCAGGGGAACTTCCGCATGCTGGGAGCTTGACCAAATATACTAATACTAATAATAGTACTGCTTCAATTTCATTATCCTGACGAATAAATGTGCTAATCCATGACAAGTGCTTAAAAATAACACAGCGCTAGGGATGTAGTAAATGCAAAATAAACGTGGGTATTTCATTATTATTTTTCATTTGTGTATGTGACAGTTGTTATCTACAGTAAAATTATTTGACGTCGTTGGAATTCTACGTCTTTTTTTTTTTTGTACTTGGAACTTATTTTATTTTATTTATTTTTTTTGGCTGCACCCATGTCATGTGGAAGTTCCTGGGCCAGGGATCAAACCCACACCACAGCAGTAACCAGAACCACAGTGGTGACAACACTGGATCCTCAACCCACTGAGCCACCAGGGAACTCCTCTACAAGTCTTTTGAACTTCACTTTTTAGATTTCTTTGGCTCGTTCTAAAATTAAATCTGCCTTTTAAAAAAATGACATCCCTAAATCTTCTGGCAGAGAACAGATAAAGAGGTATTATTTTACTTTTTTATATTTCTCTGGTAGGTGTAGCCTTAGAAAAAGGCTTAACTTCAGGGGCAGAGTTAGTTAGATCATACCTAATTAGGTGCTAATTAGAGCTGGTAATTCTACTTGAAAACCTAAGAGCAGTGACACCCAGTTTGTCCAGGACTGAGGACAGTTTGGGACACCCTCCTCCTTGCAGGAGCTGCTCCCTGCGCTTATCAAGGTCAGCGTAACCACGTGGATGGGCCCATGCTCAGTTCCCTGGGCTCCTCCACTGGACCCCTCAGGGGCAGTTGATGCTCTTGGTGGCTGGCCCCTTTTTCACAACTTTTGTCACTTGCGTGGCCGGCAGCGTCCTGGGGCCCCAAACCCGTGTAAGTCCTGGTCCCTGGAAGCAAGGACGATGCATTTCCCTGGCAGAAGGGACGGTGCAGGTGTGGGGAAGTTGTTGGACTCCCCGAGTGAGCCCAGGTCCCCACAAGGGGCCAGAGTCGGAGGAAGGCAGGAAGGTGATGGGGACGGAGGGGGTAGGAGACGCTGTGCATCTGGCTTTGCAGGAAGGGGCCTCGAGCCAAGGGAGGGAATAGATGCTGGGAAACAGTCTCCTTGAAAGCCTGCAGGAGAGACCCAGCTCTCGCCACTCCTTAGACTTCTGACCTCCAGGACGCTAAGAGAATAAACCCGTGTTGTCTTAAGACACTGCGCTGGCGGCTGCTCCTTCCCGTGGTATTGAGACTAACCCAAGTGCATGCGCCTTCCCCACCTCCCGGGTCCCCGGGATTCTGGCCACACCCGGTCTCCCGGGCTGACGCCCTGCTCCTCCTTCTGACCCCTTCGTCAGACTTGGGGTCCCTGAGCCTCATCCTTGGACCTTCCTGCCGCATCCTCTCCCTTGGGGGGCCTCACTGAGCTGGGCGCTTTTGGTGAATCATGCGCGTGATGGATCTCACACGACGGGAAGCTCCTTTACCCCCCTGTCGGGGTACCTCTGTCCCTGTCGGGGCACCTGCTGGACAAATGTGACTTGCCGAACACTGAACAGTTGACCCAAATCCTGAAAACCAGTTGATGGAGAGCCTTCTAGATACTCCTGCCAAACACCTTACATGCCTCTTTCTCACGCAACTGCATCCATCCAACCTGGTGACTCCAAAATATTCCCAGGATCTGACCACCCCCTGACTTTTTGCTGCTTCCACTCCAGCTGGGCCACTGGTATCACACTCTGCCTGAAACACCAAGGGGCCCCACGCAGAGCCCTCCAGGGGCCGTAGGACCTGGTGCCCGCCTGCCGCCCCCAGACTTCAGGCAATGGCTTCTCTCCCGCCCGGCTCCTGCCACCCGGCCCTTAGTGTTCCTCACCCACCCAAGCAGGCTGTCCCTCAGGGACTTTGCTCTCTAAAGGACAGCAGGACGTGCCACCCCAAACACCCTGCTTTGGCATGAGGATTGTTTTGAGCTGCAGGCACTTGGAAAAGAGCAGGTGCAAGAAGGGGCCCCTGACTCCCCCCCCACCTCCTGAAAGCAGGAGACGAAACCCCCTGTGACCAGCACTCTGTACCAGGAGGAGGCACAGTTCTGTCACCAAGATGGGGAGTGGTGGCTGAGAGAAACGGAGCAGGCTTGTTGAAATAATTCCCATCTTGCTTTGCTATGTCGTTACTTATCCACAGTTTTTGGAGGACAAATACTCAGGCCCGGCCCCTTCACCGGGTCTTTGTTCCCAAGGGGGCGCCCGTGTCCATGAAACATTCTGGAAGCCTTTCTCCTGTTGATCTGTTTTCGAGCCATTTAATTCTCAGGCGCAGCTGGAGACCCTGAGAGGCAGGGGGAAGTTTCGCCTCCCCTCCAGTTCGGCGCTCCCGCCCCACGCAGTGTTCCTGCCCCACCAGGCAGCATGGCTCTTCTGCCTCCTGCAAATCCCTGTCCCTTCTCGGAGGCCTTCCTGACCTCCTTGTTTAGAACTGAAGCCCCACTGTCCCTTGTCAGCTTCCTTGTCCCCAGCACTTAAAAGTGGCTGGCATCGCCTCCGAAAATGGAAGGCTGATGGTGTGCTGACGGCCCGTGCAACGCTCCCCCGGGGCATGGGTCCGGCCTGGGTTTGCTCTGCTGTTTGTTTGTTCTCTGCCCGGGACTAAGTCAGGCTGCCATGTGCAGGGCGCTTGGCGAATGTGTGTTGAATGAACGGACCTGAATGAGGCGTTGTGCAATAGTTTCGTGCAATAATCTTCCCTGGTTGTGAGAGCTGAGTGTTCAAAATAAATGTGTAAGGTGTTCCGTTTACCTTTTAAGGTGAGCTGTCAGCATTAGTGTAAGGGTAACACCGTCTGCAGTTTCTTGGGGGTCCCTGTGTGTAGGACTTACGAAGGCTGCTGCCATAATGCAGCACAACGAAGGGGGGTCCCCGGACGGAGGCGGAGGGTGTGTTCAGGGCTTAGCTCTTCTGCCCAAAGTACGTCTGGCGTTTCGCTGACACATGTTCCAAAATACATGTTCTACAGAATTAAAATTCAGACTCATTGCTTGGGAAAGGAGCAGGGATGGTTTCCTTTTGGAACAGGGGCTGCCTTTGGGGGGACAGAGGACCCAGAGGAGACTCCGTGTTTGCAGGATGCCTGCTGAGACGTGGGGGCCGCGGTCTTCTCTTTAATTGTGGGTCCTCGGGCTGCACTTGGGAGGAGCCAACCAGATGTTCGTGGACTGAGCGATGGAAGGAAAGAGAGAGGGGTGGGGAGAAGGGGGGAGGGGAGCAGGGGGAGGAGGGGGGAGGGGAGCAGGGGGAGGAGGGGGGAGGGAGGGAGGGAGGGGAGGGTCCTTTCCCGATGAGCGAGTGGGAGGCCGATGGGTAAACCCGGTCTCCCCGAGGCTGCTGTTGAGGCAGACGCCCCTCGGCCGAGCCGGCAAGGGGGGCATGTGGTCCAAAGCCACACCCTCCTCATCTCTCTGGAGAGCAGGACTGTCCCTGACATGGGAAATGACCCTGATTAGCTGCTTGTGGGTGGAAGGGGAACCCAGGCCACACCCCAAGCGAGATAAGGAAACTGCTGTGCCTTGGAGACGAGAGAGAGAGCTGGCCTCTCTCGCTTTTGCTTTTTCTTGTTTGATTTTGAAGGAGAGGGGCACGCGGGGAAAGAGCAGAGAGGGACGTGGGGAGTGGGGCGCTGACCCTCCACAGGGTCTTAGTGGCTGGGCCCCCACGTCAGCCTGTCCCCAGCATCCATGTCCGAGAGTGTGTAGCGCTGAGCTGTGTGCTCCAGACACCCCCGGCGTGCGAGCGGACCTCAGTTCCCTTGTTCAAGGCCCCCTGCCCTGCACGGTGGAAGGCAGTGCTTAGGGGGTGTCTCATGAACCTGCACGGGCGTGTGCCCCTTCCAGCCATCAGTGAGCTCTGCTGTGCACACCGGGGCCTTGGCCTGGGGGGAGGTGTGTGGGGTGTGTATCTATGTGGTGTGTGTGTGTGTGTGTGTGTGTGTGTGTACGTGTAGAGTCGGGCAGAAGGCAGGTTCCACGTCTGCACGTGTGCGGCACGGGCCAGGACGGGGCACTTCTGGGGAGGTACCCAGAAATGAGGCTTGGACGCAGAGGCCACCATAGGATGTTGGTTTTGTTTTTAGAATTTCTGTTCTGAAAGTAATTATAGATTCACAGGAGGTTGCCAAACTCGAGTGTGCAGGAGGGGGTTCCGTGTTCCCCCGCCCATGCCCACATCTGACATGTGTGCATCGCAACATCAAAGCCAGGAGGCAGACGTGGGTGCTGTCCACCGTTTATTTAGTCTTTCGCAGTTTTTTGTGTGCTCCTTTGCGTGTGTGCCTGTCTAGGTCTATCGCACGTGTAGATTTGTGTAGCCACCACTACAACAACAGTTCCAGCACCCCCGGGATCCCTCCAGCCACCCCTTTATAGCCACGCACTGGCCCCCCGCCCCCCAGCATCCCTGTGACCCTAAGAATGTTAGCTCCTTGGGAATGGGCAGAAGTCTTGGGAAGGACGTTGTGTTTTCCCACGAGGCGCATGTGGGAGGCCCATGCGTACCTTCTCCAGACGTTAAGGGCCTGTGGGTTCGTGTACCAGACCCTGGAACTGTGCTGGTGGTTCAGAGCCACACTGGCACTTACCCCAAGCGGCTCAAAGTCCGGAGTCCTCTCATTCACAGAGCCGGTGCGTGAACAGCCTCCGACAGGATGGGGGGGGGGATGACGCCTGGGGGCCAAGGTCATGAGCCGGTCCCTCGAGGGCCAGGGAGGTCCCCGGAGAGCGGGAGCACTGGGGCTCATTTTACAAATTCGTTTCCTCTGCAGCCCTGGAATCCTGCTCAGCTCCTGGGACAGCGACTGCTTGGCTGAAGCATCAATTATGGATACATGATATATTTTAAAATCTCGGACAAAGGCAGCAAAGCCATCCATCTGCCTTTCGGGACCAGGTCCGTGGGAGACTCTGGCCGAGGGGACAGTGCTCCCAGCTTCACTCAGCTGCAGCCGCAGATGCTGCTCATCTTATTGTTCTGGATAAGCCGGGCCGAGGGTGTCAGTAAACACGCCTCTGCATTTTAAACTGTGGAAACCAATTAAAAGGAGTTTAAAGTTCTCTTGTTAACCAAACCAAATGGACGGACGCAGGAACCAGATGGGCCCAAGCCAAATGGGCTATTTCCTGTTGGTCCCTGACTTTGTCACAAAACAAGAGGACGCAGGAGGAAGGGGCTGGGTGGTTGGCACAGTGGGTCCTTCCCAGAGTGCTGGGAAGCGCTTTGGGAATCTGGGAAGTCTTTGTTTTCCTGAAAAGAGAAAGCGCTGGAAGGGATGGTGATTAAAGTGTGTGTGACATTGCAGGCTCCCCAGTTGGTGACAGCGAGGCTGCGAGGCTTCCTCTGTTTACCTCTTGCCACGATGGCCACGTGGACTTGTCTGAGGTCGCAGGGCTGAGAGTCCGGGCACAGCCAGAACTCCCGACCAGCAGGTGTGCACGAGGTCAGGGTGGGCGTCAGGCACCCCAGGGTTCCTGCCAGAGAAAGGGCGCCCTTCCCCACTTGGGAGAAGAAGCTGGAGAGGTTGGACCTATTGTGAGAGGTTATTGCTGCTTCTTGAGGGGCTTTCATGGGGAATTTAGAATACATTCACTTTTGTTTTGTTTTGTTTTTCTAGGGCCGTAGCCACAATGTATAGAAGTACCCAGGCTAGGAGCTGCAGCCACTGGCCTACGCCACAGCCACAGCATCGTCAGATCCAAGCTGCTTCTGCGACCTACACCATAGCTCATGGCAACACCAGATCATTCACCCACTGAACAAGGCCAGGGATCCAACCTGTGTCCTCATGGATCCCCGTCAGGTTCGTTACCACTGAGCCACAACGGGAACTCTTAGACGGTATTTACTTTAGACTGTGTTCAGAACCGAACCCCCATCTCTCGCTGTCACTCCCACACTTTTTGCACCACCATCAAACACACCTCTCACCATCCTCCCCAACACACACACACACACACACACACACACACACACACACACACACACGCTCCCTGCACGTTTTCTTACTTGCCCGTCTTCCTGAGTCCCGCTCTGAAGCATCCTTCAAATCTGCCTTCTTCTGTGTCTGCCTGGACCGCGCAGACCAGCTCTGAGCCCCGTCTCCCAGTTCCCTGTTCTCAGAGCCCTCGTGAGGTGCAGAAGGTCACGGCCGGCTCCCAAGGCCGTGTGGATATTCTGCCACCAGAAGCTGGGCTCTGGTTTCCATAGGCGCCTCGGTCCCGGGAGCAGTGCCACCCACTCCCTACCTTAGAAAGCCCTCTTCTCCCCTTATCGCTCCTCTCACGGCTCTTTGTCCCCTGGGGGTGCCTGGGTCCCTGCTTTTGACCTCATCATTGTGTGATCTTTGCCAGAACGCCTGTCGTATTGCCACTGGATTTGCAGGAGAGAGATGAAAGGTGTCCTTCTGTTGAGGGTGATGGTGAAATGGCCAAGCGGAGGGGAGGGAGCTGTCATTATTTTCTTATGGCCATAAAGGCACAGACACAGGCCAGCTTGTCCCCGTCTCTCTCCCTTGAATGACATGTCTGTGATTACAGATGAAACATTTTTCTCATCAGGTTACCATCCAGGGAGATGCTCATTTGGGACCTGGGTCGTCCTTATTGTTTTCAACAGCCTGAGCTGGAGCATCACGAAATTAGTCCTTGGTTTGTGGACCTTGCAAACGTCATCCAGAAGGAGGCCAAGATGTTGGCTGCTTTTTTCAGAGGCAACACTTCAGCCTGGCCTGCAGGGCGGCCTGGTGCAGCTGCCAGCCCTGTCCTGGACCTCACACCACCTCCCTCTCTGCCCTGGTGTTTCTGCACTGCAGCATCCCTGGCCTAAGCTCTCCCCACAAATGCCAAATGCACACCTGCTCTGGGTGGGGGAGTCTCCTCCGTCAGATGTAAACACAGCAGCTCCTTTTCATCCAAAGCGTACTTTCCCCAGTGTGACCGCTCTCTGGAATACGTCCCTTCCCAACACACTGTTTCTGTCATCATCCCGTTGTTTTACTGTCTCTTTGATCCGAATTCTTGTGTATGTGTTCACCTGTTTATTATTTGCCTTCCCCAAGGATGCGGCCCCAGGAGAGCAGGGCTGGCTTGATCCCCTAGGTCCCACAGAGCCTTGAACAGTGCCTGGTGTTTGTCTGCTGAATGAACTTGAAGGGCCCAGTGTCGGTCCTTTTTGCTTTCTTTTTTAAACCTGACAAATCTATCAGCTATTTTTTTTTTCGCTTTTAAATCAAAGTTGAGTTCCTCTAACGCCCTTTAAGTCTTGAGTTCCTGCAGTGGACTGAAGCGCTTGACAGTGGCAGACACGGCCAAACTCAATCTTGTCATTAGCCCTGTGTGAGCGTTTAGCTCTGGCAAACGGACCCTCCATGACGTGGAGCTTTCCAGAGGACGGAGGCAGCGGGCTCCTGAGGGCATGTGCACCCACATGCCTTTGATCCTACTGTTTGCTCTAGCACCATTCGCCCGCTTTCTTCCTGAGAATTCCATCTGGCTTCTTTCCAGCAATCTGTCAGGAAGTTGTAGACTAAGCACCCTTCAGCAGTGCGACCGGACTTCGGCTGTTTTGGAAGGATGAATTTAGAGGTAATTTTCCAATTACCAGCCGTCATCACATAAACTGAGACAAAAGACTGCTGGATCTTTGCCTTGGCACAAACCAGCCCTCGCTCCAGCAGGAACCGGTTGTTGTGTCTTAGTGATGAATGCAGGGAATCAGCAGCTTAAAAACCAATTAGCTTTCTGCTTCTTTTGCTAATGAGAGGACAGGGCTGGGCAGAGTTTGGCTGCTTGAGAATGGAGTTCAAACAGGGCCAGCCGTGGAAGTGAAGCTAGCAGAACTGATGAAGGGAGCACATTTCAAGGACGTCTGTGTTCTTAGCAATATCAAAATGTGCATCTTCATTTGATGGAACACTTCTGAGTCTGAACTGTCACTACAAACATTAAGGATGTAATAGCTGCTGACGCCTATTCTAGATAATGGTGCCTGAAGACATCACGAGGGCATTTTTCATGGGCGCTTCATCTGCAAGTGGAAGTGTCTCTGAACGGCTGCTATCTGCAAAAATGTCAAACTTATACCCACTAATTTTTATACGGCGGCATTGGTATTCTCTTCTGTCGTTGTTTGGTGACACGGTGCTTTGTTAATTAGTGTGTCGTGTCATGGGTTGAAGTCTCAGGGTGATTGATGGCACAGGGTGACAGGGGGTCACCTTGAGGCTGTTGCTTGGGCTCAGGGTCTGATCTGCCACCATGAAGGTCTAGACTTTGATCCTGTTAGGACTCCATGGCGGAACTAACTGGACTCAGAAGGCACTGGTGTGCCAGTTGGTGCCAGTTTCTTTTTTTCTTTTCTTTTTTTTCTTTTTTGGTCTTTTTGCTATCTCTTGGGCCGCTCCCGAGGCATATAGAGGTTTCCAGGCTAGGGGTTGAATCGGAGCTGGAGCCACCGGCCTACGCCAGAGCCACAGCAACGCGGGATCCAAGCCGCGTCTGCAACCTACACCACAGCTCGCGGCAACGCCGGATCATTAACCCACTGAGCAAGGGCAGGGATCGAACCCGCAACCTCATGGTTCCTAGTCAGATTCGTTAACCACTGCGCCACGACGGGAACTCCCAATTTCTTAATTTACAATGCAACCATCCCTTTCTGGGAAGGTGGACCCCAATCTGCCATCGAAGGCTCCTCATTCCTTGTGGCTACTGTGATTAGAGACAGCTGCGGTTGGGTGGAAAGGCAGACCCTGGGCAGGGTCCCAGCTCCATTGATGATGGGCAGCAAGCCAGAACATTTCTGAACCTCAGTTTCTTCATTTGTCAGACAGCCATCAGGATAGTTGGGAAAATCAAAGGAAAATACACATGTGAACTGCTAGGTTCCAAAAGAAGCACGGAGGGCGTTACTGAGACAGCCAAATGCAGTGGTGACGTGTAGACGCTGGAGTCCACGAGTGGGTTCCTGTTCTGACTGTCGTCCCGAGTAAGCTGCTTCATTTTCTGAGGTTCGGTCTTCTCCTCTGCTAAATGGGACCAGAATCCTGTCTGCTGCAGATTTGTTGTTGTATTGAGTGAGTGGTGATCACACTGCCTGGACGTAGTAAGGGCTACAGTGTGTGGAAGCCTGTCATTAGGAATCTTGGTGGTTTGGGTGGTGGGAATCACAGGTGCTCTTGGGTGCCACCAGCCACAAAGGCAAAACCAGCCAAGAGGTGAAGGTCGCCTGGTGAGCACAAAATCGAACAAAGAGGTGGACTGTCACAGGCAGAGTGTCCCCACCCTGGTATGGCTGGGGTTGTAGTCTGGGTGGCTCTCCAGTGGGGGTGCTGTCCTGGGCATTGCTGGGTACTGAGCCTCATCTCTGGCTTGACCCCCACACGCCAGTAGCCTCACCCAGTTGTGACCATCAGAAATGTCTCTGGACCCTGGCAAATATCCCCAGGGAGGGGCTGGATCACCCCACTGGAGAAGTTCTGGTCTGGGGACCACTTCACCCAGACCCAGGAGAAGCCCGTGGTCCTTCGCAACCTGACCCATTGACTCCCTGCAGAGATTCCTACGTACCCAACATCATGCTTTGATTCTGCCTTTTCTAGACCAGTCAATGCTCTCTTTTGTCCGTTTGATGACAGATTCAGAGAGGCTGCTGTGAATAGGTACCTGGGGGATCACCTGTATGGGAACAAGGCTCAGCCTCTCCACTGGGGACCCTCCCTCTTGGGACCCCTCCTTCCCACGTGCCTCCCGCCTTCGCTCCCTTCCCACACACTCCTTGCTCACATGGTCCCGATGCTGTTGCCTAGACACCAGCTTTCTGAGCCTCCCTGCAGCCTGACCCCTCGGTGACATATCTTGCCTGCACAGCATCACTACTTTGGAGGGCTCGCCTTCTCCCTGTGCTGTAGCCCAGGACCTTAACTGGCCTTAGCCTCTTGGGAATGTGAATTAACCTCGCCAGACGGCAGGTTCCTCTGCAAGATGAGGACACGGATGCATTCCCCAAGGGGCCTTGCGTGCAGGTGAGCCGAGATCCTATGCTGCACCACCCACGGCCTCTTGGTATTTACCACAAAGTGGTTTTTAAGGACAGAGCTTAGCTTAATGGGTCTGAACTTCAGGGTTGTTTTTTTTGTTTGTTTGTTGTTGGTTTTTTTTTTTTTTTCTCTTCCCCTGTGCCTGTATTTGTCTGCATTACTCTCCAATTTCAAAAGTTCCTTACCAGTGGCTCTCAGTGGTCTGTAAATCTCTATATCATGACCAGAATAGTTTGTCGCACTGTAATTAGGACTCATGTCTGAGGGAGGCCTGGCTAAATGAGTAAAAGGCCAAATAATTTTCCAATTAAAAAGAGAGATTTTTTTGTATTACTTTCAAACCAAGCAAGAACTGGGCTAGAATACTAGGATGGAAGAAAATTCTTTGGGGAAATAGTCAGTAAACAATAAGAATGGCTGGAACTTCATGTTGTAAGGTCTCTCGGGCTTGCCTGTTTGATGCGTCTCTGTGGTACCCAACAAGAGATGGGGCATCTATAATCCCTGCTCTGCCTAATGGGGCATCTATAATCTCTGCTCTGCTTGAACCCTTAAGTAGTTTCAGCAGTCACCAGAAATCTTGTTGACACCGTTAATTTGCTTAGCAAAGGCTTTCTTAAAAGATCTTAAAAGGCAAACGTTGACCCGGCCTTTGACCAAAGGACTCTTGGAGGTGCGGCATGGATGGCTTGTGGCTTGTTTCCACCTCTGCTGTACTCCCCAGGGCAACGCATCCATATTTCTGAGCTGTGTAATGTCCACGTCATGATGCCGTTTTTACAGCTGCTTCCCATGATTGAATTTGGGGCACCTCGTTTTAATTGTGTGTGTCCTGTTTTACCTATTGATTTTTCAAAGGGAAATAAATAATTGCCAAAGGAGATTTGAATTCCTGGTCACCCGCGCTAGCTCCCGCTCTCTGTCTTGTAACTCCAATCATTGCTCTGAGGTCCCCTGGAAAAGCCGGCAGGTCTCGGCATGAACAGGCCTGGGCCACGTTCACGTTCTGTCTTGAACAAACGACGGCATTTCTTCGATATTCAGTTTCAGGAATTTGGAATCACCTTCCATTTTCCTGCCTCTCAGAGTCATGCAGATGGGATTTGGGAAGTGAGGGGGTCTAGAGACAGGAAAGCAGAAGGGTTTCATACAAAAACCTGTCAGCCGGGCCTCTCCGGTGTGCAAAATGAAAATGGATGGATTGGCACAGCAGAGCGAGCTCAGAAAGGGAGCTGTGGAGGCAGGCAGAAATGCCACGAGGGTTCTTTCACAGACCGCACTGCCATTTGGAGATAATGCCAAGCTTAAGGCAGGGGAGCCAGCATCTAGTAAGGAGGATGGTGAGGCACGCGGTCGGCCCCAGCAGCATTTGGTCTTTAGCTTATGCTCTGACTTAGGACTGGGTAGACAAGTTTAGGAGAAAGCCCTGCAGTTACCAAGGAAGTTCGTGTGGTGTTGATACAAGGGAAAAGCGAAAGGCCGGCAATGTTATTCATAACAGCCCACAGATGGGAACAGCCCACATGTCCACCCACAGAGCAAAATGTGGCATAAACACACAATGGAATACTATTCAGCCAGGAAAAGTCACGAAGTGCTGATGCATGTTACAACGTGAATGAACCTTGACATCATCAAGCTCGGCAAAGGAAGCTCCAAAAGGCCACATATTATGAGATTCCATTGACATGAAATTTACAGAATAGGGAGTTCCCGTTGTGGCACAGTGAAAACGAATCTGACTAGGAACCATGAGGTTGTGGGTTCAATCCCTGGCCTCGCTCAGTGGGTTAAGGATCTGGCCTTGCCGTGAGCTCTGGGGTAGGTTGCAGACATGGCTCAGATCCTGCGTTGCTGTGGCTATGCTATAGGCTGGCAGCTGTAGCTCTGATTCAACTCCCAGTCTAGGAACCTCCATTTGCCTCGGGTGGGGCCTTAAAAAGCTAAGAAGAAAAATAAATTTACAGAATAGGCAAACCTATAGAGATAGGAGGTGCTAGGTGGTGGCCAGGGGTCCAGGAGGTGGGAGCGGGAGTGACCGGTAAGGAGGAAGTGGTTCTTTTTGGACGATGAAATGTTCAAAGAGTGATTAGGGCAATGACTGCCCAGTTCTGTGAGCACATGAAAACACATGAATGGGGAGTTCCCGTCGTGGCTCAGTGGTCGATGAATCCAACTAGGAACCATGAGGTTGCGGGTTTGATCCCTGCCCTTGCTCAGTGGGTTAAGGATCTGGCGTTGCCATGAGCTGTGGTATAGGTTGCAGACGCGGCTTGGATCCCGAGTTGCTGTGGCTCTGGCTCATAGCTGGTGGCTATGGCTCCGATTCGACCCCTAGCCTGGGAACCACTATATGCCGTGGGAACGGCCCTAGAAAAGGCAAAAAGACACACACAAAAAAACCCCAAAACAAACCACGAATGGGATACCTTTAAAGGATGAATTGTTCTAGGACATGTGGGTTGCATCTTAAGAAAGCTGTTACGGGGAGAGAAGGAGAGCGTATTAGGAGGTTATGGTCATAAAACAAATTTGAAACAAGATTTTAAAAAATCGATATTTCTGATAATAAAAATTTGCTTCCAGGTACTGAGTCTCTCGAAAGAGTCTGGGTTTTGGAGCTAAATAACATGCCTCGGGCAAACCTCTAAACCTCCCAGGGCCTCATCTAAACATTCGGGAGTTAGATAAAATGGTTCTTCCAGCTCTAAATACCCTGTGACCTCTAAGATTCTCTTCCTGTGTTTCTTCCCAAGCATCAGCCCAGAAAATTCCACCGGAATCTCTTTGCCAGCTGACAATGCGGAGAGCTTATTGTGTTAAATAACTTTGGATGTTTTAATATATTGGGTTTCCTCCGAATGGGGCATCCTTCAAGCAACGGGCTCCTAATTCCTCTTAAACGGCCCCAAACGATTCTAGAAAACCTTAGAAACCCCATGCAGAGCTCCTCTGAATTGTGACCGTTGACCTACATTTATGTAACCTTCTGGTTACACAATGGAGCAAGTTGAGGTTAGAAAGAGGTGTGTCCTGCCTCAGGTCCAAAGCTTGCCCGTGGGACCAATTTATCTCCTTGTTTTCTTTCTTGATTGCTGTTTGTCTCTCTTGATCTTATTGAAAGGGACTTGAAAACATGAAGTACAGCTCTTGATTTGATTGAACTGATTGCTCTAAGTGAAAACACAGGACTATCAACCTGGAGCTGCCGATAAGGCTGTTTTCCAGGGACACAGGGGAAGCAGGCTCGACCTGAAAGTTCAGGGTTGCGGGGGCTGGCGGGGAGCGAGGGAAGGAAGGCAAGGTGGTCGTGTTACAGGCGCTCAGGGTTAGAAATGCATCACACAATCGGATTGGGGAGGAAGCCAGGTAATAAAATAAGTGCCTAATTGTGGGCTGCCAGGCAGACAGCGGGGGCAAAAACTGAAGTGACAGTTGACTATGGCAGAGGACTGAGCAAGAGAAGGGTGGGCGAGGTGGAAAAACAAAGGAAGACGTAATAAAAAGCCAACACAGGGGGAAGAGCCGTCTGTCACTTTGTCTTAGGAGAAATTAAGAAGCCAGACAAATTATAAGTGTACTTTGCTTGGGAAACATGATCAGACAGGCTGGGGCTGGTACTCCTGGCGGGGTGGTGTGTGGGGCGGAGGGGTCCTGTGGGTGACTCGTCGGGGGGACCGTTGTGACTGGACAGGGTTTGCAGGGCTCAGTGAAATACAGGAGCAGGAGGGGGTGATGTTGGGGGGTTTGGCTGGATCGCCCTGGATCGCCCTGGTTCTTCTGTTCAGAAAGAGAGCAGATAAAGGCAAAGACATGGCACGTGACTGGGGGCCTGGGTCTCCAGCCGTGGGTGCTGCTGGGCTTTAATTGCTTTGAACGGTCCTGCACAGGCAGTGCTGTTTTTCTTCTTCTTCTTCTTCTTCTTCTTCTTCTTCTTCTTCTTCTTCTTCTTTAAATATAAAGGCCATTTCATTTACTTATTTATTTTTCTTTTTTGGTTGCCCCGCGGCCTATGAGCTCCTGGGCCAGGGGTCAGATCCCAGCTGCAGTTGCGACTTGTGGCACAGCTGCGGCAGCGCCGGATCCTTAACCCACTGTGCCGGGGCGGGGGTCGAACCTGCTTCCCAGCGCTCCCAAGATGCCACCTGTCCCCGCTGCGCCACAGCGGGAGCTCCCGCAGGTGCTCCTCTTAGCCTGCGGTTTGAGACCAGGACGCTGGCTGTCTGTCACACACAGCGAGGACCCTGTGCTCGTCTCCCTCCCCAGGTGTCCTCTGGAGGAAGTATCCGTGCTCACACGGGGCTCCCCCAGGAGGGCTGGAGGGAGAGCTTTTTGGGGACCCCCTAGCCTTGGAGGCCAAGGATTTCATTTGTCCTGTCTTCACAGAGGAGAGGGAGGGGGCCACTCTGAACATTTGATCTTTGCATTCCGTTGTCTTTGTCTCCTCTCCGTTGGCAAGGGCTTCATCAGGCCTTTAGGATAATACCCCCCAAAGAGTGTGCTTCCGGGCATCTCAGGACCAAGGCGCCCAGATAGGCCCCCACTCAAACCCCGGCTGCGCCCGACCAGCCTGCGGATCTGGCAAAGACCTGTGGTTCGGGTGGGCCTCAGGTTCTCGGGGAGCTCAGGCCCTGCGTCCAGGCAAGAGTTGGGGGCTTAGAGCGAGGGGTGTCCTCCTCCGTCTCTCCAGCCCACGCCGAGTCACGCAGCCATGCGTGGCCACGGCGGCCTCTGCAGACGAAAAGGGAATTCCGTTTCCTTCTAGAAGGTCCTCTCCAGGTCTCAGGTGTCACGACCGAGTGAAGAGCACAAGGCTGCTTTCGAAATCCGTATCGACACAGCCAAGCAAAACGGTTTCCAGTGGACTGCCCAGGCCTCGCTAATGCTTCATGAGGATAATAGAGGGCTTAATTTGTTTTCGGATTGTAATTTTATTGTATCTTAATGCGAGGGAAGGTGAGATAAATTCCCTATTATTTTATAATAACCCTCATTTTTATAAGACCATACTCTTACAATAACCGCTCCACTGCAAGTGATGAATACGTAATTGGGTTTCTTATATATTAGCATATTCTAATTTACCACCACACACTTAGCTCTTTTTTTCCCACCTTAATGTTTATATTTTTCACTATTGAAACACTTTTAAAGATTCTCTACAGTGTCTCATTCAGGCTTATACTGTAGACGTTCCACCACGAAACTTCTGCCATCATCTCTCTTTTCAGATGGTAAATTACCCCGAGAGGTTTAATGAATAAATGAATAAGTGAGTTAATAATGACCAGAGAACGGTCCCAGTAGAGCACGGTGTGTTCGGGGTGCTTGGCTGACACTTCGCCAGTGGGGACTCTCTTCCGGCAACCCCCACCCCGTCCCAGCTCTGCCTCCTGACTCACCGTTTTCATGGGCACGGCTTATGTGTGTAAACACACAGAGCAGGAGGGCAATTATTGTTTAATTTCAAAAACAAATGAATCACTTGTGTAAAGGGCAATTTTGCACCATGCTTTTATGCCCGAGGTGACTCATGCCGTGTGGTCTGCGTTTTCAAAGAGACGGACCTCGGAACATGTTTGCATGCCTGGCAAGGTCATTGCGATGCTGACGCCCCCCCACCCCACCCCACCCCCCTCCCCCACCGGGCCCTCCACCAGGAATCAGAGGTGCAGAGCTTTCCAACAGGGCCTGGTGGCGTTGGTGCAGGACAGGTGGGGGGAGCGTCCCCTGGTCCCCCAACACAGAATGCCAGTCATGCTCCCCTCTTTTGGGGACAACCGCAAAGGTTCCATATTTCTGATGGCAGCCCCGGGGCCGTGGGTGCTGGGGGTCCTGTCCCTGGTGGAGAGTGCATTCCAGAAGGTTGGGGTCTGCCAAGCTCTTGGGCTGCTGTGTCCACCCGTGTCCCTGTGTTGACCCCTTGGCCGACTTACGATAGATGTTTAGTGCTGCTGCTCTTTATTCCTGGCAGGATATGCTTGTTTGGGGTTTTTGTGTTTTGTTTACTAAAGAAAGAATGCGAGTACAGATAGGCTCTGAGGGCTCAGGAGAGGAGGAGGTAAAGTCCTCCTGCAAATAAAACCCAAGCGGAGTCCAAACAAGATGTAACAGTGGCAGGAACTGGAATCCCAGGCCAGGCGCCCGGGGCCGATCCCCATGGCGTGGAGCGGGGGACATGGACTTCTGGCTAATTTCTCACAAGCCAGCGTCACGGCTCCAAGCTCCCATCCTTAAACCCATGTTGGGAGCACCCTGGCTCTCAGAGCTGGGCTCATCTGACCCAAACTCACAAGACAGGTGGTTAGAACAAGAACGCCAACCCACGGACCTGCATGGAGCTGTGCGGGGCTGAGCTCCTGGCATCTACGACGCTCACGACCTTCAGAGCACAAATCAGAACCATCATGGTGCTCAGGTCTAGAGATGCCACGCAGAGGGGTTGGTTAGGTTACCTGGATTCACTGACGCGTGCAACGAGCACCACTGAGCCCTTCCTGTGGTCAAGGCTGCGACATCGTCGTGACCAAGATGGACAGGGTGTTTGTCCAGCACGGAGCCTATTACATTTGAGTCAGGGATTCTGAAATTTCACTTGTAGACAAATGAAGACACTCATGCCAGGCAATAAGTGCCAGGAAGGAACCCCAAGAGATGAGAGTGTGCTGGCAAGGGGTGGGGAAGGCCGAGCCCAGGTGACAAGAAGGCCCAGCCTCGCGCAGGCCGTGAGGAGGGCTGCAGGCAGAAGGAAGAGCAGGTGCCAAGGCCCTGAGGTAGGAACAGAGGTGGCTCGAGGATGGGACCGAGTTTCACTCACGAAACGGAAGCTCCTGGGGCTCTCAGGCACGGACCACGCTGATACAGAGGGTGGACTGAGCAGAGGGAGCAGGTTGAGAAAACAATGGGCTGAAATTGCCGGGATCCTTTTGGGGTCAGTCTGTGTCCCTTCCCATACCCATTGCACCCTCACAGCAGGGCGCCCACTGCCTGGCCTCACGGACTGCACACAGATATGTGTCGTCCAGGTCCCAGGCACTGCAGGAAAGGGAGGGACAGCCTTTTTGTGACAATCCGAGTGCTTATGGCTAGAGGTGCTACAGGCCACCTCCCCGAGAGGACACGGTCCCGCTCCGACGGGCCGAGGAAAGTAAATTTCATCTCCGACTTAGACTTTTTTTTTTAAAGGAAAAACACATGTCACATGAAACTTTTTGACATGACAATACCTGAACAATTAGGTACATAAAGAACAATGAAAAGCTAAGTGTTCCCAAGTATATTTTGAGCAGTTATTATCCCCCATGCGTGCCTTTCATGTCACTTGTGGGGTGTTCCCCTGTTTGTAGCGAAGCTGCAAACTTTTCCGCTTGCCCTTCTTTAAAGCAGTTGAGAGTGTTCTTCAGTCTCTGAGTTGAACTGTGGCAGGTCGCTCCAAAAATAAAGCGCGCAAACCCTTTATTTTGAAAAAAGCCCAAACAGGGCCCATCACCTTGGCGAGAACATTCCCTTTTCAGAATGTCGCACGCTGCCCTGGACATGTCCAGAGAGCTCTCACTGACACGACGCGGCAGCTCCCAGGAAGACTTCGGATGAGCATTGCCTTTGCTGTTCAAAGTACAACCGAGAAAGTCCATGAAGTCCCCCCGCCCCCCGCAACATTTATCATGAAGAACTCACAGCAACTACTTTATATCGGGTCGCCTACAGAATATGCAATTATTTCATTTCTCTCTCGCTGCACATGGAGGCTGTGAAGACATTTTAACAGAAGGGGACCCCTGACATGTTCACCTGGAAGGAAGAAAAACCTTCTGATGGCTCCACTAGGCTTCACGCTTTCAAAATGCACACGGAAGTGTCTGGACGGAGGCATAAAGGCGTCCATCTTCAAATCCAGATCTTTTGAAAACACGTTGTGACCCCAGAACCAGAACTTCCCATCATGGGCCAACTTGCCGAAAATCCAAGCTCACTTGTTTGTGGCTCATGACATTTTTTTTTTTTTTTCTTACAGAAGGGCCCAGGGTTCAGAATGCTCATGCATCTCTCTAAACATTGACCCTGGAAGTTGCAGTTTGCTGGGTAGAAATAAACCTAAGCCCCAGAGGACTGGTCCATGGCTACCGTCTTGTTCCCAAGATGCCCCTAGCCTGGGAAGACCAGCGCTGGGCTTTCTGGTTTGCAGGATTCAGGGTGGGTTGGTCCAGTTGGTCCGTGGGAAGGGTACCAGGGCGTTAAAAGCCCTCTCACAGCTGTTCTCCTGCCTGGAATTTGGCATCTTCCTCTTCCTTTGCTCTCCAACCTTGGTCAGGAACATAGAGGCCTGACTATGTGAATAGCCCAGGGTGCAAAAGACGGACCCTGGTGTCAGGTGAATTCTTGACACGGGCAGCTCAGCCTGGGGCCAGCCCCCTGCACCCGCATCCTCCTCAGGGGCCAGCGGCCTCCCCAGTGCTTCTGGGGAATGAGGTCAGGACCAACCAGGGAGCCTTTGGCCAGCGCTGGCCCCGGGACAGGAACGGCTCTCTGAAGGCAAGACTCTCCCTCTTCCAGAGAACGTCAGGCCAGGCCAGCCCGCGCCCCTGGGTGTGTGAGCAATGCAGCCAGTGACGGAGGCTCCATCGGGGGCGGGGGGCGATGTAATGGGCCCCCGCTTACGTGCTTCGGGTCCAGATGAATTTCCTCAGATGTTCCCGTTAACAATGATGGATCGAGTGAAGCTATTGTTAATAAAAATTAGGCGCCCAGCTTGGGAATGGGCTTCGGTTCGTGCCTCGGCCCTTCGCAAAGGGCACGTCTAAGAAGGATTATTTTCAGCAGCTGGTGATTGGAGTGGGTTGGGCCAGGCGGACCATGATTCCAGCCATTTATCAAAGCTGTCAAGTCGCGTCTCCCACCGCAAGGGTTTACCAGAATGCGCAACGAGCTCCCGCCTTCTGCTAGGAGGAGACTATTAGGCCGTAACTCAGGACTTTTCAAACGACTGCGGCTATGTAGTGCACCTGTTTTATTGGATGTGCATATGTCTTGGGGCTCTTGCTGCTCCTAATTATGAAAGGGTACCCTGGGACTTCTGGAAAAGTAAACAACGCAGCTCAGGCAAACGCCTGCCCAGGGAGCTTTGCCTAAGCCCGGGCAGAGTGTGCTCCAGGGAGCTGGTGAGGCGAGGGGAACGGCGGTGTCGGGAGTGAAAAATGGGCCAGTTGTTCCACACACGTGATAACATAAATCTGCTTCAAGGAAACGAGAGGGAAGAAGAGCAGACAGGAAAGCATATGGAGAGAGTGTACTGAGAACCTGCGCCGAGACTGCCACTTCTCCGTGGTTAGGGATGGCATCGGGGGTGGGGGCGTTGATGAGGCGTGTTTATCGCCTGCACTGTGCACTTGCTGCCATGTCACCGTGGCTTTGGGTGGCTCTGTTCCTTGGGTGCTGACCTCGTGGTCACTGTGGCCCTGGGGGGCTCTGCGTGTGCACACCTTGTCTTCCCAGTGGGGTTTGTCTCGCGGTCATTTACTGAGCACCTACTATGTGTCAGGGGTGGCTTGAGGGGTGGAGTTTGCGGGAAGGAGTGAGAACACAGACTCCCAGGTGTCAGGGGTTTTGCCTTTGCTTTTGCGTCCCTTCAGAAACCAGCAAGGGTGGCTACTTGGGTTACCCCGTGGGATCTGGGCACCCTCTGATGGAAGTTCTGTGATCACCCTCACTTAACAGGAGGGGAAGCTGAGGAAGCACAGAAAGGGGATGCCTTGACCAAGGCCCCCTGGTCAGGTGGGGGTGGAAGCATATCCACCTGCGGCGTCCACGATGTCGGCTCCTACGCGACACTGCCCCCCGCAAGGGACCCCGCGGTCTACCTGCAGGTGGAAATACTGAGCCAGTCCCCATCTCTGCTGGTCAGATAGGGTCCCCTGCTCAGGGAAGGTGACCCGCCCCTGCAGAGAAGTTGGTCTCTCAAAGCCCAGACTTCCCACTGCTTTCCGGTCCCGCAGTGGTTGGCCTGCCACTGGGAGAGAGAGCCCACCAGGGCGTGTGCGTGGAGGCCAGCCTGCGACAGAGGTGAGTGCACTAGACCCTGCTGGTGGTGGCCGGGGTAGCAGCCAACAAGGCAGAGAAGGATTGAGAAAGAGGCCTCTTGCCTCACAGCTTCCCTGCCCCAAGCCAGGAAAAAAAAAACTTGCACAACTGAGAATGGAATTCTCCCTGATCGACAATTAAAGGAGGACAGAGGTGAACGCATTCGAGGGGCAGCATCTCTCACCCTCTTCTTCCTATTTTCTGGTCTGAAACACCAGCTTGTTGGAAAAAACGGAGCTTCTCTGTCTGCTTTGGCCTGAGTGTCTATACACCCCCAGCCGATGTCTCAACAAAAATTTTATTTTTTCTAGAAATATCCAAAAATGCCAAAATGAACTGCTGCCTTTACCATTTGCCTTACTCGGTTGCATCTTGAAAGCAGCGCGGACGAGTTTGGGAGAGGGGGCTCGTGCGCTGGCATCTTTTCCCATCAGACTCCGTGGTCGTTGTTCAAGCAGGGTTTTCTGCGTGCGTGCAGAGGGGCTCTGCTTGTGCAGCAGGATGTGAGAACAGCATCCTGAAAGGCCTCCATCTCCACTGTGTTTCCCCTTGGAAATATTTCAGGGTGGCACGGCTGCCTTGGTGATGGGGTGTGCTGCCTGGACAGCCCCCCACCCCGGGGGAGGCGTCCCGAGGCTCGGTATTGGGAATTCTCCCCCATTCTTGGGAGAGGAGCTGAGAGTGTTAGGTTTACTGGGTTTCAGGAATGATCCCCAGCACGGATCAGAAGAGACGTTGTCTTTTTGCAGGGAGTGCCGGGGAAGGACCCAGTCGGTTCCCTGGTAACCCTCATCATGGCCCATGGAGTTAACTCTGCCGCAAAGTGGATCCATTTTCTCGCTGCTGGATTGTTAGTGTGGTAACTATGCAATTAGTTCTGTCTGCCCCGTGCTTTGCCGGGTGATGCTGTCTTTTCTCTGCAAGCGTGTTTGGAACCGGTTTTGGTGGCGGGTCTGTTCTCACTCTGCGGCACGTGGGAACGTGGACCTGCTCACTTGGTAGTACCCCAAATCAAGGGCCCTGTGAGTCAGAGGGGCGTCTCAGCTCCGAGACAAGGAAGCTGAGACCGTGGAAGATGAGTGACCAATCCAGGGATACTCAGAACCGATGGCCCAAGCCTTGCCTTTTCGAAGACCGCCTGGGCCTGTACCACCCAGCGAACCCCCTCCGCGCTATCAGTCAGATGCGCATCAACGGGAACAGCAAAACATTGGTGACTTGGGCCAAAATCCGGGTACATTCTTCATCAGCATGAAACGGATGACGAGACGAGACCTAAGGCCGGCTTGTAAAACCTGGGTGTTTGATTTTCTGTGGTCACATCCTGGTTTTCTGCCCCTTTCCCCCCAACGTAGTTCACGCCTAAGTCACCTGTCTGGAACCCTGACTCCTCATTTGAATAGGTACACGCAGCACAGAAACCGAGTCCTCCCCAGTTCGCTGAGAAGGGAGGCTTAGAAAACACCCCTTCACTCAGCTTCCAAAGGAAGTGAGAGGGAAATGAGACGAAAACCACTGCCACTGTGGGCCACAGGATCCATGGCAGTGACCCCGTGCCGTGGTCAATTGACAGGACCTTAGGGATGGCGAGAGCTTTGGACCGTATCTCATGCACCTTCACGCTGTTCAGGAGAAGAGAGGGAGAAGGGCATGCTGGTCTCACTGGTTTCTGGGGGAGCTGGAGCCAGAATTGACCCAGGTCTCCTGAGCCTGGGTTCAGTGTAGACTGGCATCTATCTTGTCTCACTTAGGATACGTTAGGCTGCAAACCACAGGCCTCCCAACTCCAACATCGAGTCACCACGAGGGGCTGTGATCTCAGAGGGTCCGGAGAAGGGCACAGACCGTGAGCGTCGTGGGATCTGCCGGTCCTGACTTCCAGGGCGGCTCTGCTGCCACCGCCTGGTGCTGCGACCTCCGTAGAAGGTGCTGCGACCTCTGGGCCAGCATCCCAGAGGTGGCCCTGCTCGCTGAGGTTCACGGGGTGGATGCGGTGCAGAATGTTGAATCCCAGCATCTGCGTCATTTCTGCGTGGCCAGGGCTCCTTGATGCCTCCCCATAAACCTGATGGGGAAATTGGCAGAAAAAAGAGCCAAGATGGGCAGAGACAAGAAGCAAGATCGCGGGGCTTTCCTCTTTCATGGCTCACCAACGACTGAAAGGGGAAAGACCCCGCCCCTAGAAAGGCTCTAACACCTGGTGATTAGCATTCGTGGAACACGTCTCAGTGCAGGTCTTTGGGCAAAAATCATGCTTTAGGAACGTGCACCAGGCAAAGTGGGTCAGGTCCCCTTTTATTTCTTCATGGCGGGAAGAATATGCTCACAGGCAAACTCAGGAAGATCCCGCAATGACACAGTTGTCGCCTCTGCGGGCTGAGTGTACCGCCAGCCCGAGACCATGGCCTGAAGACATTTCGAGGCTGTGGAGTGGAGGGGTGGGGGGAAGGCTGCGGTGGCGGGTGGCGGGTGGCGCGTGGGTGTAGGGTGCTGGAGAACTGCCTACATCCTGGAGTGAGCTTGAAACGAGCGTCGCCCTGTACCTGCCCCCATGCTGGGCCGTTGTCTCCACATCTTCCAAATAAAAGCCTGGACTACATAATCTTTTGGTTTTTTCATTGAGGTAAAATTCACATAACATAAAATCAACCATTTTAGGAGTGCCCACTGCGGCAGGGTGGTTAAGAATCTGACTGCAGTGGCTCCGGTCACTGCAGAGGCGTGGGTGTGCTCCCCTGCCTGGCAAAGTGGATTAAAGGATCTGGCATTGCTGCAGCGGTGGTGTCGGTTGCAGCTGTGGCTCAGACTCAGTCCCTGGCCCGGGACTTCCGTTAATGCCAAGCGTGCGGCCGTGAAAAATAAAATCATAAAATAAAATAAACCATTTTGAAGTGTACAATCTAGCGGCATTTAGTACGTTCACAAAGTCATGCAGCCATGGCCTCTTAGTTTTCAAAACATTTTCATCATCCCTGAGGGAGGCTCCCCCCCCCCACATTAAGCTGATCTTTTAAGGACCCTTTCAATTATGTGATCCTATGGCTCTAAAATAGGAACTCATCCCATTCAACTCCCTAAAAGTCCCCTCCAGGCCGCAGAGACCTTAAGATTATCCTGTAAAAGTAGAACATCTAAATATTTGTCCCTGACAAACACCGCGCTGGTGGCCGCTGGTGGCCGACTGGGGTTCCCTGAGCCAAATGCTCCCATGCAGATCGTTACACGCCTGGCCGGTGTTTTCCTGCCACTGGAAACTTCCATGACTGGGGCGCTTGTCCCCCACAGAGAGCGGCCCTGGCGGGGACACGGGGTTGATATGCGCACATGCCTTTGGCACCAGGACAAGACGTGGGATGTGCACTGTTTGTTTCTCATCACCTTCTGGAAAACCACTGTCCCTTTGATCCTTACCAGGAAAGGGGAGCGCTTTCCTAGGGCTTCAGATTCCCAGGCCGAGGGGGCATTTTGGGGGTGACCCCTGGGTGGAATGAACCCCTCCATCTCCCCCATCCGTGGAGGAGAGGCCATGGTCCTGCAGTGGAGAGCCCTGACTTGGGAAAACGGCCCCTTTGCCCCCTCTGGGTCACAGCTGTTTCACTCCTCCAGGGAAAGAACTGGTGGTGAGGGGTGGATTTTGAGTGTTTTCTGGAGTTCCTTGTTGGAACAGAGATCCAGTACGGCAGTCCCACAGGTGAGGTCCAAGATGCAGTCCAAGATGCGGCGGGGTGAGGAGAGCTCGGAGCACTTCTCACCTGGCAGTTCCCCCTCTGTCCACCAGGGGGCTCAGAGGGACGCCCCCAACCCTCAGAGCCCAGGGTGGAAACCTCCCATCTAGACAGTACGGGACGGGACGGCCAAGCCCCGGGGTTGACGGTTCTGGGAGTTTCTGTTTTTTTATTGGCATCTAGGTAACCAGGAACCGCCAGTGTATGTCAAGCAAACTGTTCTCTGGGAGACTCCACCCAAGTTCATGGCTTTGTTTTCCACTGCTTACCTGGAACGCAGCCATTCCCTACCCTATACCTCACCTGCTCACACCTTCTAGTCTTGGTGGCCCGGCCTCGGCCGCCCTGTGGCCTTCTTGGCTGCTCCATCCGCACAGGCATCCAAAGACTTTTCAAAGTCTTGTTTCCTCGCTCCTCAGGACCCTGGGGACAGCGGGCCTGCAGCTTAGGATAAGAAAAAACGTGTATGTGACCTCGGGGAGAAGGCGTGAAGGCATCCGCTAGCTTTGACACTTTTTTCCAGTGTCTGGTTTTCTTCCTCGTTTCAATGGCGCGGTTTTGTACCTGGGCTTGGCTTTGCAGATGCTTTTGGAAGAAGAGCATCCTTGTGCCTTAGGACGCGTGTGTTTATGCGGCCCTGGGAAAACTGGGGTGGGGGGTGTGTGTCTTGTGGTGTTTGCAAATGCAGAAAGGACAAATACCCCTCGTAGCCCCGGGAGATGGCAATTGATAAAGCCTGCTCGTCAACCCAGGTCCCGACGTCAGCAGAATCGCAGAAATAAGAAGAAAGAGACACAGAAATAGAGTGGGGATCAGGGGGCTACTGCTTTCAAGAGGCAAGAGCCACCCTCTGAGCCCACTCACGGTTTTTATTTACTAGTTTCTAGTTCCTTGTACGTGCAGGGGATACATCGGTATTTTACTTCAAACTTATAGGAAGCAAGATATGCTAGGACAGGGGAGTTCCCATCGTGGCGCAGTGGTTAACGAATCTGACTAGGAACCATGAGGTTGTGGGTTCGTTCCCTGGCCTTGCTCAGTGGGTGAAGGATCCGGCGTTGCTGTGAGCTGTGGTGTAGGTGGCAGACATGGCTCGGATCCCGCATTGCTGTGGCTGTGGCGCAGGCTGGCAGCCACAGCTCCGATTAGACCCCTAGCTTGGGAACCTCCATATGCCGTGGGAGCGGCCCAAGAAAATGGCAAAAAAAAGAAAAAAAGATATGCTAGGAGAGTCATTCCGAAGCACACAAAGCAATCATAACTGTTTTAGCCCTCCCAGGCCGTAATTTGTTGTGTGCTTCCAGCCATCTGTGGCCTCTCCCACAAATCCCCCCAGGCTCCAGCCCTGAGAATGCCAGAGCTGAGGGTTTTCCATCAGCAACACCAGGGCTTCAGCAATCTTGTTTTCCTGATGCCATTTTTTGATGTTGTTCTCTTTCGTGTTGCCTCAAGGGTCATGAGAGTCACAAGACTTTGTATAGACTGACCTCTACAGCCACTCTACGGTGCCAGTCTTTCCTTTCCATTCTTTGTCACGTCGCATATTCATGCCTCCAACAGACAATGATAAGTGTAGCCACCCACCCTCCCCAGCCACCTTGGCACGAGTTGAAAAATCCATAGCGGGGTTTTGACGGAAGATCCCCAGGGGTCCCAGCTCCAGGGAACGGCTGGGGGATTCCAGGTTAGCTGCCCCTGCAGGAAACCAGTGGCTGGTACTCAGTTCTGGGGCTTCCTCGCAGCAAAGGCCACGGGTACCTTGAGGTGTTGCTCAGTGAGCCCCCCCTTGGGGGCAGGGGGTCTCTGAGAACAGAGGCAGATTGGGGCCCTAGGGGTCCATCAACAGAGGGACAAGAGAACCTCTTCTGCGAGTCCTCAAAACCTTCGTTTCCCTCCGCATTGCTTTTTTCTTTTAGAGAACTTGGTACTTTTGGGTAAACCTGCGGCCCTATGTCTGCTTTTTAACGTCTGATCGGGAAAACTTGCAGAGACCTAACGCCATCCTTCCATCCTGTACACGTGGGAGAGGGGACGGTTGGGTGGCTCTCTGCTCCCTCGTTTTCACCGGACCAGCCCTTTCGCTCCTTGAACGCCGTGTAGGCTTTGGAACCGCGCCGAAGTTCTGGTTTCTCATGTTTGTCTTCCATCTAGGTGCTCTTCGAGCGACTCTCAGCTGCCCTTATGGGGCGCAGGCTCTTTGTGTGCCCACCGTGCAGAAAGACCCACTCTGGTGGTACCCCGGTGTCTGATGCACTTCAGGAAATGCAAGGTCTCAGCAATACAGGACCACGTCGGAAACCACGTCCACAGCGGCCACGGCCACGCGGCTCTGTCTGGGATGCGCGACTCACGATTGCCTTTATGTTAATGTCCAAATGCACTTGTTCTCCTTAACGGTTAAAGCAGGGGTACCGCACACACTCCACAGGCCACCAAGAAGGCTGTTCCAGTCTAAATCACGTCCAGCCAGAGCCACTTCCCCATACCTCAACAGCGGACAGTTTCTTCTGTCATTTCCCCTTTGTGTCTGCAAATCTTTCGACACGACAACCCTTTGTCCTTTGCCGCCTGCCCTGGGTCCATCCTTGTCTCTTGGTGCCAGGCCTCCTTTGTTTATACTGCTATATTTATCATACATAATTTTATATAGTTTTACAACAGATAACATTGTATCTAAGATGGAATTTTATAAGTATATAAAATATAAAAATATAAATATCATGTCATTTGTATACCTTTGCTATATATATTTGTATTATATACTTATATATTTATACTAAACACATTTAAATGTTAGATATTTTATCTTATATTTTGATTATATATACATTTTTATATATGCAAGTTACATTTATGAAGTTGCCTAGTTATCTACACTGGGGGAAAACTAATCAGATGAACTGAGCAAGCACAGAGGTATGCGGACAGGGAAACTCTTTATAGGCTGTGTGTTTTATTAATTATACCAAACTGTCACACAGACATTGCGCATGTGTTTTTAGCCACAGTCTTAAAGCAGGTGGTGATGAGTGTCGTGAACAGTTACGTTCTGAGAACTTCGCTACGGAATTTTCTTTCTATCCTGAACACTGGGGACTACGGAGGCTGCGAAGTAAAACAATAACTTTCAGTTTTGACAGGGAGCGAACCTCGGAATGACCCCGTCACTAAACTTCCTTCAGTTAATTAGGGACACTCCAAAGTTTCAAGTTGCCACCATCTGGAGAGGCTATTTCTCAGCATTCTTAAAACATAGGAAGTTCCTAAAAAGTTCACCTTAAAAAAACCTCTTAGTTCATGTACCTTCGACTTACTTAAAGACTCCATCGTATCAAAATGGGCTGACAAATTTTCTAACAGAAATCACATGAACTTATTAGACTTTCAGTAAACCCAGGGGCAATAAAGATGTTATACTTAATCTTGATGCCTCTGAAGACAGGTCTGTAAACACGGAATATTTTCCGGATCACGTGAGCCTAAAATTCACTCGGGTTAGTTTCTGTTCTGTTTCTTTTTTTTTTTTTTTTTTGTCCTTTTTGCTATTTCTTGGGCCACTCCCGCGGCATGTGGAGGTTCCCAGGCTAGGGGTCGAATCGGAGCTGTAGCCACCGGCCTACGCCAGAGCCACAGCAACGCGGGATCCGAGCCGCGTCTGCAACCTACCCCATAGCTCACGGCAACGCCGGATCATTAACCCACTGAGCAAGGGCAGGGATCAAACCGGCAACCTCATGGTTCCTAGTCGGATTCATTAACCACTGCGCCACGACGGGAACTCCCTGTTCTGTTTCTGAGCCAATGTCCTTTAAGCCAATTAACTCGTGCTCATTTACGAGTGAATTGTGGTAAGACATCCGAAGGGAAAGACGTGTGTTCACAACCTCCACGTGGACATGCGTCCACTCAGAGATCTCATAGCTTCATTTTAAACTTAGTCATGAACCAGGTGTTACAATATAACATTCACTAGTTTATAACCAACAGTTGGTGTAAGTTAAATTTAAAAGCTTCTTCTTTTTATTTTTTATTTTTTGTCTTTTTAGGGCCTGCACCCAGGGCATATGGAGGTTCCCAAGCTAGAGGTCGAATTGGAGCTGTAGCTGCCGGCCTACACCACAGTCACTGGGGATCCGAGCCACGTCTGCGACCTACGACACAGCTCACGGCAATGCCAGATCCTTAACCCACTGAGCGAGGTCAGGGATCAAACCCGCGTCCTCATAGATGCGAGTCGGTTTCATTAACCACTGAGCCACGACGGGAACTCCTAGAAGCTTCTTTCCCGCTTTTTTTTTTCCTCCTCAGCCTCCGAATGGAGATGCTCCAGCTAAGGTACCGGTTCCTCAGAGCCCTGGTAGAACGTTGATACCTCAAGGTATAATGAGCAAAAAGCAGGTTCTCCTAGAAGGACTTGTTCCCCTGGGGTTCGAATTTTGACAAGATGTTTTATCAAGCCAGCAAAACCCGTTCTGAAGGAGCCTCGTCTTGGGAATTTTTCTCCAGAGTCTAAAGAATAGTATGGCCATTACAATATCTGATATTGGCTTTGGTGCTGAAACCAGAACTGAAGGTGATCTAATTTTGTAGGATTCACCTCAAATGTCTACACTTAGGACCTGAACTTCTGTGTGCCATGTTCGCCAATTAAAATAATGTACCTTCTTGAACACACACACACAGACACACACACAAATGACAAAAGCCAACCTCAGTGCAAGAGGTTTAAAGCCACACCAATTCCAAAGGCCATCTTAGGCTCTTACTTTTATTAAACCAATAGACATCTTCCAACCCAAAAATCGTGCCTTTGCAGCTAGCCTAAAATATTGCCTAGGGATACTGAAACTCTGGAGGGGAATTCTCCAGCCAGATCCCCAGGCCAAAGGGGCCCGGGAGCTGCTGGATCTGCGAAGGAGAAGCCCCCCACCAGCAGAGGGCCTGCAGACCCCAAGGCCCTGAGCGCTCTCAAGGAAGAGTTGGTGTGCCCGGGGTGCCAAAAGCCCAACTCTGACAGCGGGCGTGTGCGGCAAAGTGAGGGTTTATTTGCAGAGCATCAAGCAAAGGAGAAGGAGACAAGCCTCGGATGCCCTCCGTCTTGGTCTTCGAGTTGGGGGTGTTTTAAAGGGGGAAGAATGAAAAAACTGGGGTTAACCATTGTCTTATGACATGTCTACGACTTTTCTTAGTTTTAGGTGTCAGGATTCTCCAGTTGGCGACTCTCTGGCCAGGTGGTCCATGGCTCGGGGATCTGGGTGCTCACGCTGCCCTGGGAAACACCCCGAGTCTGTAGTTCCTGAGGATACAGCCGCAGCTACAGTGCGCGGATGATGTTGTGACAGCAACTGTCTCAGTTGTCTGTTTGATTAGTGTTCGTTTAGCACAGGTTGGAGTTCAGAGGTGACGAGAAAGGGCTTGAGGTCAGAGGAGGCAGTTTTGATAGAGAGATAAATCTTAAACTCGGGAAGGATCTTGGTGTCACTGTTACTGTTTTATCGGCACCATGGGAATCTCCAGCCCCTTGGGGAGATCAGCCACGCTGGTGTCAAGGTGTGTGCTGTGTTTTCGTGGTTATGCATTTGAATGGCTGATTTCATTAACACCAGATCCTAAGAAAGTGTCCCCAGAGGTGGAGCTATGTTGTGGTTAAAACTGGACACCCCATAAACTTAGACATGGCCGACAGCACCATTAAGGATGAGTTCCAGGAGTTCCCTGGTGGTGCAGCGAGTTAAGGGCCCACTGTTGTTACTGCTGTAGTGTGTGTTCCATCCCTGACCGCGGAACTTCCACATCCCTTTGGCATGGCCAAAAAAAAAAAAAAAAAAAAAAAAGAGAAAGAAAAGAATGAATTCCATTGAATTAAATGGCAATTGATTTTAAACTAAACAAAAACATTTATTGTATTTATACTGAAAGATTAATTGGCTGAATAAAAGATCTGCGTGAAGGAAACACAGCAATGGGCTGAGAGTTCTGCTGGAAGTTGTACGTGTGTACACGACAAAGTGGCAGCGGGAAGGAAGCCCTGCTGGACGGTCCTCTAAGTACCCCTTGGTCGGAGGTGGTTTGTCCCCAAGGCCTTGTGATGGCCACAGCTCCTCACAGACACAGTCTGGGAATCAGCTCAGCTCACGCCCCACGGGGGAGGCAGGCAAGTCCCCACCGACCCCCTCTGAGTCCCGCTGGCTGTGGGGAGTCAGGGGCTGGCCCCGTTCTCCTGACTTCTCACCCAGTGTTCCAGAAACATTAGCCAGCAGTTCCATAGCTCATTAAATTGGGCTGAAGTTCTGATGCTTTGCAAAGCAAATTCTTTACTGCTGTTATAAAGGTCTCATTGCTCAAGGGTAATCTAGCAAAACCGCCAAGCCCCCTCCACTCCCCGCTGCTCAGATTTGCAAGGGCAACAGAAAGTATAGAGTCAACTTCAGAAATAACTGCACCCAGCCCAGAACTCCTTGGAGAATACATGCAAGTTCCCAGAAGGGGCAAAGGTGCCTCATAAGGCGCAGTCTGCTGCGCTGCTCCAGAGCCCAGTCGCTCGTGTTCCAACCCCCCCTCTACCACCCACCAGCCTGGGAGCTGGGAGTAGCCACTGGGTCTCCTGGGCCTCAGTGTCCTTGTCTGTTCAGGGAGGTGGGGGAGTGGGGAGCCATTCGTGGACGCCACTGCAGAGGGCGACAGGAAGTTAGTTGCAAAGCACTCAGAACAACGCTCGGCGTTTGTTCATTCCTCTCCCACTGTGTGCGGGGAACCATGCACACAGCACGAACAAAAGAGAGAGAAATCCTTACCCTCAGGGAGCTGATGTTTGGGGTAGGGGCAGGGGGCAGGCAGTGGACACTCAATAAGGTTCATCACCTCTAATTAGGTCAGACCTTTGCCAAGAAGCCACATGCTTTCTTGAATTCAGGGTCGTTCTTCCCATGGGCCTTTGACTGTGGGGTGACAGCTCACCATCGTGGTTGTGGCCAGCCAGCGGCCATCTGTACACAAGACGTGCTGCCCAAACCGCCAATCTCCCCCCCCTCCCGCCCCCGCTGGGGCGCCATCCTACCTGCCTGTCGATGGGAGGGCCGTGAGCTATGCATCAGCAGTGGACTGGTTCAAAGTTTAGTCAATCTGAGGTTGCGTAACGGTTGGCTGTGGCCGATCCCAGGGCCGGAGGCCGCCCAGCACTCATTAACGACCATCAATGATTACCCCCGGGGGTTTATTGTGGTGAGCCGGTCCAAAGCGTAACGGACCGTGGCCATGATCCAAAGACCGGCCCTGACGTCAGAGACGAGCCTCCCGGGTGTGGCTGAGGGCCCGGGCCTTTCTCCTCCCCGGAATTTAAAGCTGGGAGGTTCTGCCCCCAAACACCCAGCAGGGCCTCCCCACTGGGAACGCGCGCTGACCAGCGGGACGAGCCTGCAAAGCGACCCTTGGGTCTCGGATCCGACCTTCCTTGACCATCCAAGGAGAGAAAACGTAGGTAAAGCTGCTTCATTTCCATTTCTAACAAAGGGCAGAGCTAACAGGAACTGGTTTTTGTCTTCCTTCCAGCTGTGACTGTGTGGTGACGTGGAGCCCACAGAGAGTGCGTGGCGTCCACCCGAGGTTGCCCGAGGTGCCGGTTCTGGTTCAGGAAGCCTGTGCTTTCTTGTTGCAGGCGACCTTGGCATCCACGCCCCTTAGCTCAGCCCTGCAGGATGCCTCCTCAGCTCTCAAACGGCCTCAACCACTCGGCCAAAGTCGTCCGGGGCACCCTGGACAGCCTGCCCCAGGCCGTGCGGGATTTCGTGGAGAGCAGCGCTAAGCTGTGCCAGCCTGACCAAATCCACATCTGCGATGGCTCCGAGGAGGAGAACCAGCAGCTGCTGAGCCACATGGAGGAAGAGGGTGTCATCAAGAGGCTGAAGAAGTATGACAACTGGTGAGTCCCGCCCCGGCCCCTGTGGTGGCTTCCCTGTCCCCAGCGAGCGAGCTGCCAGTGGGAAGAGGTGGAAGAGGGGCTGTGTGGTTGGCAGGCTCTCGAGAAACTTAACCAAAGAGTCAGAAACGCATAGTCTTAATTTTATGATATTGGCAGAGCAGCCCAAGGTCTCAGGGAGAGGGCGCGTGCAGGCCCTCTTTGCGTTTAGATCCTTGATCAAAACCAAGGTCAGACCATCCCTGTCCTCGACGACTCGCCCCTAGTCTATGAAAGGTCCCCCGACCGAGTGCCAGTCGGCGTGGCTGTGTCCACACGGACGGACCATCATCTGTGAGCCCGGCACCTGCCAGGTGTGGGAAGAACGTGCTAATGAGTAAACGGGTCCCATCCGGAAGGATCGGGCGCACCTCTGGGGGTCCAGGGCATGGGGGGTAGCAGCACAGCCCTCTCCCGTCCCAACCTGGGTGTTTTTGATTTTTGCAGCTGGTTGGCTCTCACAGACCCCAGGGACGTGGCCAGAATTGAAAGCAAGACGGTCATCATTACTCAGGAGCAAAGGGATGCGGTGCCCATCCCCAGAAGCGGCCTCAGCCAGCTGGGTCGCTGGATGTCCCCGGAGGACTTCGAGAAAGCCTTCAATGCCCGGTTTCCGGGGTGCATGAAGGGTGAGTGAAATCTTTACCTGATTGGGTGAAATATCAGCGAAACTTTTCTCATCGATCTGGCCTCCTGGTAGTTGTAATAGAACCTCCCGTGGCCTCAGCGAGCTTTAAATTCCGTGTGTGAAATGGGCCGCGTATTGACACTGCCCAGCGCAGTGTGGCTGGATAGACTGACTTGCGTGGCCATGGAAACAGTTTCCACGCACGCAGCGCGAAGACAGCTTGGAGGGACCCAGCTGCGCGTTGGTGAAAAGTCTTTCATTTGGGGGCTCTGTTCACTCTCCAGTGGGCTCCTCCAAATCGGGGAGGGGTGCCAGCGGCAAAGGGGCGTGTTGTCCAAGGGGGATCAGGAGGAGGGTCGCCGGGGACACCGGGGGTGGCGGCTGGGGAGTCCGGGGTGACCCCTCACCCGCTGCCCCCTGCTGCCCCCGCAGGTCGCACGCTGTATGTCATCCCGTTCAGCATGGGGCCCCTGGGCTCGCCCCTGTCCAAGATTGGCATCGAGCTGACGGACTCGCCCTACGTGGTGGCCAGCATGCGCATCATGACGCGGATGGGCTCGGCCGTCCTGGACGCGCTGGGGGCGGGCGAGTTCATCAAGGGCCTCCACTCCGTGGGGTGCCCCCTGCCTTTGAAAAGTAAGCAGGTGCATTTCCAAATCGACAGCTGGAGTTGGGAAAAAAGGCGTTTCCGTTGTTGCCCAGTGGAAACGCATCTGACTAGGAACCATGAGGTTCGATCCCTGGCCTCGCTCAGTGGGTTAAGGATCCGGCGTTGCCGTGAGCTGTGGTGCAGGTTGCAGATGCAGCTCGGATCCTGTGTTGCTGTGGCTGTGGTGTAGGCCAGCAGCTACAGCTCCAATTAGACCCCTAGCCTGGGAACCTCCACCTGCTGCAGTTGTGGCCCTAAAAAGCAAAAAAAAAAAAGATAGCTTAAGCTTTGAACCCAGGTGGATGCTAATGTGGGGCGTGTCCTCCTGTGCAGAGCCCTTGGTTAACAACTGGGCCTGTAACCCAGAGCTGACGCTCATTGCCCACCTGCCCGACCGCCGAGAAATCATCTCCTTTGGGAGCGGGTACGGCGGGAACTCACTCCTTGGGAAGAAGTGCTTTGCCCTGAGGATGGCCGGCCGGCTGGCCAAGGAGGAGGGGTGGCTGGCAGAGCACATGCTGGTAAGATGCAGGAAATCCTAAATGTGCGAGGCAGGGGGCGGGGGAGGCAGGGAGGAGGCGTGTACCCACCTCCCTACAGTTCCTACCAGGCAAGAGCCTGTGGGCTCCCAGGACAGATGTAGAAACTCCACCCGTACTTCTGAGTGGCTCCCGGGCACCCTCCTAGGCCAAAGCATTGACCTCCGGGACAGAAAGGAGCCGAGAGCTTAAGGAGAAGTCTTGTCTCCAACAGATTCTGGGCGTAACCAACCCCGAGGGCCAGAAGAAATACTTTGCCGCAGCTTTCCCCAGCGCCTGCGGGAAGACCAACCTGGCTATGATGAACCCCACGCTCCCGGGCTGGAAAGTGGAGTGCGTGGGGGACGACATCGCCTGGATGAAATTCGACCAACAAGGTGACCCTTTGAGGCTCCCGTGCTGATGATTCGAATTGGCTCGCAGTGAGGTTTTGGCTTTCACGCGTCCAGGGTGTCGGGGTTGGGCTTCTTCCAGTTCTTGCCAAAGTGTGGACATCCGCATTCTGCCAGCCTTCTTTAACCTCCTGGCCAGTCTGGGTGGAAATGGGGCCCTGTATGGGTGTTCGTTTACACAGTAAATGGATTAAAACCTTGTGGTGGGACAGTGGTGAGGAAGAAAGAGTCTACATGACTAATAATGCTCGGACGAGAAAGGAGACGTAGACTCGAGGGAGGAGGGAAAAAATGAAAGATTTGAGAATCTGGGACAGAAACTAGCGTGGCCGGAACGGAGATTATTCGTCATGCCTTGCCTGGGACTTACCTCCACCGGCCGGTTTGAAACTCTCCAGGTAATTTACGGGCCATCAACCCAGAGAACGGGTTTTTTGGCGTCGCTCCCGGAACCTCTGTGAAGACAAACCCCAATGCCATCAAAACCATCCAAAGCAACACCATCTTCACCAACGTGGCCGAGACCAGCGACGGGGGCGTTTACTGGGAAGGCATCGACCAGCCGCTGGCCCCGGACATCAAGCTCACTTCCTGGAAGGGCACAGAGTGGGACCCCAAGGATGGTAAGGCCCCCCGGGAGGCCCGGTGCCCCCACCTACAGGCCTGTGTGTCGGCAGCTGCTCAGGGCGTCTTCTCTCTGGCTGTTGTAGGGGAACCTTGCGCTCACCCCAACTCGCGGTTCTGCACCCCTGCCAGCCAGTGCCCCATCATCGACCCTGCCTGGGAGGCCCCGGAAGGCGTGCCCATTGAGGGCATCATCTTCGGAGGGCGCCGCCCTGCTGGTGAGGCTCCCCTGCCCTCGGGCTGGGTGCTCGGGGTATCGCTAGCCGAGTGGGGGGGGGAGCGTGGTCCTCTTTCCTGTGACTTGTCGGAGGGTGCCAGGGATCCAGAGCTTCCCTCCCCAAGCCACAGGGGAAGAAGCAGGCCCCAGCGCAGAACCCCGTCTCTGGCTGCCCAGCACCCCTGGCTCCTGGGATGCTGTACCCGCCTTGACTTCAGCCTCCCGCTGTAACTTCGACGTGGCCGCATGTGCCCTTCGCTCTGGGGAGGCAGAATCAGCCCTGTTAGACAGACTCTGCTCTGCCGTCTCTCCATGTCTGAGATGCCGCCCCGAGGGCTCTGGGCATCGAGGCCGTTAAGGAACACTTCTTTCCTACTAAAGGCGTCCCTCTGGTGTACGAGGCTCTCAGCTGGCAGCACGGCGTGTTCGTGGGGGCGGCCATGAGGTCCGAGGCCACCGCGGCTGCGGAGCACAAGGGTGAGTCTCCAAGGAGGGCAGCGCTGCCCTTTCTTCTCTGTGTGTCTCTCTGTTTCTGTATGTCTCTCTCTGTTTCTGTCTCTGTGTGTCGCTCTTTCTCTCGATATATGTCTCTCTGTGTCTTTATCTCTGTCTGCCTGTCTCTTTCCATCTCTGTGTGTCTCTCTCTATGTGTCTTTCTATCTCTGCCTCTCTCTGTTTCTCTGTCTTCTCTCTGTCTCTGTGTGTCTACATGTCTCTCCGCGTCTCTCCATCTCTGTCTCTGATGTCTCTCTGTCTCCCTGTGTCTCTTTATCTCTCTCTGTCTCTCCATGTCTGTCTCTGTCTTGCTGTCTCTGTGTCTCTCTGTGTCTGTGTCTCTGTCCTCTCTCTGTCTCTGTGTTTCCCCATGTCTCTCTGTCTGTCTCTATCTCTCTTCCCTGAGTCTCTGTCTCTGTGTCTATCTCTGTTTCTCTATCTCTCTCTTGCTGCTTTTGTCTCTGTGTCTCTCTGTGTCTGTCTCTCTGTTCTCTCTCTGTCTCTGGGTCTCCCTATGTCTCTGCATCTCTCTGTCCCTGTCCTTCCCCGTATCTCTCTGTCTCTCTGTCCCTGTGTCTCTCTGTCTCTGTGCTCCTCGCATCTCTGTCTCTCTGTACCTGTGTCTCTCTGTCCCTGTCCTTCCCCGCATCTCTCTGTCTCTCTGGCCGTGTGTCCCTCTGTCTCTGTCCGTCCCCGCATCCCTCTGTACGTGTAGGGAGGCAGAGAAAGTCACGGGGCACGTCAGCGGTAAGTGGCGTGCCCGGCGTCCCGTGGGGCATCCCTCACCAGCCGAGCCTCCTGTCTGCAGGCAAAGTCATTATGCACGACCCCTTCGCCATGCGGCCGTTCTTCGGCTACAACTTCGGCAAATACCTGGCCCACTGGCTCAGCATGGCCCAGCACCCGGCGGCCAAGCTGCCCAAGATCTTCCACGTCAACTGGTTCCGGAAGGACAAGGACGGCAGGTTCCTCTGGCCGGGCTTCGGCGAGAACTGCCGGGTGCTGGCGTGGATGTTCGACCGCGTCCAGGGGAAGGGCGGCGCCAGGCTCACGCCCATCGGCTACGTCCCCGAGGAGGCCGCCCTGGACCTGCGGGGCCTGGAGGCCGTCCGCGTGAGCGAGCTCTTCCAGGTCTCCAAGGAGTTCTGGGAGGAGGAGGCGGACGAGATCCACAAGTACCTGGAGGAGCAGGTGAACGCAGACCTGCCCTACGAAATCCAGAGCGAGGTCCTGGCCCTGAAGCAGAGAATCAGCCAGATGTGACGGGGCCCAGGCCACCCCGCCCACCCGCCCCCTGCCCTCCGGACGGCGGAGCCCAGAGAGGGTGCTTCCCGACCTCCCACCGCCTGCAGCACCGCAATGAGCACAGCCCACGTTTTCTGATAAGACCCCAGAGTAGGGCTAGTAACAATGAGGTCAGGAAGTGAGATCTCAGCACGACTCCAGCCTTCACGATCCGGCACGATGGTTCAGCCTAGGGACACGCAGGCACAGGGTCTCTGGTTTTGCCCTTCTGCTGTAGCAGGGAGCCAGAATGCCCAGACTGCTTGAGCTGTATATACGCGTATGTGTCAGTGTGTGTGTCCGCAGACGGTCGTCTGCGACGTATTTAACACCTTTGGAAAAATCTTGGGCGAGATTACTGCTAGTTGTTGCTAGAAAGTCATGTGGCTTTGTCATTAACACGTGTGTTTAAATTATTTTTATATACTGTGGTTCCCTGCCTTTACATAATTTCCACGATTCCCCCTCTCACTTCTTAGAAAAAAAATCACAAAATAAAGTTTTATAGAAAAGTTGGCTTTGTTGACTTGGCGTTTCTTACCTTTTTATTTTTTTGTCTTTTTGCCATTTCTTGGGCTGCTCCCACAGCATATGGAGGTTCCCAGGCTAGGGGTTGAGTCAGAGCTGTAGCCACCGGCCTACGCCAGAGCCACAGCAACGTGGGATGCGAGCCGCATCTGCAACCTATACCACAACTCACGGCAATGCTGGATCCTTAACCCATGGAGCGAGGCCAGGGACCGAACCCGCAACCTCATGGTTCCTAGTCGGATTCGTTAACCACTGCGCCATGACGGGAACCCTCTGGTTTTTCTTATTTTGAAGCACCGAGAAGAGGGGACCCAGATGCAGTCCTTAGAGAGCAAACCCACTCCAAAGAACTCAGGGCATCAGGTTCATTCCGATGCAGGGAGCGACTCGTGGGCGAGGGGGGGAGCAGGATGGAATGAGACGGGGGCGGGGGGGGGGCGATGAGCAGCAAGAACGTCACGCATCGGTGACATGGCACCACGCTTTGGGTTTTCTGAATTAACCACTGGTTAGCTCCTGGATGCCACTAGAGAGTGCCCTTTAGTAAGCCCACAAACCTTTAAATGGTGGGTCTTGTGTGACTGGAGGGGGAGAGTTTAAAATGCGCTTTTTGACAAAGCCTGGGGGCTCGGCTTCCACGAGAATTATATCCTGGCCAATTTCACAGCCTTTTGGCCATACACTCTTTTTTGAGCAATGCTTTTCTCCACTGTCACCCGCAGGGGAGGAGAGGAGAGAAAAACGTCCTTCAGAAGAAACAGCAGAAGGGCTCTCCGGGCATTCATGGAGCACCTTCTGTATACAGAGCATCGTGTCGGTGTCCATGGGGGGCTGCCCTGCGACGAGCAGCTGGCGTGGTTTGGCCTCGAGTCCCCCCCGGGTCCTGGCGTCTACTGGGTGTTCTCCGGGAAATCCAAACACACCGCGCGCTGGGGGGGCCACACGCGTCCTGCAGATCAGCGCGACCTTCTCTGGTGGCCGTGCTCCCTTCCGGGCGCCCCCATCACACCCCCCAGTGGCGTGTTCCCGGGTGATCCGGATGCCTCGGCTTTGCTCCATGCCACCTCTCACAGCTGCGACTTGCCTGCTGCTCTAAACTCCTCTGTGCCCCGCAGCCTCCACCTGGACGATCAAGCCAAGATCCCCCCGATTTTGCAGGTGGGGGACCTGAGGCCAAGAGGGTCGGTGGGGGCTGGGAAAGAGCAACCAGTTTTCTTTCCCTTGAAGGAGCTGAGCGCCGCCTGGGTTCTGCCGACAAACTGTCATGTTCTGATGGCAAAACCACTGATGGGGAAAAATCATTTAATGGAATTAAATGCTATCTGCTGTATTAATTTAAATCAGCGGCTTTCAAACTTGTTTTTCCTTTCACTGCAGAACATCTGCATGACACATACTCTGACTCAGAAACCCAGCGCCTACAGGAGACAAAACCGGAGACCGCCCACCTAAGGCTGGGCGGGTGTCGGGACCCAGGCCCCTGGCCTCCTTTTTTCCACTCCCTGGGGGCTCTGAGGCAGTTCTCTGGACCCCTGAGAGGCGCTCCCCTCCCAGGATATAGCTTGGGCACCATTTTTAAAATGCATGCCTGGGCCCCGGGGTCCTGTTCTAGGCCCTTGGAGGGCCTCATCCATTTCCGAGCAAAGCCGGTCATCCCAGAATTCTGTGTGCCCAGTGTCACCCCCCCCCCCCCCCAGCCAGCACACTTGCATATAACCGTGTTGCCACCCGGCCCAGGAAGCCTGGGGGACAGCCTGGAGGAGGTGCCTCAAATAGAATAAGAGTTTTCGGGGGCCAAAGGATTCAACACATGCCTAAGTCAGTTTCCCCTGTGCCAGCTGTGCTCCATGTCCTGGTTTCAATGCGGGGCCCTGTCGCTACAATAATCAGGATACTCTGGTCTGTGATGGCAAATGTTGTTTTTGCTGCACCTGAGCCCACATGCGGCAGGAAGACAGACAAGGCCAAGGCTGTTTGCAGGTGGCCGGGCTGAGGCCCTGAGAGGGTGAGTGGCCCGTTGTTCTGGGTGAAATGGGGATGAGAATAAAAGCTGAGTCTCCGGGCTCCGTCCGCCCCCTCCGTGGTCCATATGCATCCAAATCAACACAGGAGCTGATGTCCTGTGTTGGAATCCAGCACCGAGCTGCCCTCTGACCTCCGCAGGTTCCCGGAGCCCTGCTGGGGTCTGGGTTAAAGGCCAGAACACAGTAGGTACACAGCAAATATTGAACCAGGGCAACAAACCTATCGCTACGTTCACTCGAGCACCCGATGTCATCGGGGGACTGGGGGAGGTGGGCGGGAGGGGCTGGGGGCTCTGGGCTCTGGGACTGGCAGGGCCAGCTGCCTCCCTCCCTCCCTCCCTCCCTCTCCTCAGGCCCACCCGACCCCAGAGCCCTGGTCTGCTCAAGCTCCCGGCCCTCTGGCCACCACACTGCACCTTCCACGATCCTTCCAGAGCCTTTCGGCCACAGGCACGGGCTCCGGTGGCTCCTGGGGCTGCTCCCCTGCCAGACGGCACCGGGCCAGACCATGACCTCGGCTGTGTCCTCGCTGCCATCGTCAGCAGTTGCAACAGCAGGCAGCTAAGTTCCAGCATCTATGGGAAAGGGCTGGCTGCCTGCTCCCACCTCCTGCCCTCTTTCCTTCCCTGGGGGCAGTCGATACAGATGACCTTGGCCTCAGCCCAGCTCTGCCTCTGGCCAGGGGTGTCAGCTAAAGTGACATCCTCATCTGTGCCTTGGGGTAATAATACCCCTGCTGGCATCCAACGGGGACAAAATGTAATAGCCCAGCTCCGTGTAGATTCCGGGTCTGCAGGGTCTGGATGCGTGTCACCACCCTCCCTCTGCCTGCGGTGAGCCGCAGGTGCCGGCACAACACTCCGAACCTCAGTGTCCTCAACTGTAAAATGGGCTCCACTCTAGTCGGGGCAGATATTCAATACGCGGGGCTGGAGGAAAGAAGCCGAAGTCTTCCCATGCTGGCCGATGGGGAGCCGCGGCCCCAGCCCCTTGACTGCCCCCTACCCACCATCTCACCTCTTCCCCTGGGTCTCCCGGGCCTTCCCACATCTGGCTCTGGGTTTTTACTTCTCCCACTGCCCTTTTTTTTTTTTGTCTTTGAATGGCCCCTCCCATGGCACATGGAGGTTCCCAGGTTAGGGGTCGAATCGGAGCTGCAGCTGCCAGCCTACGCCACAGCCACAGCAACGCCAGATCCGAGCCACATCTGTGACCTACACCACAGCTCACGGCCACGCCAGATCCTTAACCCACAGAGTGGGACCAGGGATCGAACCCTCATCCTCATGGATACTAGTCAGGTTCTTAACCCGCGGAGCCACAGCAGGAACTTCTCCCACTGGTTTTTAAACATTTTGAACATCACTGCTGACCCAGCCCCACCTGGATGCTTTGATGCTGTACTAACCCCCTGACTCAGAACTTGGCCTCTAACCATGGAGCTTGGTCAGGGAGAGGAAGCCCTCTCTCTGGTTGAGTCAGCTGACCTCAACCCAGGGGACCGAGAAAGTTTCCTCCATGGGGTAAATTGGGGGCTTGAGATGGGGACAAGTGTCGGAGGGGCACAATCTTAAGTGTGACGTTTCCTGCTATTCCGAGGTTTTGCCTTGAGTTTTCTTGAGGAGGAAGCTGAGCACAGCTGGGCCCTTGTTAAGTGTTACCTCCCAGGACCACAGTCCAGATGTCGAGAAGCACGGCCGTGGTTCTGATCATCACCGAGCTGCTCCCACACACCATGTACTCTGCCATCTGGGACCCCCAGAGCCCAGAGCTTTCTCTGATGCCGCCGAGCCGGGCTCCAGGGCATCCCTGGTCCACAGGCGCACCGAGGCGGGGCCCAGAGCACACTTGCCTGGCTGACGGCTGCCACAGCTTTGCGCCAATTCTCACTCCTGGGGGCTCGCTTGTCTGCCACCTGCTCGGTGCCATGTGGCCCCCGGGGAACAGGGCATGTCGATGTGTGACCATACACCAGGCATGCCAGCCCCAGCGACGGAAACTTTCTCCCGGCGAAGCAATTTGAAGCAAAATACGCTGTAAATATTTGTTCAGCCCAGGAAAATGACTTTAATTGCATAATTAAACTTGATGTAGATGGCTATTTCCGGACAGTACGACTGGGGAAAAGCTGAGACCACAGCTGTCCCTCTGAGTTTGTTGACTACAGGGGACGAACGGCGTATTTGTAGAGACTTTGCCCTGGCCTCTGCCTTTCCTCTGAGTCATGAGGGTTTTGAGAAAAGTCAGGGGAGGCGGAGGAAGAGGCCTGGTGGCTGCTGGAGAAAGGAAGGAGGGGCGACGTCCCCCAACTCAGAGAGCCAACAGCAAGGGGACCCCCCAGGCCTCAGGCGGGATTTGCACTGTGTATTGCAAGCCTTCTAATGTACATGTCATCTTCCATGGCAACCGGTAACTCGAGCACAGGATCAACACACTGAAGTGGGAAAAAATTACCAGACTGAACGAAATTTGCTTCAGAAGCAAACATTGCCAGCCGACCACTAATTAAAACCCGGCATTCCTCGCAAAGGTAACCACACGAATACCATCCTAAGTGGCAGAAGCTGGCATGGCCACAAAAGACATACTCCATGTGGTTCCATTTATAGGACATGTCCAGAACAGGCAAATCCACAGATAGAGAGATTTGTGGTTTCTAGGAGTCACAGGAAGGAGGCATAGGAGCGAGTGTAGGGTTTCTTGTGGGGGTGATGAGAACGTTCTAAAATCAGATTGTGGTAGTTCCCCTTGTGGAATAGCAGAAAGGAATCCGACGAGGAACCATGAGGTTGCAGGTTCGATCCTTGGCCTCAGTGGGTTAGGGATCTGGTGTTGCCATGAGCTGTGGTGTAGGTCACGTGCAGGTGTGGCTCGTATCCTGCATTGCTGTGGCTGGCATGTAGGCTGGCAGCTACAGCTCTGATTCGACCCCAAGCCTGGGAGCCTCCATATGCCGCAGGGGTGGCCCTAAAAAGCAAAAATAAAAATAAAAAATGAAATACAATCAGATTGTGGCGAAGTTTGCCTGATCCTGTGAATACATTTAAAACCCCCTGACTTGTACATTTCAAGGAGGTAAATTTAATGGTCTGTGAATTAAAGCCCCCCAAAATGATTGAAAAAAGAAGAGATTCTGTAAAACGAAAATCTCGCTTAACTTGCATTAGAAAGCAAGCAGGTGCCTGCCAAAGGCTCTGAGTCGAGGGGGGCATTCGCCTTGTCAAAGAGGGAGATGGGAAAGGATGAGGGCGAGGCAGCCCAGCGGGTGTCTGTCCCGCAAAGAGTCAGGGGGATTCAGAGAAAAGGGGAAAGGGACAGACTTTCTCATTGTGGATTTCAGTGCCACTTAATGCCAGGCCCGTGAACCTCTTCGCATCAGCAGGATCACGGCAGATATCATCTCGGCAATTGCCAGAGGAGAAACAGGCTGGAGAACAGCAGCCTGCAAAAGTCGTCGCAGCCAGCAGGTGGCAGAGCTGGGTCCCCAAATCCCAGCTGTCCGTCCGTGCCCGGATCCCAAATGGGTTCTCAGCAGAGGGAAGACTCCCACCCCAGCTCTGACAGTGGATCAGAAAACTTGCACAGCGAGAGGGCTCATGTCACCGCCCAGGAGACGACTGAGACGCAGGTGCTCTGGACACAGAGGCTCCAGACAGGCACGAGAGCTCACTCCCCTCCCTGGCATCAGAAGCCTGCAGAATGGACTCCGGGCTAGGGAATGCATGTCACTGCAGCCACTTGACCCCTGCTGCAGCCTGGGGACAGACACTTCTGCTCTGAACCTCGGTTTCCCCAGCTGCACAAGAGTGCCCTGCCTGGCCCCCAGGAGGTGTCCCCCCTCCAGCCTGCCATAAAGTCAAAGCCATGTGGATTTTTGGTAGAGACCCTGAGAACTGGGATTGAGTGAGCCCAGGTCCAGGTGTGGGGACAGTGACAAGGTGGAGAGCATGGGCTGACTTCAGGGATGGGAAGGGCACGTGCTCCCGACGCATTGTCCACCCACGGCTCATCAGCACGCCTGCAATCCCACCCTCGGGGCGCCCGGTTCCTGTTGGTCCGGCTGCCTCTCACCTACTGCTAAATTCTCCCAAAGCCAGGACCCAGATCATGGGCACACCCTGAGGCCCCTGGACCCTCCATCCTGGCCCAAAGCCTCGCCCCCTGTAGGCCATAGAGGAGAGATGGACACTCATGAGCTGGTTTTGCCTTCAGGGATGGGGGTTCAGACGATGGGGTATTTGGCCCTTAGCATCTCCTGGGGAGGGAGGGACCCCACTCTGTGGCCCATGGCAGCTCTGGGACCTTATCCACCAGAGGGGTACGGGCATCTGGAAGATCTTGACTGTCAATCAAGAGCCAGACCCTGGAGGGTGAGGGGGTCAAGGCTACTTTCCAGGTCTGGGTGAAGACAGCTCTGGGGACCCCCCAGCTCACCGTGAAATCCTCTGCTGTGGCTGAGGCTCCTGAACCCGGGTGGGTGGGCACCCTGGGAGACAGGCACAACCCCAGGATTGGTCCTAACCCCCATCCCGCAGCCCCCCATTAATAAACCAATGCCCTCCGAGGTGAACTCTGGTCTGGCCTCGGTGGGCACGGAGGCTGTTTGTCTGAAATCTGGGCGAGAGTTTCATCACCACTGAGAGCAGAGGCCGGGGAGCCAGGGGCCACGGTGACTCAGGCGGCAGCTGCTCCCCGTTATGTAAAACGGAGCTCAGAGCCATTAGCCGGGAGGAGGTGAAATTTACATTTTGAATTAACTCGGATCATCAGATGCTTCCTCTCGACCCAGGGAAATGAAACATAACATGGGAGGGAGCCGTGGGCTGGGAGGCAGGGGCTCGGCCAACCGTGCCAGATTGGCTGTTCCTTTTTATTTTTTTCAACAGGCTGCAGGCGAAAGGGGACCAGAGGACACTGCCTGCTTCAGAGTCAGCCTGGGAGGGGGAAGGCGATGCAAATGGACGTAGTCTTGCTCTTTTTTTTCCCTTGGACCGAAGCACAATAAATCTGAAATTCTGATCTGTCCAATTTCCTCCACCTCTTCCTCCCTAATAATGGTTATTTATTGAGCTCTTATTATGTGCCTGGCACTTGGCTAAAGACTTCAGAGATAAGGCAGAAGTGAATCTGTCCCCCCTTCCACCCCTCTCTTTATTTCCTAGCAGGGAGGGAGTCTGAGGGCAGAAGTGAAGAGAGAGTTTTATGAACAGCGCAGCGCTCCGCGGCTCCCGGTCAGAGGTTTGGTTTGTTTGTCAGAGGCACTGCTCGGGAACCAGGGGCCTGAAACCCACCCCCTGACACTAAAGCACCGTGAAACCCACCGCCCTCCCCCAGGCTCGCTGTGAAGGGCGCCCCCTGTGGTTGTGCAGCACGACCTCCTCCTAGGCGTCCAGGCCAGCGAGGGTCTGCACGGCTGTCTGAGCCAGAGCAGGGCTCACAGCCTGGGCCTCAGCGGGCGAGACGAGGTGTCTGCCCCTTCCCGGGGCCTCTGAGGGTGTCTGTGCTCAACAGCCAGTGAGACTTCCCTCCCTGGAAAGGATGGCCTGACTTTGTCCGGAAGAGGCCTGCTGTCACTCAAGGGGCCCTCCCCTCCACAGCTCCATGGGGTGGCCCTTTATCGACCCGGTCTTCCTGGCTTCACAGACCGATCGACCCCTGAGAACAGGTTATAATCCAAGCTGCCTTGACTCGACTCGATCCAACTTCAACTCTTTCATGTCCGAACTCAGATGGTCAGGGGTTAAACCTCCTGGAATCACAGGTTGCTGCAGGTGCCCGGCGCCCCTCTGGTGTGGGTTGCAGTCACCCCACAAATGTAGGGGGCAGCGACGGAAGAATGGGGCCTGACTCAAGCAGCAGGACCTGCCTTTTCCCACTGCTGAGAGTGAGGGAATGTGCTCTGAGGGGTGAAATGCCCTTGCCGTTGCCCGCCGGCCATGCCTCCTCGGATGGCAGGTCTCTGGGAGCAGCCTGTCCCTTTGCAGTGAATAGTCACTGAACACCTCTGACTGCCTGGCCCTTAGAGCCAGCCCGAGTGCTTAGCTGAACTGATCATGATTCCTTCCTAATGAACTGGTCCTATGGGAGGCCCCGTCCTTTTCCCAGGGTGGCTGAAAAACCTCAAGCTTCAAGTTCTCAGGAGCATTGTTCTGGTGGCTGAGCATCCACAGGTTTGCTTTCTGCCTCACGCAGAATTTCTGGGTGTCGGCCTCCCGGTCCAGCCCCCCAGCCTCTGTAATTCTGCCTGGGTAGCAGCTGAGGGTCCCTCCCTCGTCTTTTTACCCTTCCTTCCATCAATCCAGCCCTTCCGGTCCATTTAATCATCCATTTCTCTCTCCTCCGTCTACGCCTCCGTGTACCCCCCACCTGCACACCTATTCAGCCTGGGGAGAAGGGCCCGGGGTTGTCAGAAAGGACAGCCCCAGGCCACCTGGCTATGCCCAGGGCCCAGGGTCGGGGGTCTCTCCCTCCAGCCCTCACCAACCCAGCAGGGACTTTGAACAACCTGAGCCAGAAAGCAGGCTCGTGCCTGGAGCTTGGCTGCCCACTGCTTAGAAAATGACGGCCCTGTGGTCACTTCCTAATGGCCTGTGCAGCCCCTGCATTCACGCAAGAACAAAGCAGTGGAGGAAACCGAACGACTTCCCAGGGTCTTGGCTCTGGCGGGGCAGAAATCTAGGTCTTTTACGGTTTCAGACATAAGTGCTAGCCTGCTGTTATGCTAAAAATTTCAGCATCTGAAAAGTTCCAAGCTAATTTTCAGGGGGGGAAATTAGACACAAAGTGGCTTTTAAAACCCAGAGGATCTTGGGTTTAAAACCTGGTTGCCAGGGAAACTCTTCCAATGCTTCCTCGCCACCACATTATAAATTAAACCCCTTAACTGAAGGGTAGGTAATTAAGGTAATTGGCGATGCTGCTGCAGACAGAGAACGTGGTGAGGCAGCTGGGGGAAGGGGCGCATGACATTTTAGGGCGCACCCACCCCCCAGGCCCTGGGGAAGCTGGATCCATGACCACCCTGGGGGCTGGAAGGCACCTTTGGAGGAGAACAGCAGCCAGCGAACAGCTGCGTGCTGTGTTCTGTGAAAGGCCAAGCAGGTGACTGCTGAAAGGAAGCCTTAAATGTCACGCTGCTACCCCGTTGGTTTCAAATAGGTGGAAAGCTTCGTGAGTCAGTTAATGAGCAGACTGTGAAGGCTGCAGTGTTCCGGCCCCCGCGGCCGTGTTAATGTCTGTGGTGCCGGAGCCGAAGCAATTGTTATCTCCACCCTCCAGAGGGAGGCAATTTAGGTTTTCTTTTGCAGTCCCAGCCATCCAGCAATACATCTGCCCATATTCATCTCTCTCTCCATCTGTTCATTCATCGAATTGTCCGTCAGAGCATCCATCCACATCCACCCCGTTACTCTTCATCTACCCATCTGCCTACCTGTCCACCTGTCCATCCACTTGCCATTCGCCTAGCCCCCGACCCCACACACACTCAGGATGGATGGATGCCTGGATGGACCAAGAGTGAGGGCATGTCCCCTCTCCTATCCATCTACTTCCATTTCCCTGTCTAGGGATTCACTTGCTCATCCATCCATCCACCCACCCATCCATCCACCCATCTATCCATCCATCCATCCTCCATCCATCTACCCATCCATCCATCCATCCTCCACCCACCCACCCACCCATCCATCCATCCTCCACCCATCTACCCACCCATCCATCCATCCTCCACCCATCTACCCACCCATCCATCCATCCTCCACCCATCTACCCACCCATCCATCCATCCTCCACCCATCTACCCACCCATCCATCCATCCTCCACCCACCCACCCACCCATCCATCCATCCTCCACCCATCTACCCACCCATCCATCCATCCTCCACCCATCTACCCATCCATCCATCCATCCTCCACCCATCTACCCACCCACCCATCCATCCATCCTCCACCCACCCACCCACCCATCCATCCATCCTCCACCCATCTACCCACCCATCCATCCATCCTCCACCCATCCATCCATCCATCCTCCACCCATCTACCCACCCATCCATCCATCCTCCACCCACCCACCCATCCATCCATCCATCCTCCACCCATCTACCCATCCATCCATCCATCCTCCATCCATCTACCCACCCATCCATCCATCCTCCACCCATCCATCCATCCATCCTCCACCCATCTACCCACCCACCCATCCATCCATCCTCCACCCACCCACCCATCCATCCATCCATCCTCCACCCATCTACCCATCCATCCATCCATCCTCCATCCATCTACCCACCCATCCATCCATCCTCCACCCACCCACCCATCCATCCATCCATCCTCCACCCATCTACCCATCCATCCATCCATCCTCCATCCATCTACCCACCCATCCATCCATCCTCCACCCACCCACCCACCCATCCATCCATCCTCCACCCATCTACCCACCCATCCATCCATCCTCCATCCATCTACCCACCCATCCATCCATCCTCCACCCACCCACCCACCCATCCATCCATCCTCCACCCACCCACCCACCCATCCATCCATCCTCCACCCATCTACCCACCCATCCATCCATCCTCCACCCATCCATCCATCCATCCTCCACCCATCTACCCACCCATCCATCCATCCTCCACCCACCCACCCATCCATCCATCCATCCTCCACCCATCTACCCATCCATCCATCCATCCTCCATCCATCTACCCACCCATCCATCCATCCATCCTCCACCCATCTACCCATCCATCCATCCATCCTCCACCCACCCACCCACCCATCCATCCATCCTCCACCCATCTACCCACCCATCCATCCATCCTCCACCCATCCATCCATCCATCCTCCACCCATCTACCCACCCATCCATCCATCCTCCACCCACCCACCCACCCATCCATCCATCCTCCACCCACCCACCCACCCATCCATCCATCCTCCACCCACCCACCCATCCATCCTCCACCCACCCACCCACCCATCCATCCATCCTCCACCCACCCACCCACCCATCCATCCATCCTCCACCCATCTACCCACCCATCCATCCATCCTCCACCCACCCACCCACCCATCCATCCATCCTCCACCCACCCACCCATCCATCCATCCATCCTCCACCCATCTACCCACCCATCCATCCATCCTCCACCCATCTACCCACCCATCCATCCATCCTCCACCCACCCACCCACCCATCCATCCATCCTCCACCCACCCACCCATCCATCCATCCACCCACCCATCCATCCATCCATCCACCCACCCATCCATCCACCCATCCATCTATCTTCTATCCATCCACCCATCCATCTATCTTCTATCCATCCACCCATCCATCTATCTTCTATCCATCCACCCACCCATCCACCCACCCATCCACCCACCCATCCATCCACCCATCCATCTATCTTCTATCCATCCACCCATCCATCCACCCACCCACCCATCCACCCATCCACCCATCCATCTATCTTCTATCCATCCACCCATCCATCCACCCACCCACCCATCCATCCATCCACCCACCCATCCATCCATCCATCCACCCACCCATCCATCCACCCATCCATCTATCTTCTATCCATCCACCCATCCATCTATCTTCTATCCATCCACCCATCCATCTATCTTCTATCCATCCACCCACCCATCCACCCACCCATCCACCCACCCATCCATCCACCCATCCATCTATCTTCTATCCATCCACCCACCCATCCACCCACCCATCCATCCACCCATCCACCCATCCATCTATCTTCTATCCATCCACCCATCCATCCACCCACCCACCCATCCACCCATTCATCCTCTCATCCATCCACACATCTAGTTAGTAAACATTAAGCCTGAGCTTCCACGTGTCCACCGACAGTAGCTTTGACTTACTGAGTGTTGACATAGGCCCAGCGCTTGCCAGGCACTATCTCTTTAGTTCCTCTGCTCAAGGCTGAGACTTGCGAGAGTTTTATTATCCTCATTCTATAGATGAGGCCATAGAAGAATTCTTACAATTCCCGCTAGCAAGGGTGGGACTTGGATTTAAACCTTTCTCTCCCCAGGGAGGGGGCTGGGGTTTAGCATCCCCCATCCCCCGGGTTTCAGCCCCAAGAGAAGAGTTGAAGGAGGATGGGGACAGAGAGGAACCTACATCCCAAACCCCAGGGCTGTCCAGCAGCCCTGGCTCTGACCTCCTGCCCCAGCAGGAGTGCAAGCACTCTCGCATCCTCTGTTTTGGCCCCTCCCCCTTCCCGCATGGTAAATATGCCAGCGTGGTCAGGGAGCTGGTGCCAAGGTGAAAAGTCCGCGGATCAGAAACCGCAGCGGCTGAGGCCAGGCCCCCTGGGAAGTGTTGTTCCCAGAAGGTAAGACCTTTCGCCCAGTGAGCTCTGCCCCCTTCCAGGGAAGGCCCAGTTGGCAAACCGGTGTCCCCATCTCTGGCCTCTGCCTCGCCCTTTACCTCCTTCCAAGGTACCCTGTCCCAAGAACCAAGTTGGTGGGTGGTGAACTCCTTGACCCCGACTCTTGACACTTGGGGAGGGAGGGCTGGGTCCAGAGCAGAGGAGGGGGAGGGGAGGGTGGGCTTGTCCAGCCACCCAGGGCCCAGCACTGTGCCGGGGGCTCCAGGGGCCTCTGCGTCAACCTGACAGCACCCCGATGTCAGACTGGACCACTGGACTGGACCAAGGCGTGTGACCGCGCCTTGGAGAGGCCAGGACTGACCTGCTGTCCGTAGCCCTGGGCGGGGCACCAGAAAGGCTGGCAGTCCTCAGCCGTGTGGCAGATCCCAGTCCCGGGAGAGGTGGTGTCACCGCAAAGACGGCAGGGAGCTGGGACCTGGGGAGGGGCACCCCTCGGCCTGTCTGGGGGGAAAGGCACAGAAGCCTTTGTGAACCGAAGGGACTCGCGAGCACCTGCTGAGTGAGCCACTGAGGACAGGGCTGACTGGTACAAGGCACGACTACCACAGTGCCCAGCACGGTGCCCAGTATCGGGGGATGCTCAGCTGACGCTCCCCAGGACCCATGTGTGCCAGCCAAGGCACTCAAAGCAGGCAGCCTCTCTGAGCCCCCGCCAAACCTCTGAGGTAGCCATGACCCCCAAGTCTGGCTTTCAGGACTCGGGGAGGACGGGGTTGGGGGTGCAACTTGCCAAGGTCGCGGGATCGGAGGGCAGAATGGGATTTGACCCCTGGTGTGTCTGTGTCCCGAGGGGCTGCATCCACCACCCTCAGCCTCCTAGCCATTTGCTGAAGGGTGGAGCCAGGCCTGGGCTTCTCCCAGGGCTTTTGCCTGTTATCACCGGGGGCTATTTGCTGGGTGTGATCCCCGTGGCAGGTGCTGGGAGGTCCCGGCCGAGCCAGGCCAGCTAGGGCATTGGGGTAGCAGCTTCTCAGCCAGAGGTCCCCGCCCAGGAATTAGCTCCGCAAACACTGGTGGGGCGGGGGCGAGGGCGGGGGTGGGGGGTGGGTGGGCAGGGAGGGAGTGCTGCTTCCTAAACCCAGAGCTAAGCCTGGGACATCAGCTCCTTCCTGGATAAAAATCCTAACACCTACCCCCTAGGAACAGGAACCGAGCATGCCAGCTAGACCCCCCCGCCCCCCAGCCCTGCTGGGAAACGCTGCCTTGATTCCCGCTTTGTTTATAAGAAACTTGGGGGGTGTTGGTTTGTGGGTACCACCACCTCTCTGGATCTGTGAGCATCTTGGAGTCAAAGGATAGCAAGCTTTCCCACGGCCGACACGCCCACCTGCCACAGCCCCCCTCCCAGGTGAGCAGATGGGGGTGAGGCCGAGCCTCCACCCTGTCCCTCCAGGCAGGGAAACTGAGGCCGGGAGCTGGAAAGGGACAGATCTGAAGGACCCCCGAGTTTCTCTTCCTGGCTGCAGACCAGCTGAGAGAGTCATCCAAGGTCGCCAGAGCCTGGGCGGCAGTGTTTTGACTTCTGGTCAGGTCCTTCTCCCATCACGACGCGCCGTGCGAGGGGAGGGAGGCGTGGGGGCCGCCGGGGGCCTCTTTAATTCATGAGTTACTGGCAGAAGCACAATCTCGGGGGAAGATTGATGACCGGCCGCAGGTATTGGTGGGCGGATTCATAAAGCTGTCGGCAGCCGGCCGTAAATCAGATGAATATTCAAGATTCTGCCTCGGGAGCCGTTCTCTGACTCTGGCAACAACAGGATGGATGTGCCGCAGGAAGGCGGCGTGGTGGCCTCGGGAGCCCTCGGCCCCCGGAAGGAGGCACTTTCCACCTGCGCAGAGCTTCTGCTTCTGTCTGGGAAACTTGGGCAGCTTGAAAGAGCGAGGAGGGGGTTGTGGACCCCAAACCCACCTGCAGCTCCTGTTTCAAAGATATTTTTTCATTCAAGCATAATTGACATGCAGCAAAACACACAGGTCTTAGGTGGGGAGTGGGCTGTGTATATCCACCACCTAGAGCAAGATCCAGAACATTCCATCATCAGCCCAGAAAGTTCCCTTGTGTGCATCCCTGCTAATCCCCACCTCCCCAAGCCCCAGGGGGCCCCGATCTTTCTATCCCTAGAGACAGGTGGCCTCATCCATGGCAGACAGTCTGGGATGGACATGGAACCATTTCCTGTTCTGCCTGTTTTCTCCAGCACCCTCAGGGGTCTCACGGCGAGCTGCCCATCCCGCCGCACAGCTGCTGCATCTCCGCTGGGAGCCACCACCGCGGCTGGCTGAGCCGTTCCTTCGCCATGGCCGCCTGGCCTCTTTCTGGTTCTGCCTCTTTAGGAAGGGCTGCTTCGAATGCCTCCCTGGGAGTTTTCTCTTGGGTGGGGCAGATATCCCACCAAGCAGACCCCCAAGTGGGCTAGAGGTCCAGGTGCTGCCTCTGTTCCATGTCACCTCCCCTAGTGGCTGTGCAGTGGCCCTTTATTTAATCCGCAAAGTCTCCGAGGTCCTGCAGGAGGACAGCCTTTCCCCTTCTCAGGAGCTGATGGGGCAGGAAGCTCGTCTGGGTTGAGTTCAGAAGCTGAATCTTGAGGATACAACTTCCAGAAGGGGACTGAGCCTTGTTCCTGAGGCTGCTCAAGCCCTGACTCAAAAAAGCCCTGGAGCAAACCCTCCCGTGGCAGCCCATTGCCCTCAGGATGCCACTCAAATTCCTCCTCCACGTGGCCGCAAGGGCCTGTGGGATCCACCTCTCTGCATGCATTTCAGGCCACGGTCCCACCTGTTAACCAGGTCAGGTCCTACCCCAGGGCCTTTGCACTGGCTGCTCCTTCTGCCTGGAGCATGGCAGAGAAGAGGGGCTGCCCCTGGAGTTGCCTGGGTTATGCACCCCCTGTGGCTGCCCCATCCTGGGGTCCCATAGGCTCACTTGTGGCGGGGGGCTGAGGGTACAGAAGCAGCAGAAGGGCCCCTGCTGGCCTCCCACCTGTCCACAGACTGGTGTCCAGGGAGGGGTAGCCTCTGCCATCTGGGGCAGGCACCTTGCTCACGGCGGGCTAGGTGTGCGGCGAGGTCCCTTGGGGGGTCCCCTCAGGAACAACCTCATCTGTCAGAGCAGGAAACTGAGGTCTCCGTAACGCCCAGCGCCCTCCATCTCCAGCCTGTGGAACCTGGTTTTCCTCAGGCAGGGGACCCCGAGCGCTCTGGGCTGGCTTTGGGCCGAGGCTGGACTCAATGAAAAGCTGCCCTCCCGGGGTTCACTGCCTTCCAGGAGGGCGGAAGGAAAGCTCGCACCTTTTCTCTCGGGAGAACAGCTGCCATCTCCCGGTTCTCATGAGATGAACTTCTCTCCTAACTCTGGGCTCTGCTGCTTCACTGCTCTTGGCCAGTGCCACAGGGGGTGCTCCATGGGATAGGGAACCTTTAGAAGTTAGTATCTGAAAGCCCTCCTCCACCCCCTGGTCCCCTGTCTGGGGGCCCCCCTGGCCATCGGTATAAAGCCAGCCCCCAGGACTCATCACCACCCCAGGTCACAGCCTCCCGGGGCAGGGGGGACGCAAAGCAAGCTTTGTCCTCGGGAACTGCACTTCCTGCCCCCCTTTCCATCCTGCGGGGTGTGGGGGGTGCTGACGGCGGACACCTCTCCCCCCTCCCCGCTCCTGCTCCCCCTCCCCAGGCGGCTCTGGCTGGTCCCCCTGGAGCTGAGAGCACAGAAAGCCCTGGTCCTTGAAGAAGAGGAACTGTCACCAGTTAGCCCCACGTGGGGGTCCTGCAGGGGCCCCGCATTTCTATTTACGAATATCGGGGCTGCCCACCCACCCCTCAAATCAACTCCCCCAAAGGCAGTGACCCCAGATGTCCCCCATGGAGATAAACTTTCTTGTCCTAGACTTTCAAAGTCCGAGAAAGAGCCTCAAGCAACACAGTCACGTCTGCTGGCAGACATGTGCGTCATGGAAAACTTAGAGGCTGGCGATTGGGCCGCCTCTGCTGCAGCGCGACGAGTCCCCAAACGCTTGAAAAACAACCTAATGTATTCCTGTCTGCAGCTCTGAGCAAAAGCTCATTTCGTGTCTTGTGTTTCCATTTCCTGAGGATTAATAAGTGTGGAGAGGGACTCGGGCTTCGTGCCGAATATTTATTTAGTCAATATACACATCAATTTAGCAAATTAGAGATTGCAAGCCATTTCTAAGCAATGCTGTAAAAATAATAGCTGTACTTTAAACTTGTAATGGATTTTGGTGTTGGGGGTGGTGATTACGTGCCTGGCACTTTATAAGCACAAAGTTTAGTTCTCCTTAAACTTCAGTGAATGTCTGAGTCATCGTGGGTGTTTGTTAAGAAAGCAGACATCTGAACCCCATTGTCTGGTTCACGGAAGGGGTCTGGGATGGGGTGGGCTTTGGCTACAGTGACGCTGCATTTAGACTCCAACTCAGCTCCTTCCGGCTGTGTGATGGCAGAGGGCGGGCTTTCTCAGCCCGGGCACTGCTGACTTTGGGGGCTGGATGGGGGCCATCCTGGGCATTGCCGGATGTTTCTAGCAGCATCCCTGGCTTCTACCCACGAGATGCCATCGGCAGCAGCCCCCTCCCCAGTTGTGATAACCAGAAACTTCTCCAGACACTGGCTCATGTTCCTGGGTTGCAGACTCTCCCCCAGATAAGGACAACTGGTCTAGAGCCAGGCTCCCAGTCTCTGTAAGCCTCCATTTCTTCCTGGAGACCCTCGTTCTGTGAGCAAGATTTCACCCCACAACCCAGAGAGAGAGTGGCTACTGCTCATGTTGCAGAGGTGAGAAAATAGGCTCAGAGAGGTGCTGGGGCCTGCCCAGGGGTGCACAGCAGACACATGCCTGAGCAGGGACATGCAAGCCATCTCCTGCTTCTTGGAATGGTCACAGGCTCCATCCAAATGACTCCTCAGAAAGACCTGCTCTGTGTCCCTCAGCTAGGGTAGGTTTTCACCCCCTCTCACCCCGCTTCTCTTTCTCATCACCATGGTTCTCTTTATAGGGCTTCGCCCGGTAGCCCCCAGTTCGTGTGTGTGTTGACCTGGTTCTCATCTGTCCCCTCCTCTGGAATGTGGGCCCCATCAGTCAGTAAGCAGGGCTTTTTTCCATCTTGTTCGCTGCCATTTCATCAGTGCCTGGCACATGCTAGATGAATCCAAGAGTAACGGAGTGGCAGAACTTCTGGGCACATGGCTGTGTGACCAAGTGCTGGCTAATGAGTTATAAGCGGAAGTCTTTGGTGTTGCATTCTGGGAAGTGTCCTAATTGGGAGAAAGCAAGCTCTTTCTTTTAACCAGTCCCTGGAAGAGGGAAATGATGGCTGGAGCACAAGCAGCCACTTTGGGCTATGACGTAGAAGCTCTGTGTAGAGGATGAAGGGTCGATAAGGCAGAAAGGATCTGGGCTTTGTTGACTTCTGCAAGGTGCTTTACCCACCCCAGATTCCTTTCTCTGAGCTTCTCCCACATGAATATGAAATAATCTGCTGTATTTATCCTCTTACCTTGGTTTCTCTGTTCTATGGCCCACACTGAACCTTACCTCATGTTCTCAGCTTTTAGGAGTGCCCAGGATGGAGGAGGAAGCAGATATTGTTCATTCTGTCCAGGATGCTCTCAGATCTTTGGATTTCATGGGGCCCTTCCATTAGGAGGAGCTCCTACCCACACTGTCAAGGTCAATGCCCCAGCCCCCAAGGTGAGAGGGGTGTGAGTGGCCCCATGAGAGAAAAGAAGCACTGAGGTTAGAGGAAGGACTCAGGAGTGGGGAATGGGCTGGGAGTCAAGCCTTGGCCATGTCTGCGCAGGAACCCGTGCTCCTTAGATGACATTGCTGGTTCTCTGACTCTCAGTCAAGTACTTCCACTTGTTCATTCACTCACTCATTCAGTGACAGCCCCTCTGTGCCTGCTGGAGTCTGGGGACAGGATGGCCAACGACGGCTCCCGGAATCCTGGAGTGAAATAGACCAGGTGTTAACCAGTAAACAGGGAAATGGAGATTCCGAAGTAGACCCGCTAGGCTGGGAGAGGAAGGGAGAAGGAATTGAGAGGGACCGAGGGGGTGGCTTTACATGGGAGGCAGGAACGCGCTCCCCGAGCGGGAGATGATGGTGAGATGTGGGGCGGTGGGGAGACAGGCCCCTGGAAGCCGGACCGGTGCTCCGCCCGGAGGGCATGGCCAGTGCAGAGGCTCTTGGACTGGGCGTGCATGTCAGGGGAGCAGGAAGATGCCCAGGGCGGGGGGGTGGTGCTGGCTTGGGAGGACCTGCCTTGAAGGCGATTTGGGGAGGGTCTCAGGTCCAGGGGGCGTTAAGATCTACACGAGCTTCTCCCCAGGGCTTTGCCTGTCTGGCTGATATTTTCAGTATCAACTCCTATTCCCTGGACACTTTCCCAGGGGCAACCATGACCCCGCGGGCTGGAGATGCTCTTTGGCAGGCAGGCTGCTCACACTCCCTACACCCCCATGGGGCGGGGGCTGGGGGGGGCCTCCACCCACAGCTGCCCAGCTGGTTGGATAAAGACCTCCTCTCCAGCACCATCCGTCTGGAATAATCTTGAGCCAAAGGTTACCGGTGGTGTGTTCTGCACTGGCTCCCAGAGCCTCCTGCCCACAGCGGGGAACCCCCCTGCCCCCGCGTCCATGCCCCTATCCTACCCCCTCTGCCTCTGGAACTCCTTTCCTTCTGCCTCCCCAACCCCCAGGGCTTCCCGTCCTTGTCTCCATTCTGCCCTCTAGAGAACCCAACCCAGACACAGTGTGAGCTCGTTCAAGCCTCACAACCACCCTGGAAAGGAGATGCTATCATTGCTTCTGTTTCCTGAAGAAAAGCCAACTGAAGCACAGAGAAGTTAAGCCATTTGCTCAAGGACACACAGGAAGTGGCAAAGCTGGGACTAAGTCCAGACAGTCTGGTTCCCAAGTCAGTGGGTTAATGCCCTGCCCTGTTGTATCATTGCTGAGTGGTTCTGATTTGGATTTGAAGGCTGACCCAGGGCACGGGGGCGGGGGGGGAGGCCAGCCTTCTCCCACCGTGGTCTCTTGGCAACAGTCTAGCAGGGGGGCAGCAGCGCTCCTTAACTTGTCAGCAGCCGTCCTCACCTGCCGAATCAGGAACTTAGGCGGGGCCCAGGCTCTGCCCTGCAGATTCAGGTGCACACTCAAGTTTGAGAACCACTGGTATAGACAAGTGGTGTAGACATGACCTGACCTAAAGTTTAAAAGTTTCTGTCTGGGGAGTTCCCGTCATGGCACAGTGGAAACAAATCCAACTAGTATCCATGAGGTTGTGGGTTCAATCCCCGTCCTCGCTCAGTGGGTCAGAGATCCAGCGTTGCCGTGAGCTGTGGTGTAGGTTGCAGATGCAGCTTGGATCCTGCATGGCTGTAGCTGTGGTGTAGGCCGGCAGCTGTAGCTCCGATTCAACCTCTTGCCTGGGAATCTCCATATGCCATAGGTATAGCCCTAAAATGACAAAAAAAAAAAAAAATTAAAAAATTAAAAAAAAATTGCAGGTTCCTTCTGGCTGCCACGTGGGAGAGGGGTGGGAGGCAGCAGAAAGGGTCGCCATCCTAGAGAAGGGGGGCTTCAGGGGAGATGCAGCGGAAAAAATGTGTCAGATTCGGGCTGCCTTTGAAGGTCAGGCTGCAGACCTGGAGCTGGATAGGCTGGTGGTGGTGAAACCAAGAAAAACCAGAGACAACCCCCAGGTTTTTGGCCTCACCCAGGGCTGGGTACAGGTTTCAGAGTGGAGAACAGTGGGGGTGCTGGCTGTGAATCAAAAGCAGTGTCCCAAACTGCATCCAAGCCTTCGAAACAAACACCGGCTGTCCACTCCTTGGTGGCATCCCCCAGGGTCGCCCCCTTCCAGGCAGTACCCAGGGGGCTGTGGCCGGGGCACCAGCGGGATCTCCAGTCTACGCAGTGACCGACTTCCAAACCAGATGATTGTTCTTCAAAAGCACTGAACAATAAGTCCATTGTTGGCGTGCCGTGTTCAGATGCTCAGGAAAACAACATTTCCTACGGCCAAGGATGCTCACGCGGGATGGAGACCTGGGGAGGAGAGGGGTTGAGGCCTCGCGGTGGAATTAAGTGGAGGACAGAGGGATTCGAAGAGAGAGCCAGGGAGATGGTAGAGGAAGGGACGGAGGTGGGAACGGCCAGGTGTGGGTACCAGCCGGCCAGGTGGAGCTTTGGAGAAGCTGTTTGGGGAGCAGCCCGTCTGGCTGGGAAGGGAGACGTGGGTTCATTGGAGGCAGAGCCAGGGAACCGCAGGCAGAAGGAAAAGAGACGCTTATCTCCGGAAGAGGCTTTGAGTTTATTCAACCTGATCCGACACATATTAAGTACCCATGACATGTGGGGACGTTGCACCCATGAAACCAGGTGCCAGAGAGACGCGGGCCTGATGCCAGGGGGGCACACAGTTTGCCAGGGCAACTTGAGGGGCATCCTTGAGAAATGACTCCCGGGAGCAGGCTGAGGGTGCACCAGAGGCCCCCAGTGTCCCTCGAGGCTGCTGGGGAGCATCTCAAAGGGGACCGAATGAATGGTCCACCGTGTGGATTCTTCTGGAAGGAGGAGAGACCCATTCTTGCTGGCTTAAGGAAACTGCTTGTCTCTCAAGAGGCTTCTTAGTCTGGGATGGACTCTTGGACCAAGACAGGGAGGCCCAAGGCCACCTGTCCCCTGGGGTGTCCCTGTGCCTGTGTCCTGTGTGAAGGGTGCAGAAGGCAAAGGTCAGGACTTAGCCTCCTTGTCGGGCCCCAACCTGGCTCGGCTGAGCCAGAGTCCTCAGGAGCACGGCTGCACCTCCTTAGAAGGACCTGTAGAGGGCGCCCTCTACTACACAAGCACACCCAGGTGGTCTGGCCCGGGAGCCCTTGCATCCCAAACGAGCTCTCTTGGAGTTCCCCTCGTGGCTCAGAGGTTAACAATCCCAACTAGGATCCATGAGGATTTGGGTTCGATCCCTGGCCTCGCTTGGTGGGTTAAGGATCCGGCGTTGCCGTGAGCTGTGGTGTCGGTCGCAGACACAGCTCGGATCCCGCATTGCTGTGGCTGTGGCTGTGGCTGTGGCCAGCAGCTGTAGTTCTGAGTTGACCCCTAGCCTGGGAACTTCCATATGCCATGGCTGCGGCCCTAAAAAGCCAAAAAAAAAAAATTAAAAAATAAAAAAATAAAAATAAAAAATAAAAAACCAAACACGCTCTCCCTGAGAGAAGCCCTAATAAATATCAATTTCTCCGATCTGTCACATTTCCACGGCTGCTCGGGCAGCTGCGGCTGAGAAGCATCTGGACTCACTCCTTAATGGCTTACTAGCTCAGTCCTTCCGCAGTCTCTCACCTGGCGTCCCTTCTTCATGGTACGCGCACGGGCACGTGTTCAAAGCCACACGCGTGCACGTCAGGACCAGAAGGGACCTTTAAAGATTAACCAGCACGCGCTGGGGGCTGCGAGCCGGACCCTGGACAAAACGCCTGACCTGCACCAAGGCGATGACGCACCCACCCCCACGGTCAAGCAGCCGCCCCAGGGCCGCAGACGACGGGGTGCACATCTCTGCTTGATTTCTTCCAGGGACGGGGTGCTCCCTTCCTCTCTCCCACACAGCTGCAGAATAGCTTTACCCAATGGGGCCAGCGGCCCCCCACCCCCTCTGGGTCCTCAAGGGCTTCGAAGCCACATCCCAGAAAACACGCGCAGGCACCCTCCCTGTGATGGAAACAACCATTACTGGGTCCAAGGGCTCCTTAGACCCTGCTGTCCTGGTCTAGGGAGGCTCTGCCTTTGCTGACCTAACCCAGCGCCTGAAACAGACCCGGCTTTCCAAGGGGGCTTGGTGGGGCTAACCTGCTGTCGCCCCACATTAATCAGGGAGAAGCAGCAGCAAGAACAGGAGAAGAGGGTACCTACCCCTGTGCGCTCGGGCCCTTGGGCTGGCTCTGCGGACGCTGCTAGGTCCTGGGGAGGCCCCGGGTGGGGAGCACTTAAGCCAAGCATTTGGTCCTGCCTTTGGGATGGTGACAGAGCCACCCATGCACAGGTTTCCCTGTGCACCCAGCGTCTCCCAGTCTCTTAGAAGGACCAACCCACATGCTCTTCTCAGCAGCCTGCCGAGGTGTGGACCGCACTCCCCACACTGCACTCGGGGGGTTGCGGTGAGAATTACATGAGGTGATACGTGTGAAAGGCTGAGAGGGGCCTGGTATCTTGGGAGCACACGAGAAAGGCAGACTGTTATTAGTGCCATTTAACAGATGAGGAAACTGAGGCCAGAGAGGATAAGTGATTTAGGATCAACCCTCCTGAGCCCCCGGCTGAACCCTGGATGCTAACCTTGACACTAACTCAGAACTTCCAAGGAATCAGGTCAATGACACAAATGATGAAAAGAAGGATGCTTCTCAGGGCTGGCCCAAGAGGTGATACCCAAGCACCCCCGCCCCAGTAAGAGGGGCTGTCATTGTCCTATTTACAGATGGGGACATCATGACCAAGGAGACTAGACTCTGCCTGAGGCCACACAGGGAGACAGGTCTCTCAAATAGCACCAGTGCTTAACGACCACACAGTACTACCTGTGCAGCTTCCTCCTCACGGGCAGAAAAGGCAGGCTCCAGCCTAAGCCAGCACCCTTTATAGGGACACCCCATGACATGCCTGGAGGTGGCTGTAGACCACCAGCATAAGTGGGAGGGTCAGGCTGCCCTTGGGGGCCGGGAGAGCCATGCCAAGGCAGGTGGTCTCGAATCCCGCAGCGCTGCTCTCCAGCTGCGTGACCTGCTCTGAGCTTGGCTCCCGGAGTTGGATCGTTGGGCCCGCTGTGCAGGGAACACCAAGGCACAGCGGGGGGTGAACACAGCCAGTGAGGCTCTAGCCGCCCCCTCCCCAACCCCCCCGCATCCTGACTCCTCCCCACCGCCTGCCCTTCCCCTGGGGCAAATCCCACCCAGCTCCTGGTCCAGCCTGGCACACAGGAGCCCTTGTCCATCCCAACCTGGCACGGCCACGCTCTGGAACGGGGCTTGTTTTGATGGGGGCCAGGCCCCAGGACAGGAGCTGCTGCTCAGAGGGGGTCTGCCCAGGGCAGAGCGCCGAGCTGAGGGAACTGCCCTGCATGAGTCCCCTGCCCACGGGACACCCGGCTTGCCAGCAAGCAAGCAGCCCCCTGCCCAGGACGGCTTCCAGATTTAAAAGCAGTCAAGGAGCAAAGCCAGGCCGAACTGCCTGGTGCCATCACTCTGGGGAGTTTTGCTCTCCTGGCAGGTACGGGGAGGTCCACCCGTGCCCCCAGCCCTGCCCCCTGCTAGAACAAGGCTTTGTGGGGCCTGGCCTTTCTTTACCAAAGTCCCCAGCAGAGGGGCAGGGCTGGGGTGGGGTAAAGTTGGATGGGGTGGGGCTGCCACAGCGGACCAAACCAGTGTCTCCAAGAGCTTCCAGGCGGAGATCCAGCCCGAGCCAGCTCCGTTAATCATTCTCTGTCCACTGGGGAGCCCGCCCGGATGGATTTTCCAGGCCACAGGAGGGCCAGAGCCCCAGCCACGTCCCCTGGCCGTGAATGTTCCGGTGGGGTGTTTTGTGACCCGCCAAGGGAGTTCAGGGTTGGGGAGGGAGGCCTGAGCTCCAAGGGCCGGGGTCACAGGGCCTCAAGCTCCTTCTAGAGCCAAGATGCAGTGGGATGAGGTTAGATGAGAAACAGGGCTGGTGCCCAGGTGCTGGGCAGCCCCGGATACCCTGCCACAGCCTATAAAGAGGGCCGGGGTCTTCTTGGAGCCCTGGGGAGGGCCGTTTCTTCACTAAGCACCTACTGAGCACCGGGGGCTGTGAGACACGCCAGATGCAAACGTGAACTTGAGCTAGAAGCATGGCTAAAGGGCGGTGAGATTACGAAGGGAATATGCCCACGTTTATTGAGCTTTTACTGAGCTTCAGGTGCGGTTCTGTGTGTGCGGCACCTGCCCACCTCATGCTGCTTCTCTCCTGGGGGCCTGGGGATGGGGGGGCAACCACCAGCTCCACTCTGGGGTGGGGATGCTGAGCCTCTGTGACTTCAGCCCTCTGCCCATAGCCCCACGCAGGACACGGCAGAGCAGGTGAACTCTGAACCCCTCGGCCACACCTGAGCCAGGTGTGGGACAGGCTTGGGGTGGTGACGGAGAGGGACATGACCCCCTTGGGGACCAGAGGCTAAGGGCCTGTTCCCCTCAGGTGGTGTGGGGGGCAGCTGGGGACTCTCACGGGTGCACAGACCCGTCGGAGACCCTCTTAGTTCAGCCGCAGTGAGGAGGAGGGGGCTTTACTGGGAGGGAGGCGAGCAGCAGATGGAATGTGTCCCCATGAGAGCCTGGTAGGGATGGACCCGCCCATTCTGCTCTGTCCCGGGGACACCCACAGCCTCTGTCGCCCCAGGTCCACATTGGCCCGGCAGCTCGGTGCCAATTCTGGGCCACCCACAGTACAAAATGTCACCTCCATGGGGCCCCAGGACCTCTCAGAGGAGAGTGACCAGCGCCCTCTGCTGGAAGAGGGACGCCTGAGTCGAGGCCTGGGGCCACGTGAAGCCCTGGAAAGGGCGTCCTGTGAATGGGAACAGCCTTAGGCAGAGGCTCAGAGGCTGGGGCGAGGCCTGGGCAGGTGGGAAACTGGATGCAGCAGGCGAGCTGGGGACGGGAGGAGCAGGGAGAAGTGGAGGGGTTGGAGGGTTGGGTCTGGCTGGCCCCGAGGGCCACGTTCAGGGGCAAAGGGGAGCCACTGAGGGTTGTATGGGGAGGTGCCTTTCTGTCTCCCGAATTCTGGGTGGAGAACAGGCAGAGGGGTGAGAGGAGAGGCGCCTGCCCTGTCTGTAGAGAGGTGGTGGGCGGCTTCGTAGGAGGTCCAGGGGCAGCTTTGGAAGTGGGTTTGAGGGACTAATGGGTGAGTGTTGTCAGCACCCTCCCCGCCCCCCGCGGTCTGAGAGAGAGAGAGAGCGAGAGCGAGAGCGAGAGCGAGAGAGAGAGAGAGAGAGAGAGAGAGAGAGAGAGCTGTAGGGTCCTGGGAGGACTTGGTGAGCAGGGTTAGGGACACCCAGAACCCCCCCGGCCAGGCCCTGCCCTCTCCCGATGGCCAGACCCAGGATGCAGGTTCTCATCCTCTAAGGACTTGGTCTCACCCAGGAGGAGGTGGGACCACTGCAGAGCAGGGGGAAGGGCAGGGGGGTGGGGGGACTGGCCCAGCCCCTCCTTTCCCCATCCTCGTGGTAGGGCTGGCTGGAATCGGGGTGGGGAGGGCAGCCTGGAGTGGGGGTGGGGAGGGCGGCTGGGGAGGGAGACAGGTGAGCAGAAGAAGAGCGCAGGTGGTGGGGCTGGGAGGGGGGTTGGGGGCAGAAGGAGGGCCGGTCTGGGCCTTGCACACGCAGCAGAGGAGAGGCCTGGTCTAAGCGGGGAGCGCGGCCCCCACCTCAGCTGGAGAATCTCTGAGCCGGTTCTGCCCTGCCCAGCCCCAGTTCCCCTACATGTCCCCTGTCCAAAGCCAGAATCAACCAGAAACATCAATGCTTAACCTGGTGACTCCACCGGGGACCTGGGCCGCAACGTGTCAGCACTTGGACAGAGCGAGTCTCTGTAAATACCCAGCCCAGAGCGAGCGAGCGAAGTCCCAGCCCAAAGTCCCCGGCCTGCCAGTGGGATTCAATCCACAGGCCTGACTGAGGGGAGGGGGGCTTGTCAGCTGAGGCCCGAAGGGAGGGGCTGCAGACCGTGGGGTTCTGGGTGCCCAGGCTTCCAGGAGCTTGAATGTGGCCCCCAGGGAATCCCAGGCAGCCTGGCTGCCACGGCCTCATCAGGGATCACAGCCCCCATAGGGGGAAGGGGACAGGACCACCTGGACCCCCCACAGGGACCGGGGGATGGGGTGGCCAGGAAGGATGGCTCAGCCACTGTCTTTAGGAACTTGCTGTCCTGCAGAGGGAACGGCCTGAGCAAGTCCCTCCCTCCGTCCAGGTGGGGGGTGGGATGGACGAGGGTCCCTGGGACAGGCCAGAAGTCACCTGCACACCTGCCTCCCCGGCCTTGTCCCTCACATGGGCCTCCCGCAGGAGCCACTCGCTGCTCCTGGACGGATGTTCTCGTCTCCAACAAACAGCTCCCGCTTCTCTGTGTCAGGACTGTTTAAATGCCTTCGAGGTCTGGGCTCCCAAACGCCCACAGCAGCCTGCGAGGTTGGTAGGGATGGGAAACTAGGCACAGAGAGGCTGCCCACTTGTCCACAGCTGCACAGCCTGGCAGGGGAAGCTCTGGGCCAAGCCCCTGACCTTGGGGCCAGGTAGACAAGGAGGCCTCAATTTACCCTGCCGGCCTGGGTCCTGTGGAGGGCAGAGGGCAGAGGGCAGGGGGCAGAAACTGTTCCTTCTGGGTTCTGGGCCCCTGGCTTAGTTAGATGTGAATGGCCAAGTCCAGCTCACCACAGCCTGCATCAGCTCCCGGGCAGAAAGATGCCAAATGCTGATTCCTGGGGCCACGCTCACCCTCCTCCTCTTGGTTGGGGGCCCTGGAGTCAGCTTTTCTCTGGAGATGGCCCCGGGGTCTGAAGATGGCCACTACAGCCTGGGCGGGGCTGCCCCTGGGGGCAGTAAATGCCTTGGGCTGAACCCCGAGAAACTCATAAAGAGTTGGGTGGGGTTTATAGGCCAGAGAGGTAAATATTGACTCAGGAAAGAGCCCAGAAGGGCTTCAAGCTGGAGTCGGAGGTTGGGTAGGGCCCAACATGAGAGTTCAGTGGGCAGAGGTGAGAGTGGGTGTCCAGGGGAGGGCACTGCCCAGGCGAAGGCTGGGGGGCTGGCAGGGCCCTGGACTGGAAAGTCAGGTCTGGGGAGCAAATGAGGGGGTGAGGACACGTGGGAGGGGCCGGGTCCTCAAAGGCCCTGAATGACAGGCAAATCACCCAATTTCAGCCCCACTGGGCGTCAGTCACCTGTGAGAGTTCATTCATTCATTCGTGAAGTGCATGCATGTTGTGTCCCTACTCAGAAGCCAGACATAGCTCTTGAAATCGAGGGGACAGTGAACCAATGGATGGACGAGGTCTCTGCCCTGGTGGAGCTGACAGTGTCCAGGGACGAGACTCCAACTCAAAGAACAAGGAAGTGAAATGATGGCTGATCCCTCTGGGTGCTCAGAAGGAGAGGCTCAGCCATGTGACAGGGAGGGCCTGGTGACAGAGGGGGCCTCTCTAAGGAGCAGGCCCTTGAACTGAGACCTGGAAGAGGAGCCAACAGCCAGAAGAGACAGAGGAAGGCAGCCAGAGGGAGTGTGCGTGCAAAGGTCCTGGGGCAGGAAGATCTGAGTACATTCCAGTCTGCTGAGGTTGGGCCAGAGAGGGACACAGAAGGATGTCGGGGGATGAAGCCGAGGGGCTGGCAGGTCCAGGTCAGCCGTCCTCCCCGAGCTGGGAGGGATTTGGAGCGCTGAGCTCACCTGGAGGGTTTTCTGCAGGGGAGAGTCTGATGCGATTTACATGCAGTGTGGAGTCCCGGGACCCACGTAGACGTGCTGGACTGAATTTGCAAGCGGGGGCCTGGGAATCTGTCTGTGTGCACACATGGGGGTTGGGGACTTTGCTGGACAATAAGATGTTGCTTTGCAGGAGGGGACAGTGAGAGGGAGAGAGAGGACATCCCACAGAAAGCTTCAGCGAGAGGTAGGCAGCAGGGAACACGGGCTGGTAGGGCTGCAGGCGCTCACGGGTGTGACAGAGCAGCAGCCCCACCAGAATGAGGGAAGCGGCCAGGACAGAGGCACCCCAGTGGCCCCTGCAGGGACCGAATACAAAGGCACCCCAAGGTCCCTTTAAGGACACATACCTTGTGCAGGTGGTCACCGTTGCACTGCAGAACTGAGAACTTGGGGTTTGAGGGTCCACAGAGACGAGGTAGGAGTGGGGGGCGTATTCGAATCTGAAGCTCCGGCCCCGGAAGGGACCTCAGGAACCAGCCCCCAGCCTAGCATCCTGGGCCGAGTTGAGGCAGTGAATTGGATCCTGTGACCCCAATTCCACCACCCAGTAATTTCCAAACTTGGGTTCCGTTTGCAAAATAGGTCAAGGGCGCCACCTGGTGGCGAGAGCCTTGGCCACGGCGGGCTTCACAGTGTCGGGTCAGAGGGGGGTCTGTTTAAAGTTACCCATTGAATGCGTGTGCCCTGCACGTAAAGCCGAAGACCCAGGTGAACTGAAAGAAACCGCCGCCTGGGATTTCAGTCTGGGAAAGCCTTTCTTCTCATGTACAGGGACTTTCATGTTTTTTCTACGCATCCAGGTATTGTTTAATCCAAAATGTGCATCACGCCCGCGCAGAGCCCTGGGACCTGCTGGGATCGTCCCTATGTGGCGGAGGTCTCTCTGTCTCTGTCACTGAGGGTTCTTTGACAACCCAAGCCGCTGCACACGCCCTCTGGGTGGGCCTGGGGGTGACTTAGGCTGGCTGAGCACGTAGGTCGGACGTACAGAAGCAAAGCGAGTTTTCCAGGGTTTTTGGTTTCTGCTGTTGCTGCCCTCGAGGCAGGTGGAAACTTCAGAGCCCTCAGCTCCGTGACTCCATGACGAGAAGGGGGTTTTGCCAAGTCCACATTCAGACACAAAGATCACAGCGCTGGGGACCAAGCGCCCCCGCTGCCCCCCAGCCCTGGCCTCCAGTGTCTGCTCCACCGAATGGCCCGGCCACCTGCCCTGGCTCCTCTCAGAGTTGGAGGGGCCCGACTGCCCTGGATAGATGCACCGAGACTGGAACACAGCCGAGCAGTCGGACCTGGGTTTGATCTTGCTTTCAGGGGCCTCGGTTTCCTTATCTGTGAAATGGGCCAGAGCCCAGTCTGTCCATTTCACTGGGCTTTTGTGAGGGTTAAACAGGCCATCTCTGTGTGCAGAGCCAGTTCCTAAGCCTGTGTGCAAATGCGGATTCAGGGATTGTGGGACCAGGACAAACTCAAACTGCCTGGCGTGTTGTCACCATCAGCAGAGGGGGCAGGCTGTCATCAAGTCACGACAGGTTAGCCCACCTTTGCTGTCACTGTGGCATCATGAGCACAGATGTCCCCTGACGTCCCCAGGATGCTCACGGCACGCCAGGCCCCGCTGCAGATGATCCCAGCGAAAGCCCCATTTCGTAGAAGGGAAAACTGAGGCTCAGGGAGACTCAGCAATGTTTCCAAGGGCCTGTGGTAAGAGTTGGAGCCCTGATGGAGCCCAGGCCCGGTTCCCCTGGTTTGGTGGGAAGAAGCAATGCTGCCAGTGTCACCGAGGTGTGACACGTGTGTGTGTGTGTGTGTGTGTGTGTGTGTGTGTGTGTGTGTGAGAGATTGGGGGAGGGGGCTAGCCAGTGGGGAGACACCCCCCTGCCTTGGGAGCTGAGCTGTGTGTGCATTCCGTGCTGGCATTGTGGGAAGGGAGGGCAGTGTAGGAATTAACCTGGAGTCTGTGGACGGGCTTAGGGTGCCGTGCAGAGCCCCAGGACCCTAGGGGGAATGTCTTGGGTCTGGCCGCTTTGGGGGAGGGAGTAAGAAAGCATCCCCACCTCCGCCTGGCCCCTGGCTGGGACCCTGGAAGTTCTTAAGCTGAGCCTGCTGAGAGCTGCAGCCGCCAGTGGCCAGGCCATCTGTGGCCAGCAGGTGGCGCTCGGCCCAAAGCTGTGAAAGGCTGAGAGCAGATTCCTCCAAGGCCTGCCTGCAGGTTGGGACCGGCTGGGACCTGGGACCTGGACCTGGCTGAGACCAGTATGGGACCTGGGACCTGGGACCTGGGACCTGGCTTGAGGCTGCTCTCCCCCCAGTTGCCGTCCTGCCACAGAGACCAGCCAGAATTGGTTTGGGGTAGGGGACGGCTCCTTCCCAGGGGGCCTCTGGGATCCCAGCTACAACTGTGGTCCCTTGGTGTCCTGGCTGTGCCCAGCTGGAACCAGGCTGGGATGGTCTCAGCCTCAGAACAGCTCCTGGGGATCCCAAGGGTGCTTCAAAAAATGTCCCTGCTCTATTACGCTAAGTGAATAAGGCAGACAGAGCTAAATACTGCGTGATACTGCTTATATGTGGAATATAATAGGATACGACAAACTAATGAGTGTACCATAGGAGAAACCAACTCAGATAGAGAACAAACTGTGGTCACTGGTGGGGGAGGGGGGCCCGATGGGGGTGGAGAGTGGGCCGCACAAACTGTCGGGTGTAGACAGGCTCAAGGATGCATCGTACAGCATGAAGAATAGAGCCAACATTTTGAAATACCTGTAAATGGAAAGTAACCTTAAAAATTCTATAAAAATAAAAAATTATTTAAAAAAAAAACCGGAGTTCCCGTCGTGGCGCAGTGGTTAACGAATCCAACTAGGAACCTTGAGGTTGCGGGTTCGGTCCCTGCCCTTGCTCAGTGGGTTAACGATCCGGCGTTGCCGTGAGCTGTGGTGTAGGTTGCAGACGCGGCTCAGATCCCGTGTGGCTGTGGCTCTGGCGTAGGCCGGTGGCTACAGCTCCGTTTGGACCCCTAGCCTGGGAACCTCCATATGCCGCGGGAGCGGCCCAAGAAATAGCAAAAAAGACAAAAAAAAAAAGAAAAAAAAAAAAAAAAAACGAAACAAAACCCTACTCAGGCCCCGCTCCCAGAGCCTGCCATGGACCAGTCTAGGGTGGCTTGGGAATCAGCATTGGTTGGAGGCTCCGAGGGCTAAGGATCACTGTGCAAGACACACTTAAATTCTCTCCAGGAACTCCGTGGGGAAGGGGCGGTCTGAATTTCTTCCCATCTCACAGAGGGAAAAACTGAGGCTCAGAGGTGACGGGCCTTCCCGTGAGGTTACACTCAGGTTACAACAAAGGGCTGCCATGCCAAGCCTTTCGTGACATCCTCCCCGGTGCTGGCTTTCTCGCCCTCCGCACTGCTGACGCTGGGGCTTGATGGTTCTTTATTGTGGGGGGCCGTCCCAGTCAGCAGAGGGGGAGGAACACAGCCCACCCCAACCCACCACGACCCCCCTGCCCTCATCCCCCGAAGCTGTGAATCCGGTACCTGGTGGGACGGGCTTTGCGGATGCGATTAAGGATCTTGAGATTCGAGGGACCCTGGGCTGGCAGGTGGCTGAAAGAGATCCAAGGTTCTTACAAGAGGGAGGAGAGGGGAGGGGAGACAAAAAACAGAGCGAGCTCGGGAGATGTGGGGGGAGAGGGAGGGGCCGCCAGCCGGGAGGGCAGGTGCCTCCGGAAGCTGGAAAAGGCAGGCTGGAGTCTCCGCTGAACCTCCAGGGTAACAGCTTTGCCCACCTTGGCTTTGTCGCAGTGAGGCCATGGCATTCCCGCCTCCAGAATCCCAGGATGAAGAGTTTGTGTTGTTTCCAACCACTCCTTCACGGCAGCTGGTCACAGCAGCAACAGGAGGCTAGACCCCCCGCCCATGACAACCAAGTCGCCGGACTCGCCACAGGTCCCAGGATGGGGTGGGAACCACCAAACTTCTTATCCTTCCCGGAACTCTTCCCAACAGAGGCCCCAACCCTCTCGCAAGCCTGAGCTGCGTGCAGTAAACTGCCTGCCTGGCCCATTCTGCAGATGAGAAGGCTGAGGCTCCGAACCGCTTGGTGGGCAGCTGGGGGTGGGGTCCCAGAGAATGACGGCGGCACCAGGACTCCCCTCCAGAAGCTCACAGCCTCTGTCCCAGACTCTGCATCCCTGTACCCTCGTGGCCCCCACCAGCAGGTGGAGCTGGGTCTGCAGCCCCCAGGCAATGCCAGGCCTTTGCAGGGAGGTGGGGGGCTCTGCAGCCCAGGTGAGGGGCAGTGGCCCCACCCCCACTGCCTGGCACCCCTGCCCTCTGGCTTCTCTGAATTTTGTGTTTGTTTACAAGAGACAAAAAAAGAACACACACACACACACACACACACACACACGTGAGCACACTTTTTTTAATCTTTTCTTGGCCACATCCAGAAGTTTGCCGAGCCAGGGACTGAACCCACACTGCCTCAGAGATAACACCAGGTCCTTAACCCACTGTGCCACAGAGGGAGAGCCACATAATTAATTCAGACGTTCCAACAGGTCTGCAATATATCCATCTAGAGTTCTTAACAAATGCAAAAATATACGTTTAGAAATCGTGTCCATTTTATTTTTCCCACTGGAAACTTCATTCCTGGGTTTGCCCAGCCTTGCATTCCAGGCCATGGCCACAGATGCTTCATCACTTTCCCGCACAGCATCAGGCTTCCGACCTCCCCTCACTCCCGGGTCTCCTTCCCCCCGTGGTCCTTTCTCTCTGCTCCCCTGGTTTTAGGAGAGAGCGTCCACCTGCCTCGTCCTGAGAAAGGGGCGTGGAAAGCAATTTTAGCCATTTCCCTGGAAAAGGCCCTGAGGTCCCCTCTCCCGGTGCGTGCACGCTCTGCAGGGCAGCAAGGCCAGGGGGCAGAAGCCCTTCCCTGAGGATTCTGAAGGCTTTTCTTCATCTCCCAGGTTGCCGTTGGGCCATCCTGCTCTGTTAGTTGACCTGCCATGTGGTTTGGCATCCGAAGGCTTCTAGAACCTTCTCTCTATGCCCAATATCCCCCAGTTTCATCATCACAGGTCTCTTGGTTGAGGCTTTGTTAGTCACTGAACCACGTAGTCACGGTCTTGCTCTGGCCCTTTTAAAAAATACAATTCACACCCCTATTTTATTCAGTTTCTCCACTCAGAAGATTTAAGGCTTATTAATCCTGTAAATTTCTCAGCTCTCTTATTGTCTGTTTTATAAACAAATTTTTATCTGCTACCTGGAATTTTTTTTCTCAACGTTGTCTCTCAACTATTCCTTTTTTCCTTCAATAATTGGTTTTCATACTTAAAGTGTCAAGAGCTTGTCCTCATTCTTCTAAACTTCCTCTTTTTGAGCAAACCTTTCTTGTTTCCGGGTTGTAATATCTTCTCCCTTGGAGGGTGCTGGCGATGGGGCGCTGATGTTTTCTTCTGTTTGCTGGATTTTCTCAAGTTCCTCCTAAGTTGCCTTTATGTTAGACAGCTCTTTTTCTGACCTTCTTATTGGCAGCTTCTCTCAGATGTCTTGTGAAAATGTCTTTTTAAATAAAAAGGCCAATATGTGTAGTTTTCTGTAACCTGGGCTGCTAGTGACACCATATCTGTCCAGCAGGGACACTCCCCAATTCCAAGCACCTCTGCCCTCTCACGGCACCTCGTCCCCCCGACATTCCATGCAGGAGGCAGAGGAGGAGCTCCTGGTATCATCTAAAGTAGGAACGAAGGCACAGGGAGGTCTACCCAAACCCCTAGAGTGGCTCAACCCTGCCTCTGATGAGCTCTCTCTCTGTAGCTAAAGAAAACCCCTCTGTGTTTGGGAAGAAACACCCACGTGCCTTTCTTGAAGTGGGCCCCTGACTTTTGCCAGTGCAACACCCTTCCGTCTCCTTCCTGGGGAACTGGTCCCCAGCAGGTGACCAACCCCACTTCCTGCATCCTGGGGGGAGCATGTTTGACCCCACATTAACCAATCAGAGGACCCCATTCTCCCTGATTGGTTCAAGGATCAGCATGTGATCCATGCCCAACCAATCAGAATCCTCCCTGGGACATTCTACCAATAGCATTTGGCCTGAAAATGTCTCTTTCTGTTGGGGATGCTAAGCTGACAGGCCAAAAGCCTTGGGTGGCTGGCAGCCAGAGTCTCTCAGAGAGAGGGTGAAAAAGGGAACTGAAAATAATGCTTGCAGTTCCCATCGTGGCTCAGTGAAAATGAGTCTGACTAGGGCCCATGAGGATGCTGGTTCGATCCCTGGCCTTGCTCAGTGGGTTGGGGATCCGGCTTTGCCCTGAGCTGTGGTGTAAGTCACAGATGCAGCTAGGATCTGGCATTGTTGTGGCTGTGGTATAGACCGGCAGCTGTGACTCCGATTTGACCCCTAGCCTGGGAACTTCCATATGCCACAGGTGTGGCCATAAAAAGCAAAAAAAAAAAAAAAAGTTTGAGCCCCTGGATCCAGCTATTCCTGCAGCTGTCTCTTGATTGCCCAGTTGCAGGAGCAAATAGATTCCCTTTTTAGGTTTCTGTCACTTGCAGCCCAAATGCTCCTGGATTACTTCCTAAACTCCTTTTCTTGCTCTAAGCCTCTAATCTTGGCTGTCTGCTAAAGCCCTGCAGGTGAGGAATCGGGTCTGGGCTCACCCTGAGAGGAGCAGAGAAGCTGGGATGAGAAAATAGAATTGCATTTAGTGAGCAGGTTATGGTGAGTTTGGAAAGTCACTTCTAACTCATGGAGCAAATTCCTCCTCTCCCCTCCCCAAGCCCCCGCCCCCATCCAGCTCCAGGAGCTGCAAGTTCTGTGGGCACCTGTATCACTGCACAGGAGGAGGAGGGTGGGGTGAGCTAATGAGCAAAGGACCGGTGGATGGACAGGCTTAATCATTCTCTGCTTTTAATGGTAGCTAGTTAATTTCCTTCCTGAAGAGACCAGCTTTGACTTTCACCTCCAGCCCCCATTAACTACCGACAATGCTCTGTCAGCAGGTTTATGACATATTAATTATACAGAGAGGGGAAATCTCGCAGGAAAAATGAATGTTCTGGCTTGGGCTGCAGGTGGAGCTGAGGCTGAGTTCCAAGACGGATTTCGATTGCCCACTGATACAGGCCTGGTTAACCACAGACCTTGGATAAGCTTTGAGGCAGGCGGTTAGTTTTCAGCTCACCGCAGAGGGAAGACAATGCCAGCAGGAAAGAGCCAAAGCAGATTTCAAGCCCCTTAGAGCTGGTGGCACGTTTGAAAACTGGATATTCCATGGAGGAATGACTTGGGGGCCCCCAGGTCACCATGGTGGTCCCCTGTGGGCCAGGCAACTCCAGCCCATGGGACAAAACCCTCCCTTCTCGTCATGGATCCAGCTCCCCTGTTGCAGGGACCTGGAATATTCACGCAGGTGGAGCAGTGCCGGTCTGGAGCTCAGTGTCAAGTCCAAAATCCTCTCCAGCCAACCTCTTGCTTCTATATTCTTTGCACCATTTTCTAGCAATCCGCAAACTGCCACGCAGCTCCGAGAAATCACCTTGTTCTGACCATCACGCTTGGCCTGGAACACCGTCTCTGTGCCCCCATCCTTCTCCCTCTGCCAGGTGTCGAAGAAGCTGTAGGGCTTTCTCCTCCCCCTGGGGAGCCTCCTGGCAGTGGCTGGGCCCCTGTCCCACCCTCCCTTAATTCCCCGGGGTTATTCCTGCTCAGGACACCTCGCCACGTCCTGGGCCCACCTCTCCCGCTGACTGTGAACTGCTCGCTGAGGGCAGGGCTTTGGCTTCCCCTCTCTGTTGGGCCTGGTACCCAGGAGGTGGTCTGTGAAGGGACCTGTCCAGCACAGGCTGGAGGTTCAAGAGCGAAAAGACAGGGCCCCCGTGCCCAGTGAATTCACCGGCTGATGCTGGGGAGAAGCAGTTCATCTCTGAGGTTCCTGCTTATCTGCCAGCATCCATTGTCTGGCTCCTGGTAACTTTAGAAAACAGCCCATCTCTTGCCTCCAAGCCACGTGACTGGGAGTGACTGATCTTCCTCCTGGTTCCAGGGGTAGATCACAGGACACCATTTGGCCAACCACGACATTCCGTTCTTCTGACCAATGACCAGTTGGGCGATGGGCATGTGACCAACACCATCCATCATGGCTTTTGCTCTTGGGAAGAGGTACCCTCCTCTCACTGGACAGTGGTTACACGGAGGCCTGAAGCTTCCAGTGATCATCTTTGCCCACACAAAGGAAGGCAGACGGAGAGATGGAGAGAGGGACGCTAAGTCCTAAGACATTTTCTGAGCTCCTGGATGCAGACATTCCTGAAGCAGGTTTATGCTTGAACTTGTCCATATTATAAAAGTCAATACATCCCCTTTTGTGCTGAATCAGGCCCCAGCTTTCTGTCATCTACAACCAAATATGTGTTGATGAGTACAGAGACAGATGAATAACAGGGCAGTGAGGCATGGGTGTGATGGGAAGCACAGGAGCCCTCAGGAGCGGAGAAGAGACACAGGCTGCGCTAGGTGCAGGGGAAGCCTTCCTAGACAAGGTCATGTCTCAGCTGTGTCCTGCAGGCTGAGTAGCATCCAGCTAAGGAAAGGGAGTGGCAGAAGCAAGGAAGACATGCTGCACCGGGAAACCAAGATCAGACCTGACTTCCACGCTAAGGGGACCCAAGACTTATCCAGTGGACAGAAGCAGAGATAGGTTCAGGAACGACTGGATCCAGGAGCTCAAGCAATGGCTCGGGACTCCCCTTTAAGGGACACCCTCTAAGTGCTGCCTGCTGGTCCAGGCACTTCTCAACACATCATAACATGCGCCTCAAGACCCCGCCAGTTAAGAATTTGTTCAATGACGTTCTTTCCTGAGGCTCTGTCATGAGCCAGGCCCTCGTCCTCCAAGGTAGACACTAGCCCTGGGGGACACGGCTCCTGGGCATTGCACGACGCGGTCCAGCAGAGGAGGCTCAGTGCAGTGAGAGAGGTCCACCTGAGGTGTGCACGCGGCATTGGGAGGTGTGGACACTGAGTTTCAGGAGCCTGAGTGTGCGTGCGGGGCCGGAAGTCTCGTTCCGAGGTGGCCCCGCCTGGCTAATTGGCCGCCTTCATGCATCCTTTTCCACCTTCCTCCCATCACCCCTCCCCAGGTACCACCCCCACCCCTACCACACTTCTTGGTTCTGGAAATGCCACTGCACCCACCCCTTTGAGGTGGGGCTCTGCCACTGCACCCACCCCTTTGAGGGGGGCTCTGCCCCCCTCAAGCTGATGGTTGGTCAGCTGGGGTCACCTGAATGGCAGGCTGGCCCATGGCCTCTCTGGGGCCTGGAGGGAAGGGGTTTGCCCCCTGCAAGTTCAGCTAAGAACTCCCAAGAGAGCAAGGCCAAGGTGGGAAGGTTCTAGAAATGTCAGGTGGTAAAGGGGCCAGGCGGCCATGATGGGCCTCGAGGAGGTCAGGTCGTGTGTGAGAGGCAGAGAGTGGGTGGCCTTGCTGGATGGAGGGTCGGGGAGAGTGGCCTGGCCATGCTGGCTGTCAGTGCTTCCTCTCCACACCCCGAGAGGCCCAAGGAGACTGCCCACCAGGCTGCTCCTGGCCACAAGCAGCCCCGCCTGCGCCCCACGCCAGGCCCAGCCCAAATGCTGCCGCACACTGGCCACGTATCAGGAGGCAAGGTCAAAAGGGACACTTATGGCAGCAGAGGGCGGGCTTGGGCTCGCCAGCACCCGGCTCTTGCTGTGCGAGTCTGGCCTGCGGGCTGCCTGCTCTGAGCCACCCTGCCAGGCCCCTGTCGGCTGTTCTGTCCCCTCAGTGGCCATCTTCTGTGGTTCTGGGACCCCTGCTTCTGAGAGTCAGAGCTTCCAGCTGGGAGGTGAGCATCTCAGCGTCGCTGGGGGCAGCCTGACCGCCTTCGGGAGGGACTTGGCTGCTGCGTCCAGCAGCTCCAGAGAGAGAGTCTGGGGAAGAGACGGGGACCCAGGAACGCGTGAGCCACCTCGCCTCGAATAGCTGCATGACCAAGGTGATGTGGCTCACGGGCACTGAGGCCACTGCTTGGGGCCATGGGCTTCCAGGCAGATGACCTGGCAGACCTTTAAATCGCGCACTAATCTTGTGGCCCCTGCTTGAAACCCCCAGGCCGGCCCAGCTCACTTCTGATAAGTTCCAGGCCTTTCTTCTGGGCTTCCCGGCACAAAGACACCCAGTCTTGCCCGTGGGATCCACGGCCTCCTGCCCTGGGGCCCCTGCGTGGGATTCTGAAGGTCACCCTTGTTCCTGCTCGGGGCCTTTGAATTTGCTGTTCCCTCCACCTGCAATGCTGTTCCCAGCTCTGAACTTGGCCACCTCTTCTTCCCCGCGGGCCTCGGCTCCAATGCCTCGTCCCCCCGAGCTGCTCTGACTGCCTGGTCACGGCCAGTGCACCGCCCCAGGTAGTACTGGTTTTTACAGTCTTGGCCTTGAAAACCTTGAAAGGCTCGACCGCTCTGCGATTGTCGGGTGCTGCCTGGACTCTGATCTCCCCGAGTGGGGAGTATTTGTCTGTTTTGCTCATGGCTTTATCTCCAGGAAAGGGAACAGTTGGGGACCAGAGTGGGGCCAGAGTGGGTCAATGAATGAATGAGTGAACTTCTTCTTTCCATCTTTCTTTCTCTCTCTTCTTTCTTTGTCTCTCTTCTTTCTGTCTTACTTTCTTTCCACCTCTCTCTCTCTTTCTTGCTTTCTCTCTCTCTCTCTCTCTCTTTCTTTCCTGCCCCCACAGCATGTTAAAATTCCCAGGCCAGGGATCAAACAGGCACCACAGCAGTGACCCGAGCCACAGCAGTGACAGGCCCAAATCCTTAACCCACTGAGCCGCCAGGGAACTCCAAGGACTGCTTCCTTCTAACACTTGAAAGATGGAAGAAACATAAGGTGGCTGGAGCATTGTCTGGGTGGGGAGAATCAGGGAACGGGGTGACTAAGAAGAGAAGTGGGATCATGTTCCAGAAGTTTCCAAGGAGGGCCAGCTTCATGGGCATGGGACCTGGGCAGACACGCAGGCCCATTCAGAGGAGCCTGTGCTTGGTTTTCTGCTCTGCTGTCTCTGTCTCGAAATTCTTATCACGTTTTGAACAAGGAGCCTTGCTTTCTCTTGTCACACTAGGTCCCACGAGTCACATCACCAGCCCAGGGGCCCCTGCCATCTGGGAAGCTCATCCAAGCCTCACCACAACCTGCCAGCCACAGGCTGTTCTAAGGGCCCTCTTTTGTTGTTGTTGTTGTGTCTTTAGGGCCGCACCCGCAGCATATGGAGTTTCCCAGGCTAGGGGTCTCTTTGGAGCTGCAGCTGCCGGCCTACACCACAGCCACAGCAACACCAGACCTGAGCTGCGTCTGCAACTTACACCACAGCTCACAGCCACACAGGGTCCTTAACCCACTGAGCAAGGCCAGGGATCGAACCCGCATCCTCATGGATACTAGTCAGGTTCGTAACCCGCCGAGCCACAACAGGGACTCCCTAAGCACCCTGCCTTTATACACCGGGAAGCAGAGGCTCTGAGCTAAGTGTGGGTAGGTGGGCCTGGCACGTTCTAGCTTAGAGCCCCTGCTTCTGCTATGACATCTCTGCCTCCCAGACTCCGCCGGAAACGGGAGCCCAGGGCGCGACTGCTGAAGGAGGGCATGAAAGGAAGGGCGAGAGATCGCGCAGGGCCACGGCCGCAGCTCACCTGGGTCCTCTCCTGGCTCCCCGGGGTCCGCCCTGCCCTCCTCAGGCCCCGAGACTCCCCCGGGACCAGCCGTCCCCGGGCTGACGCTCATCCTGTTGCTGTTGCCCACGGTCGTGTCCTCCAGGAAGCACGAGCGAATTCGGACCTTCTGGGCCATGACCCCTTCTGCGTGAGGTCCTGGCTCGGGGATTTGAATATCAATGGAAGCCTCTGGACTCGTAGCTGAGACAGAGCCTGTGGATCAGCCGAAGGGAGAGATGCCGGGCGGGGGGGGGGTGTGAGCAGCCTCGTGGTGGCCCTGGGGTCCTGACCCCAGGCTGGCTCTCAAGTCCTCTGGCTGGTTCTCCTCCCGGCACCTCCGCACAGGGGCCCACGCTGAGCTCGGTTGACAGCGAGACGTGGCCGCACGAGGTCCCTCTGCACGTGCCCTTCCTCTGCCTGGGCCGCCAGCTCTTGGCCCCCTGTCTGCCTGTTCGGGTCCCCCCGCCTCCCGCAGTCCAGCCCAGAAGGTCTGGTGCCCTGGGGCTGTCCCCTGGGACTCGACCACTCCCTCCCGCTACCTCCTGCTCCCCATCCCTGCTTCCCGGCAGCTCTGGAACACCGTCTCCATCCTGGGCTAGAATCTTCATGTGGCCCCAGCCCGGTCTCCAGCCCCTGCCATCTGGTGCCTGCTTTTCCCAGGCAAACTTCACAACAGAGCCGTCCATGCTCAGATCACCTCCGACCCCTGGTTGCTGGACCCCTGGGCCTCCCTTGACCTCGCCAGCCTCCCCTCTTCTGGAAACTTGGCCCCTCGAAACCCTGGCTCCCTTCTCTCTCTGAGGCCTCTGCTGTCTGTGTCCCCCAGCTTGTCTCAGATGACCAGTGCCAGGGAGGACACAGCCTGGGCCCTCTGGTCACTGTGGGCAGCGCCTAGATGGTTCCTGTCCCCACCTCCTTAGCGGCTTTCCCATCCCACTGTCTCTTTTGTCCCCGCTTCAGCTGGCTCAGGAAACGGACCCTACCCATTGGACAGATCAGGAAAGTCAGGTTTTCCCAGGCAGGTGAGGAATGAGAACCCAAGCCCTAGCTCTGAAAGAGCCATGGGCTCTACTCTGCAGTACAGCCTCTGGGTGGAAGGGAGGGAATTTCCCATCATGCCTCTCTCCCCACAAGGCCTGGCTCAAGTGCCATCTAGCATGGATGGGAGTGGGGGTGGGGCAGCCTGGTGGGCTGTTCTCTGGGTACCTGGGGGGCTGCCACAAGCGCTATGGGCAGGGCCCTCAGCCGGGAAGCTGTGAAGTCTCATCTCGTTGCCATGGCCCATCTGTACCCGTCTGAGCACAGACTTCTCCATGCAGATGTCCTGGGGCCCCCAGGATCCAGCCAGGGGACCCTGGGCTGAGGAGTCGGCAGGTACCGTCGGAGGGAGGTAGAAGGCAGCCATGGAGCCTGGCAGGGGACACAGAAACATGACCCCTGACCCCCACCCTCTGACCCCCCTACACGTAAGTCCTGGCCGGACAGAGGCAACAGGACTCTGAATTCTTTGTGGACACCATCCGACAGGAAGTGGTTCTTTCAGGCTCTGGACTGGAGAGCAGGTGGGACAGCTTAGCACGGGCTCCCTGGTTTTTAGAGCAGGTGCCTGGGGTGTCCCTGGGGTACTAAAAATAGTCCTCTACCCCCCGGCTGTTCTCACACCTCTGAGCCTGGCAGGGGAGGTCTCCTTTGGGCTTACTCTGTGAACACCGAGTGCTCAGAGCCTCTGATATTGCTTTATTTTCTCAGCATTAATTTTTATAGTGACCTTTGTGGTTTTCAACCTAAGGTAATGCTGTAAAAGTTTACTTTAAAATGTATTTGAGGAGTTCCTGTCGTGGCTCAGTGGTTAACGGATCTGACTGGTAACCATGAGGACGCAGCTTCGCTCCCTGGCCTCTCTCAGTGGGTTAAGGATCCGGCATTGCTGTGAGCTGTGGGGTAGCTCGAATCTGGGGTTGCTGTGGCTGTGGTGTAGACTGGCAGCTACAGCTCCGATTGGACCCCTAGCCTGGGAACCTCCATATGCCAAAGGTGTGGCCCTAAAAAGACAAAAAAAAAAAAAATTGAGTGGAATGAAAAGGTAAACCATTGAACAACATTAAGTCAAAAATCAGCCATGGGCATGGCCAGATTTGGGAAGGTGACACTCAGAGGACTGATGCTGGGGAAACGCTGACATAGGTTGGAGGACAGGGTCCCTCATTTCACAGCTGGGGAAACTGAGGCCCGCAGCGGGGAAGGGCTTTCTCGAGGTCATGGGATTGTTCCAATATTTAGGCCTATGCGCTCACTCATGTCCCACGGCTGGACTGATGGGTGACCTTCTCCCCACAGTGCCCAGCATGGAGCAGGCTCCACTGGCTTCCTGTGGTCATTAAAGCTAGGACAAACCTGGGAAGATGCATCATAGGGCCTGAGATGTTAACATGTGGGGAAAAAAGTGTGTCTCAGAACAAGCAAAGTGCTGCAATGACCCCTTGGGACATCCTAGTAATGGAGAGTGAATTGAATTGTGTCCGGTGGGGAAATACCGAGTCCCATCAAAAATGAGGCAAAAGATGTTGGGATGAAAGGAAAGCAGGAGAGGCTTGATCCAGCCACAAAGAGAGCTGTCCTCATTCACAGGAAAGCCATAGGGACCTTGGACATCTCAAAGCTCTCCTTGCCCCCTAGAGGGCTGAATGACCTCTCCTCCCTGTCCTCACCCAGATAGAGCAGGTGCCTGACAGGGCCCTTCTCCTGGGCATCTCGGAGGACTTACCGCTTTCCCCAGAGGACTCGTGTCTCATGATGACATTGCCATGTCCAATCTGGATGTTTTCAGAGTTCTCAATGGAAATGCAGTTGTTCAGTCCCTTCTGACAGATCATGTTGATTGGATTTTGCTGGTAAATAACCGGGGTGGACTGATTTCTAGAATCTTCTGCAAAATAACATTCCACTCAATCCATTTATACTTCTCTAGGGGTCAGGACTTCCCAATTCTAGTTGGCAGCACCAAAATCTCTGGGGCAGCTTGTTAAAAAAACAGATTCCCAGGGGCCCACCTGGGGGTTCTGAGCCCGCAGGTGCCGGGGCGGGGGGGTGGGGGTGGGGCACGCAGGTGCTGGCATTTCACCAGCCGCCGCAGGTACAGCAGAAGAGCCTTGCTTGGCCGTCGTCCTGCAGGCCACCTACCCATGTGTCCTCTGCCACCCCTGGAGGAGGCGGAAACCTCACTGCACGCCCACCCTCGGCCCCTCCCACTGAGAGGCAGCCACAGCCCGGGCCTCTGCGGTCTGGGCCCCTCTCCCTTCAGGGAGAGCTGCAAGGTGGCTGTCCACGGGCTGTTTCTGGCCACACGATAAGCTCTGCTTGATATTTTCAAGAATATGGCTTTGTCACGACCATTTACCATCGGGCCCAGGACGCTGAGACCCCCCGCCCCCCGTGGCCACAACGAGCAGGTGTGTCAGCCCCACACGGGCTCTACAAATGGGGCCACATGCCCATCTTCACGGGGCCTCAGCTCCTGGGCCTTTGTGAGCCCTTTCCTCCATTAAAAAAAAAAAAAAAACCAAAAAAAACACACGACAAAACACAACAAAATTTCGCATTACATTCTGCGACTGCAATGGGGTAAAAAGAAATATCCTCTCGGCCAGAGTCATTATTAGCCATTCATTGGTCTGCGGATTTTAAGAGAAATTAGAACACTTTTGTGATTCCCCTAAAAGCACTGCGGGCTCTGGGCCCTGACACTGCTGCGTCTAGTGGGTAGTTGGTCCTGGGACTCTGAGCCCAGCTGGGCCTTCTCTTCCAGGAACTTTCAACTCCAAGTTGGGCAAAGCGCTTTCAGAAAACTGTCAGCACCCTCAGGCGGAGGCCTGCACCCTGGGGCTGCGACTTAGGAGGGGGCCACGCCTCCAGGAAGCCCCCGACCCTGATTCCTCCGCCAGCATGCCCTTCCCTCCTGGAACCCCCTTCGGAGTGACCGGTCACCAGGACCACAGCAAGCTGCCCGGGGGGGGTGGATGACGAGGTGGAGCCGGCAAAGGGCTGGTGGGCAGGAGCCCAGCAAGGGCCAAGTGCTGGGTCTTACGGTTTCTCGTCGCAGCTCTGCCCCTCTGGCCCGTCCAGGTGTGGGCGGCAGGTAAGGGCCTACCTGGCTGGTAAACCCCCCAGGCGTTCGACTTCTGGTCCAGGGTCAGGAGGTGCATGCTCCTCATGGCGTACAGGTCGCGGTTGACTTCCTTCGCCGTCTTCAGCCCCAGGGCCTGGGCGATGTGCAGGGCCTTGTGGGGCCCCTGGGCTTTCAGAAGCCCGTAGATCTCCGTCTCTGGGAGGCAGGAGGGCACACGGTTAAGGGGGACCCGGAGTTTGAATCCGTTCCCCCGCTCTCCAGACGCGTGCCCTCGGACAGACCCAGCCCCTCTGTGCCCATTTTCCTCATCTGGACAAAGGCTACGGTAGTGATGCCCCCAGAGGTGGTGCTGGGGGTGGCGGAGGCTCCTCAGGGGCCCCACACGGTGCCTGGGACACAGGAGGTGCAGGATAAATGCCCACTGCCCATCAGGCCAATGACCGCGCAGCCATGCGGCTGCTTCTTCGGAAAAGACTGCATCTTGCCTCTGAGCGCTTTGTGGGAAACCAGTAGGGGAGGCTCGAGCCCTGAACACTCAGCATCTCAAGAGGCCAAGGACAGGTGGGGGTCGAGGGAACCAGAGTGGCAGGAAGGGTGCTCACGCCGCTCGCTGAGCTCAGGGCCAGGCGTCCTTGGGCCAGGCGTCCTTGGAATCGCAACTGCCTCTTGCCGGGGTCTCTCTGCTGAAGAAAGAAAGACAAGTCAGGGGGCGCCTGGAGGAACGGGCGTGGGGGTGGGGGCACTGCCAGGCAAAGGGGGCTGCTCCGTAGGGGGCCCCAGTGCACAACACCTGAAACTCAGATTCTAGAGTTAAACCAGCTTCCCCCCGGCCCTGGCCCTGGCAGCTGTGTGGCTTCCCTGCTCAGCATCGTCTCTGGGAAGCTGGGAGCAGACAGTGTCCCTTTGCAAGTACTTGACCTGTGTCAGCACTTTTGGCCCATGGGCTGCAGAACTAGAGAAGCAGATCTTACAGGATGCTAAGTCTGTTCTATTATTTTCACACCATTGTTATTGTCTTTCTTCTTATTATTAATGTTTGCTGATTGCCTACTATGTGATGGCACTAGGGTCAGAGCTTTTTTTTTTTTTTTTTTTTTTTTTTTTGCTTTTTAGGGCCACACCTGCGGCATACAGAGGATCCCAGAACAGGGTACAAATTGGAGCTGCGGCTGCCAGCCACAGCCACAGCAACACTGGATCTGAGTCTCGTCTGTGACCTACATTGCAGCTTGTGGCCATACCGGATCCTTAACCCACTAAGCAAGACCAAGGATCGAACCCTCGTCCTTATGGGTACCAGTCACATTCATTACCGCTGAGCCACAGTGGGAACTCCAAGGCTCAGCACTTCGTATCAAATCCTCTCAAAGTCCTAAACGGCAGCCCTGCTGTTATCTCCGTTGGCCAGAAAAAGAAACCAAGACACAGGGAGGGGATATGGAGCGCCTCCGAGGGCAGAGCCTATGTTGGAACCCTGTGTTGGAACCCAGCCCCCAGCCGGGCTGGGCCACTGCCAGGACGGCTCGTGCAGGGCCCCATCCCTCCCCTCCCCCACCCCGCGACGGCAGGTTACCCTGCTCTGCCAGCACCACTTCTCTGGTCCCGTCGGTCCCAGCATCGCCCAGGCACCACGTCGCAGGGCCCACGAGGGTGAGCCCTCCCCTGGACTCCTTCTTCATCTGGTGGAGGACTTGGTTGAGTTTCTTCTTGGGCACCTGGCATTTGATGACCAGCTGGGCAGTCCTCACGGGGGAGCCGGCATCCCTCAGCACCTGCAGGATCCTCCGCTCAAGCTCTGGGAGGGAGACAGGGGCAGGGAGAGAGGCGAGCCCCCACCCAGGTTTAGAGAACTGGTTTTAGAGAACTGAGCTCCCAGCCTGAGTGGGAGGCCCCTTGGCACTGGGGCCAGACAGCCTAGCGGCCAGGGGAGCACTGAGGGCAGGTGGGCACCCCAGCCCTGGACATCCTTGGAGCAGAGGGGAGTGGAGGTGCTGGGATGCAAGAGGTGGGGGCTGGACCATGGGAGGAGGGGGTGGCGGGGGGCGGGGGAAGGCCCGCCCAGGCGTCCTCCGATGGCCCATCCTCCTCCGCTCAGGCTCACCCTCCACGTGAGAGGCGTCACGATTCCTCCGCGCCCGAAACCCAATGAACATTTGGAAACAGCTCTTTCTGGAGGTCCCCTGATGGCTCAGCGGTAACAAACCCGACTAGTATCCATGGGGACGCGGGTTCGATCCCTGGCCTCAATCAGTGGGTTAAGGATCTGCTGTGGAGGTAGCTGTGGCTGTGGCTGTGGGTCAGATTCAACCCCTGGCCCGGGAACCATGGGGACACGCCCCTCCCGCCCCCCCAAAATACTTCTTACAAAGACAGAACTGAGACCAAGGCAAGGTAAGCCCTAGGAAAGACCCAGCCTCGGCAACCTGATCCCACACCTTCTGGGCTTTTCCTGGATTCCAAGTGGGCAGCATTGTGGGGAAAGGGGCAATTCACTTGCCGATACTGGGCTGGGCGCTGTGGCCTGCCCTTGTGGGTGGAGTGTTTGCATCCTTGCTGGGCACAGGTGACGGGCAAGCAGAACACCCGGGTCCCCCGCCCCTTCACATGCCAAGCCCTACCCCGCAGCTGGGATCCAATCCAAACCACTGCGGCTTTGCCCAGCCTTGGAAAGAGCTTGATTCTTGAAAAGCTGCCCCTGGTGGGCGTCTCCCCCTGGCTCCTCCTCCAGTCACCTGACCCTAAAGGGGAACCGATGCCAAGAAGGCTGGGCTGGCCTCCTTGGCTCGCTCTCCCAGCTGGGGAACCGGAAGCTGTGAAATGGACGAAGCGAGGGACCCCTGGAAAGCCCGCAGCGGAGGAAGTTAAATTTGGTCACGAAGTGCCCCTGACAGGTCCCGGCAGGTCCCCTCGGGAAGTATGACAGGACCTTGGGGAACAGCCGGGGCCCCTGGGCCACACCCGGTCAGCCGCCCTCCCCGGCTTGCTCTCTTTTCTGGGTTTGAGACCCACTTCTGTCACCTGCTACCCAGTTCTGTCACCTGCTATCTGGGAAACAGTGAAACGTGTGGCTCCATGAAAGATTGCGGTAAGGATTTTTTGTTTGTTTGTTTGTTTTGTTTTGTTGCCTTTTCTAGGGCCACACCCATGGCATAGAGAAGTTTCCAGGCTAGGTAGGGGTCGAATTGGAGCTGGAGCCGCCGGCCTACGCCAGAGCCACAGCAACGCGGGATCCTAGCCGTGTCTGCAAACTACACCACAGCTCACAGCAACCGGATCCTTAACTCACTGAACAAGGCCAGGGATCGAACCCTCAACCTCCTGGTTCCTAGTCGGATTCATTAACCACTGAGCCACGAGGGGAACTCCTGGTGAGGATTAAATGAGCTCGTGATCACAAAACACAAACGAAGAAACAAAAAGCCCCTCAGGTCACAGCCCACGAGCTTTTGTTGTGTGGGGGGGGGGCGCCTAGAGCACAGCAATGGCTCAATAACAACTGGCTGTCACTCAGCGCTGCCTGAAGCAAAGTTATCCCAGGAGAGAAGGAAGCAGGATGCAGCCAGGCACAAGCCCGGGGCCACCCGTCCAAACTTCTGTTCTTCCTCCAAACCGAGGGTGAGGACAGGGGCTCGGGTCCCAGGCTCAGTGGGGTTGTTTCACCAGCAGAGCCTCAGGGATCTCAGGTGGAAGACGGAACGGCCATCAGGCTTGCCCCGGGGGTCCTTGCAACATGCACACCAAGCGTGTTGCAAGCTGCCCGGGGCAGATGGAGGCTCTGAGTCAGACCCAATGGCCTCTCTCCCTCTTTCTCGCTCCTGCTTTGCTATCAGGGCTGTGATCGGCCGAGAAAAGGAACCAGGACAAAGTGCAAGTTCCACCCAGGAATGTCCCCTGTTCCTTAGAAGGTACCTGCATCCTCTGGGTCGGCAGGGGTCTCGGCCACGTCGGCAGCAGCCGCTGGGAGCCTGGGAGCCTTGGGGACAGTGGCCTGCTCCGACTCCATGGCCTTGAGAAGGTGGGTCCGGCCGAGGCTGAGTGTCGTTTTGTGACCCAGCCTGGGGCTGCTGGCAGCTGTGAGGATGTTCCAGCTTCACTCACCAGATGTGAGCTGTTCACGTGCCCGGAAACAGGCCTCGTCACTGAATGAGCAGATTCAGGGCATGAAGAAAATGAAACTTGTCTGTGTGGTATTCGAAAGAAACAAAACTGAAAGTAGAACGGAGCAAGACAGAGTTACGGCTGCAACTAGATGCCCGTGGGGAGTTGCTGAGCTGGGCAAGGCCAGACCTTCCTCTGGGGCCGAGGGCTCCCACTGTGACCCCCACAAGCCCACCAAGACACCTGGGGGGGTGCCCTGTTCACCTTTGTATATGTCATAACGGCAGCCCTAAGCAATGAGATCCTGCTGTGTGGCACTGGGAACTATATCTAGTCACTTGTGATGGAGCTTGATGGGGGATAATGTGAGAAAAAGAATGTGCGTGTGTGTGTGTGTGTGTGTGCGCGTGCGCGTGTGCGCGAGACTAGGTCAGTTTGCTGTTCAGTAGAAAATTGACAGAACCCTGTAAACCAACTATAATAGAGAAAATAAAAATCACTATTTAAAAATTTTTTTTAAATAAAAAATAAAAGAAGTTAACAGTTTCACCAAAAAAGGGGGGGAAAAGCACAACGCCAGCCCTCTTTCCTGAGTCCCTTCTGCATGCTCTGTGATCCCGTGTGCCTCTGACTCATCGGCGGGGCGTAGGGGCTGATACTGGTCTCTTTTCTCAGAGAGGAAACTGAGCCACTTGCTCAAGGTGAGGCAGCCCACAGGGTCAGGGACTCGTCCCCAGAAGCCCCTGGGATCGGGGTCCCAGCTGTAGAGGGAAGGAGGGGGCGCCAGGGTGGGGCGCCCAGGGGGACATCATCCCCAGCATTTCCACAAAGGGAGGCATTCAGGACAAGTATATCCATGGAAGGGGTCCCAGAGGCTTGTCTCAAAGCTGTCTTTGTAAAGCAAGCAGGGAAAAAACCCAATGCCTGGCCCTCCTCAGAACAAAAAAATCCCAGTCTCAGGAGGTGGGGCTGAAGGTCCCAGGTGACTTTATTCGAACCCAAGGCGGAGTGTTGGACAAGTCAATAAAAACCACAGTGAGGCTTTTGTTCTTTTTTTTTTTTTTTTTTTTTTTTTTTGCTTTTTTTGGGCTGCAGCCACAGCATATGAAAGGGGTCAAATTGGAGCTACAGCTGCCAGCCACAGCCACAGCCACAGCAACAAGGGATCCAAGCCATGTCTGCAACCTACACCACAGCTCACGGCAACAGCAGATCCTTGACCCACTGAGCAAGGCCAGGGATCGAACCTGCGTCTTCATGGATAATAGTCGGATTCGTTTCCTCTGCGCCATGACAGGAATTCCCTTACTCTTTTAAAATAAGCAAACAGGAGAAACATATATCTCTATGTGAATTGACAATATTAGTTTTAAATGCGGAATAATTGGGAGAGTGGAGTTGAAATGTCGAGGCACCCTCCGCTGGGGGCTCCGGCTGGGCCCCTGCAGGCTACAGGAAGCCGCCATACCAAGACTGGCCACCAGGTGGCGCCCGCTCACCAATCTGGGCCTGCGTCCCCTTTGCCTGGTCCCTCTGAGTTAGGGGGCCTCTCACCTGTCCCAAATGGTAGGAAAACCCTGACTCCATCTGGCCCTGCCCCCACCTCTCCTCATTCCTCTTGGCCTCTCCTCCTCAAGCTTCCTTGTGTGCTGCTGACCCCTTAGTGTGACGCCCCAACCTAGGCCTTAACCCAGGGGCCTGGTGGGCTTGCAAGTCAGGCTGAGGGACTCCAGCTTGATCAGAGCGTCAGCTTTCCTTTGGTCTGTGTCCACCTGGACATGTTTGGATGGCCCTTTCCCCTTCTCCTGTGCCCTGTCCCTGTGTATCTCCACGACCCCTGTGCCGCCCAAGCTACATGGGGCCTCCACACTGGCTCTCTGAGGGTCACGATGAGTCTGCCACAGCATCCGCTGCACAGGGGAAGCCAAGTGTCACTGGCAGGTGCCTCCTGGACGAGGCTTTCTTCCCCAGGGCAGGTCTGAGCTGCAGCCCTGCTCCTTCCAAGCTGTGTGCCACTGCATCTCTGAGCTACATCTTCTTTAATTATAATGCAGAGATAATAAATAAGAAAAAGCCCATCTATCTGACACTTAGGTGTTCACAAAATGTGCATCATTTAGAAAATGCCAGGGATTGAACCTGTGTCTGATGGATCTCCATAACTCCAAAATATAGACGCTGGGGAAGAGAGAGAGAGCAGAGAAGCAATTTAATGCAGGTGGGTTTTGCCTTCCATAGCATTCCGTGGCATGTCAGGAATTCACGGAAGCCGTAAACCTACAGGGGGCACCCCACTACACTGAGTGGGATTCTCACTTTTAAAGTTTGAATTATCTTGTATTTCCTCTTCTGAATTTAAGAGACTTCTAATATGATTTTGACTATAAGGATTATTTTTAACTGAAATACAGTGGCTTAAAGGATACAGACACTTCTTTCTTTCTCCTATAACAGCCTGGTAGGCAGTCCAGGTTTGATGCGCGGCACCACAGTGTTGAGACCCAGGCCCTTTCTATCTTGTTGCTCTGCCATCTGTGGCCTTCATTCCCAGGTTTGCCTTATGTTCTAAGATGGCTGCTCAAGCTCCAGCCATCACGACTGCATTCCTTATAGCAGAAAGGAGGCAAGGGAGATATCTCTCCTTTAAGAACACTCACAAGTCGTGGAAACATTCCACTGACATTTCATCATTCTCATGGTCTAGCAAGGGAGGCTGGGAATGAAGATCTTTATTCTGGGTCACCACATACCCGGCTAAAATCCGGGGTTCTATTACTTGCAAACTGGGGACAACAGACGTCAGAGAGTACTTAGCTGTCCCATACCCTTATCTTTCCCCCCAAGAAAGGGACAAGGAAACTTCCACTATGCCTTTAGGGATGACCATGCATTAGAGCCTATGTACTGAGCAGGTCTGAGGTTGCAGTCAAAGGCAGTTTCTGTACTCTCAGAGCCTCTGGTCCAGTGCGGACGACACAAGGGGAGAGGAAGGGAGTCAGGGACACCAGTGACTCCCCACTCTGCCTGGGAAGGACCTCCAAGGCCATAAGGAGTTCCAAGATGGCGCCACTGGAGCCCAAAGCCCTTTTTTGCCTTGGAAAGCTCACTCCCTTTTCATGGCCTGTGTTTTTCTGGAAACTATTAGAACTCTCCGCCCAAACCAGATGATAATTACATGTTACCAATCTCGAGTCTTTAAATTTCTCTCTCTCTCTTTAAAAAGAGAGATATTTTTACTGCACATTGTGTTGGCGAAGCCCGGTCTCCTTTCTACCCGGCAGCCTGGTTGTTATTATCGCGCTTCCTCTGTGAATTCACCCCAGAGGGAGGGAGGGGAAAGGTCTGAAGGCAGCAAATGGGGATAATAATGTGTCTCTGGCCAGGGGCAAAGGTCAGAGAACCAGAGGCGGCAGAGAGAGAGGGATGGTACAAGATCACAGGACTATCAGAGGAGGGTCAGGAAAGAAGGCCGGGCCAGGGGCTGTGGGAAGGCAGCCTGCACATGCGTCTGCCCCCAAGTTGTCTGCCCTGGCTCCTCTGTTCACTGCCCCGCAGGACAGATCTCCGTGGGCCTTCTCGGGTCACCTGGGTCCCATGGAGTCAGACAGACCTGGGGCTCCTATTCTGGTGCCCCAACCTTGTAGCTCTGTGCCTCAAGCCTGTCGTTGATCTTTCTGAGCCTTGGTTTCTCCTTTTGAAAAAGGGCATCACAGCAGCTCCACCCTGGGGTTGTTTCAAAGCTTCCACAAGATCATGTAAGGTCCTAGGAGAGCATGGAGTGCATAGCTTGTGCTCAGTAAAAGGGACCTGTTGTATCTTCATTGTATACCCACCCCCCCTGCCTGGTCTCTCTCTGGTCTTGCACTGAATAATTCCTTGTGCCTTCATCATCCCAGGCTAGGTGCTGGAGCCTGGGGTAGGGCTGGGGGAGGCCTCCCTTGCTGATTTCTGGCTCCACTGTCGCTTTCCAGCTACAGAAAAGGTCACGCCACCCAACTGAGGGATTGGCAGGTGGCTTGGGCTGAGTCCTGGGTGCCCCCCACTCCCAGCAGTGCTGGCCTGCAAATGGGGAGCTGGGCAAGGGGGCACATATGTCAGCGGGATGGGCAGGGCTCTGGGCACTGAAGGCTGTGACTGAAACCTGAGCTTTTGCCCTGGGGGCTAAGGAAGAACCACCGGAAGCTTTTCACCCAGGGGGAGTTGGGATTCAGAGAGGCTGCCTGGGGTGCTGGAGGTGGGTGAGGGGAGAGGGGTGGGGCCAGGACCAGGCCTTTTCACTCCCTTTATTCCCCCAACTCTTTTGGAAAGCCCTTCCCACCTCCCCCCAAAACAGAATGAAATGAATTCACCTCTGTGATTTTTATAATCAAAAGAGTTTTGGATAATGCTGCTTCTAAAATTCTTTGTTTACAAGAAATTAATTTAGTTACAATTGGCCACAATTCCTCCACTGAGGGTCCAGTCTTAGAAATTCTTGCAAAATGAGGAGTAAATTCACCTATAAATTTGTTTCAAATGTGATGAAGTATAATGAAATCTTTATGATGATGAAAGGGAACAATGAATGCATTTGACATTGTGTTAGGTTTTCTAGATGTTTAATTAAACATTCATTGCTTCTGGAGTTCCCATCGTGGCACAGTGGAAACGAATCCGACTAGGAACCACAAGGTTGTGGGTTTGATCCCTGGCCTTGCTCAGTGGGTGAAGGATCCGGCGTTGCCATGAGCTATGGTGTAGGTCACAGACAGGGCTCAGATCTGGTGTTGCTGTGGCTGTGGTGTAGGCCGCCAGCTACAGCTCCGATTAGACCCCTAGCCTGGGAACCTCTACATGTCACAGGGGCAGCCCTAAAAAGACACACACACGCACAAAAAGTATTGCTTCTGATTTTCCAAGGTTTTTCTTTTCGCCATTTTTGGAGTGCTAACGTTTTCAAAGGCTCTCAAAACATCCTCAGGCCTGAGATGCAAAGGCTTCTCTACCTAGAAGCTCAAAATGGGGAAACAGGGAAAATTAACACATTGTACATCATGAATTTTTTAGAAAACAATGACATGCAGAGAGACACATCTGAGGGCCCTTCTCTTTAGGGGACGGAGCCCAGGGTGAGGTGTGGCCGGGGCGTTGCCAAGTGTGGGATTGGGCAGCTGCAGAACAGGTCGATGTGCTCATTCAGAGCTTCTTTTCATTCTAAATGGGTATCATACCCTAAAATTTGACCCAAAGACTTTTTGTTTGTTTGTTTGTTTGTTTTTTGGTCTTTAGGGCCACACCCGAGGCATGTGGAGGTTCCCAGGCTAAGGGTCTAATTGGAGCTATAGCCGCCGGCCTACACCACAGCCATAGCAACGCAGGATCCCAGCCACATCTTTGACCCACACCACAGCTCACAGCAACGCCAGATCCTTAACACACTGAGCGAGGCCAGGGATTGAACCTCCGTCCTCATGGACCCCAGTTGGGATGGTTAACTGCTGAGCCACGACAGGACCTCCGAAAGACATCTCTTAGCAGACCTAATGAGTTTAGTATGGACCCTATTTCCGGTGTTTTATTTTATTCAATTTTTCTAGCCATATTGTGAATACTGTTAAATCTGCATTTTACAGATAAGAAAACTGAGGTTCAGAAAGATGACTAAGTCACCCGGTCAAGGTCATGGGCTAGTGGGTGGAATTGAGGGTGGAACTGAGGGGGGTTAAGCCAGGCTATCAGACTGGAGAATCCAAGCTCTTAGCAATTACTTCTACTGCTATGAACAGGTATGGTGTCACAAGTCCTGGGATAAGAAATGGTGCTTTCTAAGCTGGACAACGCAGCACTGTCTCGTAGGACTTATTAGATCTGTCATGGAAAAAAGTTGACAATTGTTTCTAAGGTTTCTTTGAGTATGCCCATCTTAGCTTAGCTGCTATAACAAAAATACCATAGAACAAGTGGTTTGTCATTATCTTTTTCTTTTTATGGCCACCTGTGGTATAGAGAAATTTCCAGGCCAGGGGTCAAATCAGAGCTGTAGCTGAGGCTATACCACTGCCACAGCAGTGCTGCATCTGAGCTGCAAGCTATGCCACAGCTCGTGGCAATGCTGGATCCTTAACCCACAGAGTGAGGACAGGGATGGAACCTGCATCCTCAAGGAGACAACTGGGTTCTTAACCGGCAGAGCCACAATGGGAACTCCCAACCAAGTGGTTTAAACAACAAAGATCTGACTCTCCATTCTGGGACTGGAAGTTCAAGGTCATGGTGCTGGCAGATTCCGTGTCTGGTGAGAGGCACTTCCTGGTCCATAGATGCTGTGTTCTCGCTGTGTCCTCACCTGGTGGGGATTCGGGGGAGCAAAAGGTGTCTCATGACTCTTATAAGGGCGCCAATCCCATCTCGGGAGCTCCACCCTCATAACCTCGTTTAATCCTAATCACCTCCCAAGGGCCCCACCTCCTAACACCATCACGTCGGTCGCCGGGTAGGGTTTCAACATATGAATTTGTGGGTTGCCCTGAACCCTCGCTGCCTATCAGTGCCCACGCAAGCAGCACGGTGCCGAGTCCTCAGAGGCTCAGCAACCTGAGAAGGGAGTAGAAAAGAGTTCAATATTTGAGATTTTGTTCTCGTTAACCACTTTTAAAATGATTCTGTGTTGAAATAGTTGGGCTATATGGGGGTGAAGAAAAGACTGGGTGACTGTATGTCCACACACCCAGGCAGGCACACCCAGCTCTGCACACACGTGCACACACACCCACACACACACACACACACACATGCACATGCACGAGCCCCTCTGTCTTCCTCATGGGGAGCTCTCTAAGGTGCTCTGACCTCACGTCACTCACCACCACTTTACAGTTTGCAATCTGAGGCTGGGCACCCCAGAAGCACACCTAAGGCACCTGAGAGGGCAGGCGGGGAGGGCCGGGGAAGGGTGGTCCCTGATGGAGGGCGTGCCATCCAGCACGTGACCTGGTACTCCCGGGCATCAGTGTGGCTGGGAGCGAGGGGAATGCTGGGAACATGAAGAGCATCTTCTTGGGGTTCCCCACGGAGGGCAAGGGAGCTGAGGTGCTTGGCTTCCCTCGGTCGCTGGAGGAAGCTCTTCTTCATGGTGTCTATCCCCCAGCATGACTGGCCTGCTGTATGGGGGGCAGAGAAGCTTCTGGAAGCCAGAGACAGTCCCAGGCAGCCGGACATAGGTGCTGCGGCGGGAAGTTGGACCCGAGTGGGCAGAAGCAGAAAGAGTCTGGGGACAGGGGCACAGTAGCATTGCTTCCAGTTCTCTGCCCAAGTTACTCCTCTTGGGAACTGAGGCCCCCAGGGGGTGACCAGCTGGAAACAGCCAGGGGGTGGATTTCGAATCCAGATCAAAGGATCACATCCAGGGCCCTGACCCCATCCTTTGCAGCTTCCCCCGGATTTGCCCACGCCTGTAAAGAGCAGGCAGGCAGGAGTCTAGCTCCATGAATTTTAAAAATTCATTTTTACATTTGCTCACTCAATCGAGTTAGATGCTTTTAAAGACAAATTTAATTATTTTGAGCTCAATAAAAGCCTTTTAATAAGCTGAACATCATGATTTCAACCCTCTGCTTTTCAGGGTCATCAGTCAGGGCGAGGAGGGGGCACAAATGGCAAGGAGGGGAGAGTGGAGGGGACCTGGGGGAGGGGGAGGGGCAAATCGTGGCAGCTCACGTGCACACATGGACACACACACACACACACACACGGATGGATATTCATTTTAAAACTTTATTTGCACATTTAAGCCCATCATTTGTTCCAAAGCGTTTGATTGTGAAGCTTTTATATAATATTTTGTTTTATTTTTAGAAACAGTTCTTTTACTTCAGGACAACTGTACAAAGTGTTAAAGAAAATGCAACGCTGATTTGGCACAGCCTTCCTGTGTGTTCTGTCTCCCCCGTTGGCTCACACATTCTTTCTCACTCTGAACGTTCCGTCTACGCCTGCGACTGAGACAGGAAGCCAGACACACATGCTGAAATAATTTCAATAAATATCAACTCTAAACCAACTTGAAGTAATCAAGATGGCAGGGCTGGTTCAGACGCTGCTGCCTTCCCCAGCTCGGTGCAAAGGCGGCAGCGTGGACTGAACACGGCCACGCCGTTGCTGTGTTCATCAAAAGCTTCCTTTTTTGATTATTAATGCGTTTACTTGTCCATTGTAACGGCACCTGGCAGATGTCGGCCGTCCAACCTCCTGCTGACACCACCACCCCGATTTTCTTTTAGAAAACCACCTTTCCCCTTCGCAATCCACATGGATGGGAGGAAGCTGGCCCCACCCCCAGGTCCGGAGGAGGGCACGTGACCCAAACCAGGCCAATCGGAGCCCTCCCTTCTTGCGGCTCTGCCGTGATTGGCTCCGGGACGGGTATGTGCCCTAAGCCAGTCCAGTGGGATTCCACTCTGGGACTTGCGATCGGAGACGGCGAACTCATTTTCTCCCACTTGATTTAGAGCTGTCAGGAAATGAACCAGGAGAGCAGGTGGCCCCGAGAGGAGAATCTGGCTGAAAAGCAAGTCTGTAGGGATGAGCAGTTGGAATGGAGACAAACGCCTTCCTAGCACGGGGGCGGGCACACCTGGACCTGGAAGCGTGTGGTCTAGCCCCACTCTGAGCCAGGTGCTCTTCAGGTCCAAGAGTCAATGATTCGTGCTTCTGCTGAAGCCGGTCTGTTGCTTTGGGTCACTTATTACATGAAGAATTAATGGAAACGTACACGTTCATCAGAGAGGAAACTAAAATATTGGGTGGACTGATTCAAGGTCATGTGGTGGACAAATAAGGATAGAAAAAAGCATTTTGGAAAGAGGGGAGAAACGGGGAGACTCTTTCTGCCACGTGCTTGGCGTGTGACCTCTGCCTTGTCACCCTAGTCTGGGCCATTCTGTGTACCTGTAACAACATTAATATGACCAGTTCCTTTCCTTTATCCAAGCAAGAGAATATCGTCCGTGTACAAAGATGTATGCATGAGCTCGTCACCATAGGATGGCCTATAAAGGTGAAGGAATTATAAACAACCGAGATGTCCAACCAAAGAGGATCCATTGAGCAAATTAGGAAACCTGTACAGTGGAACGCTCTGATGCGAGGAAAAACATGGGCCATAGGATGATATTTATAGGTAAGGAAAGGGGTCACGGTGTATTAAGGAAAGATATTTATAAAGCTAGAGTATGATTCCATTTTGAAATATATGTGGGAGTTTCCATCGTGGCTCAGCGGTAATGAACCCGATGAGCATCCATGAGGATGGTCCCTGGCCTCACTCAGTGGGTTAAAGATCCGGCATTGCCCTGAGCTGTGACTGAATTTCAGCTTCGAGATCTCCTTACAGATAAAGCACAGAGGACCGAATTATGCTACCGGAATATTCCTGGTCTTGATAAGTTGGAAGTAGAAACGGAGAGAACTCAGAACAGGTGCGAAAGGAGGGAGGGGATGGGGCGAGCGGAAGGGCAGGCCCAGGGCAATGTGCCACCTCCTCAACTTGCCCAGGGGGGCCTGAGACACTGCGGCCTCAGAGGGCACGCAGATAGAGGGGAGGCTCACAGGACTTGATGTCACCAAGACAACCGGAGAGGACCCCCAAATAAGAACATGTCTTTAGTGGGCAGCAAGGAGGCGTGTCAACGTGCTACAGGCTTTCCCGTCCCAGCAGGAAGTTGGGCAGTAATATCTCAAATCCAGGAAAGCGCGGATTAGAGGTGGACTCCAGGGTTGGGGTGAAGCGGTCCCTCCCCAAATGCACAGGAATGAGAGCAGCTGTTGCCCCCTAGGGCCAGGCTGAGGGCCTGGAAAAGATGGGGCGGGGGGGGGAGGGGCGCTGTTGCCTTAGACCTGCTCTTTTACTTTGATAAAAACATCCAATATACACGATGGAAAACAAACGCACCCCCCCGCCTGTTAGAGACGCTAAGGGTCAGCGGTGCGCTGATCCCAGAGGCGCTGTCAGCGAGGACCAGGTCTCACCTCCCAGGCCCGTTTCCCCCCGGAGGATACCAGGACTCAGGTGGGCTGCAGAAGGCGCCCAGCCAGTCAGGTGCAGAGCTGGGTCAGAACCCACGCTCGTGTGGCCCCGGGACCCTGAGGTGTGGCCGGGGAGTGTGCCCTGGTCAGCCAGGCCTGTTTCCATTCTGATGCTGCCATCTGACTGCATGGAGAGAGTCTGGGGGCGCTGGATGAGGAGACGGTGTGGGATGGTGGGATAGAGCATCCCAGCTGTGGCAGTCTGGTGACATGGGGTGGCGGGCAGGGGGCAGCTGACCTCTCTGCGCCTTGGTTTCCATGTCTGTAGAATGGGGGTGCTGGGAGAATGAAGGTTGTCGGGAGGTGCCTCCTTCCTGGGAGTGTGTATTTATCCTGCATAGACAGTGTGTATGACCTTGGCTCTGACCTCAAGCAGCTCAGTCCCCTGGGGCTGGAAGTGGGGGTTGGGGGCGAGCCATGAACGCTACATGCTGTCAGTAGAAGGACACAGGGAAGCACAGGGGAGGGCAGCTAGCTCAGGCTGGGGCACACTGGAAGGCTTCCCGGAGGAGGTGCTGTCTGAGTTGGGTCTTACTGCCTAAGGTCAGGACAATGCCTGGTCAGGACAGTGCAGGGGTTGGAGGAGGGGCCTCTAAGCAGTGGTGACACAGTCACAGGCCTGGGGAAGAGCACCAGACGCACAGGGAGGGCCGGCAGGATGGTTTTTGCTGGAGCGTCAGGTATCCGCAGGAGAATAGACAGTGTGTCTCCTGGGCACCTGGGTGAGGCGTCTGGGCTTCTTCCTGAGGCACAGGATCCGTGGAAGACTCTAAGGCCCGCCGGATGTGGGGCTGACCCCCGCGGGGGAGGAGGGAGTCAGGAGGCGGGGTGTCACCAGGCCAGTGCAGGGGGGACACAAGATAATTAGGGGGTTTAGGAAGGACCCTCCACTCCCCAGGCAGGGGGGCTGCAGGGGGCAGAGGGAAATGGGGTCCCGGGGAGCAATCTGGTGAATGACAAGGGGCTTCTGCCAGGTGGCCAGAGGCCAGCGTGGAGAACAGAGAATCCCCGTTGCTCCAGCCAGATTCCAGACGTTTCTCCCAAGCCACTGGCTGCTGGGCCTGGCTCTGTGTGATGGGGGCTGGGGGGGGAGGGGAGACCAGGCGCCTGTGGATTTTTAGGTCACTGCAGAGGCTCTGGGCGCAGAAAGAGCCACCTCAGGCTGCCACCCCATCTCCTGCCACCTTTGAGGCAGGAGGGATCTGCAGTAAAGCACTGGCCAGGGCTTTGGGGGGAGGGCAGGGCCGGTCCTGCTGGCACGGGCGCCGCGCTGGCACGGAGGCTGTGAAATACCTCTGTTTAGCAGATTGACTCCAAAGGGAAACTTCAGCCTTTCTCTTGGTCACATGATTACCTGCCTGGTGTCCTCACCCCCCTTCCAGGGGCTCCCCTCCCTCCGGGTCAGCGTTGCCAGGCTGTGCAGGTGCCCTGCTAAGGCCCCTCGTGGCCGCTGCGCAGGCGAATGCCTGGTTCAGTCTCTGCTCCCCCATCTCTGTCTTCCCAACATCCCTCAGCTCAGAATTATTGAGGCTTCCTAAGCCTCTCCTGGCTCCCGACAGTCCCCTCTCCTTCCCTCCCCCATGGGACTGTGGTCCCAGGCTGTCAGCTTGTCTCGCCAGCCAGAGGGTGAACTCTTTGAGGTCAGGGTTGGGTCTGACGCTCCAGCCCACCCCCCCAAGTGTCCCCTTGGCCCTGGGCACGCAGCTGCGCTGAAGTATATTGTGGGAAGTGAGTGCAAGGTGAGGCCTCCTGCAAAGAGCTGCCAGCCTTGCTCAGTGCTTAGCATCATGTTTGGGATGCAGGTCGCCCTGGGAGAGAGGTCAGATGCTCTCAAGATGCTCCTGGCTCTTCGTGTGACAGTGGGCCAAAGAGGGGCCCCCAAAGCCCCAGGCTGGCCCTCTGAAAATGTTCCCGGGGGCCAGCCCTTAGCATCAATTATGTGAAAACTGTCCTGGAGCCCATGGTTAATGAGAACGGCTGATACTGGCCCACCAGGTGCCCTGTGGCTTGATCTAATCAGACACCAGGTGCAATCACCTGGCAGGGACTGCCGGTAACTTGTTCCGCAGACCAGGTGACTGAGGGTCAGCAAGCAGAGTGACCTCGAGTGACAGGCACCCAGGCTCCGGAGCCAGGCCGGGGCCCAGCACCAAGGTGCCCTGCTCAGTCCACCCAAGGGTCATGAAGCCAGTTCTTCGTCATCACTGAGGTTCTTCCTCGCCAGAGAGGGGAACAGGTGAGGCAGCTGTGTGCCCGGTTCTGCCCCATCACTGGGCTCTGTGGTCCAAAGCTTACAAAACCCCAGGGCTGGGGCCAAACAGTGGTCACCTCTGGGGATTGATACCATTTGAGCTGATTTAAAAACAAAACAAAACAAAACAAAAAAAACTTTGATCAGACATGAAAAGTGGTTCAATTTAGAGAAATAAACAAGAGATTCCGCGGCGGGTCCCGTCCCCCGCTCTATGTACGTTGCTGCTAAGGGCTGGCCCCTGGGAACATTTTCAGAGGGCCAACCTGGGGCTTTGGGGACCCCTCTTGGGCCCACTGTCACATGAAGAGCCAGGAGCATCTGAGAACCGACCTCACTCCCAGGGCAACTTGCGTCCCAAAGCTTCCTGCAGATCCCGTGGGATCAGCCTGAGGCTGGGACTTTGCCTAAAATAGTCCCTCTGGCACAACTTCCCCTCCCTCTGTCCTCTTCCCAACTCCCTTCCCTGGGAGCACGACCTTGACGTAGCCCTTCACACACAAGTCCAAGCCTCTGGAAGAGCCCCACCTAAGACAGCTTCTTTCTTGCAGACCTTATCAGAGCTTTCATGAAGCCACAGTGGATGATATCTTAAGTGAGAGGACAAGTAGGCAAGGTTTTGCCAACTCGTTTAGCCCAATGCCCTCCAAGCACTGCCCTGCTATCACTGGGCTTCCTGAATGCCGCCTGAGCTAAAACAGAGAGGCTGATGGAGTTGCTCAAAGGCACACAGCAGCTCAGAGGGGGATTGCTTCCTTCCCAAGAGAGGCATTCAGGGGTTGGTGCAGAGGGCCGTGGGGGTTAGGGGAAAGCAACGTAGCACAAGAAATGAAAGAGCCTCCTTCCAAAGAATTGTAAAATTTATTGTATAAGTATTGCAGCTTTTCAGAATGTCATCATTGCCACTAATGATTACTGATACACAACAAGCGATTTCATCAGGGCTGTGGATTGGCATCCAAATACAGAGTCTCGCGCAGCAGCAACGTGGGCGCCGCACCCAGCGTGCCACAGAGAGTTTACATACGTGGAACTTGAACAGAACTGGGGAAACAGGGCTGCAAAGAGGAGCGGTTCCAAGGCCAGGGGAGCAACGTCAAAGCGTCGCCATCGGCACAACCACCGTGGAATCAGGCAGGCGAACGAGGATGCAGCGTGTCCTTCTGAGCTCTATATAGTACAGCAACATTTGAAGCGCAGTTTCCGGAAAACCAAACCCAACGAAACATCTTCTTTCCTTTATCATCAGGAGGTTTTATGGATCTGGAAGCTTGGTGTTGCACGTAGGAAAACAACAGTAATTCTCTGAAACGTACAATTCACAGAGAAGACAGACAAGGACGGGGGACCGATGCAGTCCCTGCCCCGGGGCTCGCTAGACGTGGGGACAGGAGTCGCTCTCAGCTCCTGGCAAAACACTGGACCGTGCACAGCTCTCGGTGCACCTGAGCCAAGTCCGTCTGCGTAGACCTGGGCTTGGGGGGGAAATGGTTTTCCGCCGGAGGAAATGTGATGATTGACAAGCAGGGAAACGAGAGGATTGGAGAAAGCCGAGCTCTGCCTGCCACCTTCTCCGAGCCCAGCCTGGTCCCCCTCCAACCAGCCACTGCCGAGGACCCCCCTAACTTCCCACCGGAAAAGGGGGGCCTCCCAAGGGGTGCTCAAAGGCTTTTCAAAGGCACAACAGCCAACATCTAGAGGAAGGCGTGCGTCCCCAGGGCTCTGGGTCCAGCAGCGATCGAGAACTTTGCACAAACACACCCGTGGTTTTCCTGGGAGGTGCCCTGACTTTGACAAGCCGCTCTGCCATGAACTTCTGCCACGGTCATCCGCGGAGCCCGGAGCCCAGTGGAGGCCTGGACTGCAACACTGGGGGACGAGGGGGGTGCTCTGCCCTCAAGCCAGCTGAGGGCAATAACCCCCTCTCCTGCTTCCTTCTAATTCACTGCCCACACGGCAAACGCAGGGCACATCGCCAAGCAACGAGATTCAAGGTTTGGCTCAAGAGGACCTCGGGGACACTTCGGCCTGGCTCTCGGCTGAGGCTATGCACACAAACAAGGGCCACATCTAGGTTTTCGACCCACGTGGGAGTTCAACGAGTACTTGACCAGAGGCTGGAGGGGCAGGAGGGGCGGCCTGACCGAGGGGGCACGTCCGAGGTGGAGGGAAGGCGACGAGGATGCTTTTAAAGAGGCAGTGGCCCTCTGTCCCCCACGAGCGGGAAGGCCAGTCCCGGGTGAGCGGGGCACTCGCTGCCCAGGAACGCCACTGCCTGGGGACAAAAGGAGTCGGCTGCTCTCTCAGTAAGGCACTAGGGAGACGCTTTACATAAAGGAAAGGACATTTCTTTAAAAAAATGTTTCATCTAGAAATGTGTCCCTGTACCTTTCAGGACAAACTCTCTGGATTTCTCTGCACGACCTTTCAAAGAATCTTCGAGAGAGAAGCCAAGGTTAGGCTGACGACCCCACGGGGAGGCAGGCTTTGTGGCCAAGGTAGCAGAACGTGGTGCCAGCTGATGAGCGGGCACTCAGACCCCTCGGTCACCTACGGGTCATCATGGTCTTAAAAGGTACATACAGAAATAGAGTTCAAACGGTCAGAACTTCAAAACTGTTCTCGAGTTTTTGTTTTTCAAGTAATAAAAAAAGTTGCTTAAAAACGAGTTATTGCCTCTCACTTCTCTCTCTTGCATTAACCTGCCAGTCCGAATTCTGCCAGAGGCATCCCCCCATGGAATACCAGCCGGACCTCTGTGCCAGGAAGGACCTCCAGCCCCTGGTAGAACCCTAGGGACCCCCGGCTCCACCTTCTCCGCTGCCAGCTCTACTGGCACACACGGGCGCCCCCCTGCGCGCCAGCAGCAAGAGGTCCCGCTGAAAGCTACTCTGGAAAATCTTGGCAAACAAGAGTTGGGTCTGATCAAGATGCTTAGAGAAACACAGCTACATGGTTTTCACGGGGATGGGAGTGAAAATGCAGAAAAGGAGGAGGGAAGGAATTCTGCTTCTCTGTTCTAAAGCTTTTGCATTGGCTTGACTGCCTTTCCCGTTTTAACCCTCTCGCGACGTCTTGGGAGAAACCCGGGCGGGTGCGCTTTTTCAGCTCTGGTCTTCTGATGGTGGGCCTGTTACAGGAGACTCGATACACACAGAGAAGAGATGGGGATGAGGGCACGTTCCTACAGTCCTCTGGGCCTTTCCTCTACGCCAGCGGGCTGCACCCACCGCAGCCGAGAGCGCCTGGGACCAGCCAATCACCAAGTATCCTGGGCACACAAGCCACCCAGCCGCCTCCTCCGGCATGGCCCTGGCACAACGGGCAGGGCGCGAAAAGCACCTTCGTCAGCCCCCTCCTACGGGGACCTTCATGGTTTAAAGAGAGAGGAAAAACTAAGGTTCCTTCAGCAACAGTTTATCTTTATCTCGGGAAGAGCAGAAAGCCCAGCTCCTGGAATTCGGTGCCTTTCGGTTACCTTTCCTATTTCATTTGCGATCCAGAAGCTGTCCTGGCCCAGAGGGGGGAACAATGCATCTCCTTGGGGCGGGAGCGTGTAACAGGTACGAACCCATCCCTAGCAGGAAAGGAGCCCACCGGGGCCTCTCTCCAGCAGCGTGGGGCCCACCCTCTGCCGGACACCGGCCACGAACTTCCAACATTTCTCCCTTAAAGGTCTCGACAGACGGTGATAGAAGTTTCCATCAAACAAGCACTGACATATTTATATTAAAAAATAGTGCAAAAGCTCAACATTTATATAAATAACTCTAAACCCCTGCTTTGTAGTTTTTTTTTTTTTTTCTTTACAAGGTAATACACACTTTCTGAGTTGGCACTCAAAAATTGCCATTTTTTTTCTCTTCTAGTTCAGAAAACAACTTTTTTTTTTTTTTGTAATAGGCCTCTTCTAATACAAAAATACTCCTGCCCTTGCACATACAGTTTCTCTTATTTTATATATATTTATATATATAATATTGCAGATCTTTAAACAAAGGTTTTTGTGCAAATATGTCTTTAAAGTTAAGTGAAATCATAAACAAACAAAAGAAAGTAAGCATTCACGCACGCAGCTCAACTAGAAACAGGACTAGTGTAGTTTTTTTTTTTCTCTTTTGCCTTCAAGACACAGCTCAACAAAGAAACATGGGTTTGTTTTTTTTGTTTTTTTCTTTTCGTTTTTTTGTTTTGTTTTGCAAGCTTTCTTAGCTTGTGCATTCAGACCAGACAGAACATGTAAATATTTATACACAGAGAGGTGGGAGAGGATGGTTACTTCAAATTTTCTGTGTGTCGCCGTCCTCCTCTCTCTTTTCTTTCAAGAAGTGCGGAGTGTTTTGCTGTTTCACTACTGCTGCCCCGGCCTGGCCCCCCGCCCCGGGACTCCTAGAGGGGGTGGCCCTTCTGTTTATCCTTCTCTTTGCCCCAGGCCGCCGTGCTCTCCAGCGGGGCGATGTGTGCGGGGTGCAGCCGGGTCCCCTCCAGCAAGGAGGGCGGCCCGCTGGTCTGCTGGTGCTGGAAGGTGGAGGCGCCGGGGTAGTGCCCGATGACCTCGCTGTAGGTGGGGGGCGGGCCCTCCATGCGCCCGCCGCCCCCGTAGCACGTGGCGCTGATGCCCGAGTTACTGCTGGGGGGACAGGGGCCGCCCAGCATGGCGCTGTCCATCAGGTCGCTGTCGAAGATGGTTCTGTTCGGGGGCGCGCGCACCGACTCGCGGTTCAGCTCCAGCTGCTGCTCGGGGTCCCGCAGCTGGAGCGTGCAGGGCCCCTGGTAGGGCGGCGGCTCCTCGCCGTCCGACAGCGAGATGGTGGGCGGCAGGTCGATCTCGTGCTGCAGGTACGGGTAGGTGGGCTGGAAGCGGTGGAAGCGGTCCCGCTGGGCGAAGGGGGGCACCGCCAGGCGGTCGGCGGGCCGGGGCGGGGCGTAGACCTGCGGCTGCAGGAGAAAAAGGGCAGAGTGAGGCGCACCCCCTGGAGCCGCCGGCGCGGGGGGGGGGGGGGGGGGAAACAGGGCGGCGTGGACCCTGCTGGGGGATGCGGGGAAGAGCCCGGAGTCCAGCCCGAGGCCGGCGAGCCCTGGAGGGTGGGCATCATCCCAGAGTGGAAAGGGGGCCGCCTTTGCTCTTGGGTGGCGCAGAGAGTGTGGGCACCTACTCCCGGGCGAGGCAGGGTGTAGTAAGGTCCCTGCAGGGGCATCTCGAGGCCAAGGGCGGTTCTTCAGAGAAGGGCCGGGGTGAGCCTCAGGCGGCCACACTCGACAGCAGGGGAGGTGCCGCCCCGCCCAAAGGGGACCCGCTGGGCAGGGGGCCGCTGGCATCCCCCACAGCAGCCTTGGGGGGCGGGGGTGGGAGTGGGGAAGGGGCGGCTGCGCTGGGGCTCACCTCTGGGACTCCACTGCCCGACACCGTGCTCTCCGAGGGCCAGAGGCATCCTTCCTGTGTGGGGACGGAAGAGACCGGGTCAGTGCGACCCGCGGAGGGGGGAAGGGCAAAGGGGCAGCCGGGCCTGGCGTCTGGGACTGTGCACCACCCACTTCTCTCCGTCCCCACCGCGGCCACCCTAGTCCTGGCCTGGACGCTGTCCTTGGCCATCACCCCATCGCTGTGTCACCCATGTCTCCACTCCGGCTGCCGTCCCCGAAAATGCAACCTCCGAACTCACACTTGGCAAAATACACATCCTAGTTGTGGGTCCCTCCTTCTCAAAACCCTCCAGTAGTCTCTGTGGACCTTAGAAAACCTCCAGGGAGTTCCCGTCGTGGCGCAGTGGTTAACGAATCCGACTAGGAACCATGAGGTTGCGGGTTCGGTCCCTGCCCTTGCTCAGTGGGTTAACGATCCGGCGTTGCCGTGAGCTGTGGTGTAGGTTGCAGATGCGGCTCGGATCCCGCGTTGCTGTGGCTCTGGCGTAGGCCGGGGACTACAGCTCCGATTCAACCCCAAGCCTGGGAACCTCCATATGCTGCGGGAGCGGCCCAAGAAATAGCAACAACAACAACAACAACAAAAAAGACAAAAAAAAAAAAAAAAAAAGAAAACCTCCACATGAACTCGTGAACTGATTGATAAGAAAGCCAAGGTGCTTGCTGTGCGAACTTGGGCAAGTGACTGCCTCTCAAAATGTGCGGAATTGCAGTGCCTGCCTCTTGGAGTCCAAGAAGTGAAAGAGGCGAACATGCAGACCGCCTGCGGTGCACGTGGCCCTCGGGGAGCTTATCAAGCGCTGGGTGCTACCACGGCTCTCCAGCCAGCCACTCTGACCCTCCACCCGGTGCATCAGACTCTAAGGGTGCACCACAGGGCCTTGGCACTGGCTGCCCCCTGCACAGCTGGCTCCTGGCTTTGCAACTCCAGCGTCCCCTGCAGGCTTTCTCTAACACCATTATCTAAATGGCCTTCTCACATGAAAAATCCTGTCGCAGCTTATTTCCTTCAAAGCATCTGTCATTTCTGTAATCACCTGTGCACATAGTTCTTTATCACTCTATGGCGTCTCTCTCGCCCGTTATTGTAAGCTCTGTTTATAGCTGAGGAAATACAGGATTGTTGATTAGCAGAGTGCCCTGTGCAGTTGCTCCAGTCAAGGAATGCAGCACCATTTCTATGTTGGTGACATGCAGGGACAGCCCCAGGCCTGGGGCGAGGGATGCCTCTAATTTTATTGGTTTACTGAGCTGAAACTAACATATAATCAACTGCACCTATTCAAAGCATATAATTTGGTTCTGTTTGGGGGTATGTATATACCAGAGACCCATCTCCACAATCGACATAATGAACATTATTTATCACCCCAAAGCTTCCTTTGGGACATGTTTTCTTGAGGGTTCGTTCCCAGCTAAGTCTCACCTGCAGTCTGAGGAGGAATTGTGGGGAAGGTTGCAGTTCCCTATATGGCCACTAGGGGGCTCTGTGTCTCTCAAAACGGTCCCATCAGGAATGCATTTACCCCACACACTCACTGGGGTCTAGGCGTGGGGACGCAGACAGCAGACAGACACCGGGACTGTTAATACGGTCATCAAGGGCCATTTGGTTACTGATATTAGAAATGCTTTGATGTCAGGCCGGTGCTAATTAAACTCTTGGAAGCACTAACTCAACTCTTCGGACCAAACCCGCCGGGTGGCTGCGCTGAGTTGGCCCAGCTGGTAAGAGGCCGTGCTGGGGTCCAGACCTCACCCGTCTGCATCCAAAATCATCTGGGCTCAAGCTGGCCCGGGCAGGCCCTGTGGCCCCAGTCAGGCTCCCAGCACAACCTTGTAAGTCACGGTGGTCCACCAGCGCCTAGGACGTCACTGTCACTAGCATTACTTGGTATTTCCTAGCTTCCCTGGGAGCAGCCCCAGCGGGGCGGTGAGGTCCAGAGCCGCAGGGCTTACCTGTGGGAGAACCTCACCCTCAGACAAATGAGGGAACCAGCTCCCCCAGGGTCACCTGGAGAAGGGGACACGGCCCGACAGTCAGGTGGGGGTGGCCCGGCCCCAGGCAGACGGCAGCTGCTGCCTTTGGGTCTCTCTGGGCAGTCATGGGGCCTGAGATGTCTCAGACGTGCCCTGACGGGTTGGGGGCCCCCAGGGAGCCTCAACACTCACTTCGGGTCTAACGAGCCTGGTGTTTACCCAGCCAGGCATCCCCAGGGGCTGGGTAGATGCTGGGGGCGGGGGGCATTTTCTTTTAGCCTCAGATGTTCAGGGACCAAAGCCCCAGAGACGCAGGGGCTGTCCCCCGCTCCATGGTAGCAAGGGATCCCCCACACCAGAACCTCTGCTGTTTCCCCATTCTTGCTCACTCCATCCCCACTGACCTTTCAGGGTAAGCAGGGGCCCAGCTGGCTCCACCCAGTCTGCAGATGTGCACACTGAGGCTCAGAGCGCCAAGCACGTGTTATACCAGCGTGTTTTCCCCTTTGCCCTAAGTGCCCTCACTTGCCCCAGCATCCAAGGGAGGGGAGAAGGGGCCGTGGGCTCTCCCAACTGTCCTGGAGAAGCTGTGTGGCCCTGGGCAAAAGTCCCCCCCTCTCTGAGCCCCAGGTTCTCCTCTGTAAAGTATGGTCCCCAGCTGCCGAAGGGGGGGTGGTCACTGAGGGCAGGTGCGACAGCTGGTGCCACCATCACTCAGGCAACAGCAAATAAACACACAGGTGAGGCCTGTGGTAAAGCCTGGGGTTCCTTTCAAGCTGCAGCGCTGTCCCCTCACCCTGCCCCCCAGGGTTCCTGACAGAGAGACCAGCGCGGACGCTCCTGGCCCTGGCAACCTGGTGACGTAGCGAGGCCTGACGCCAGCGGAGGCGCCCGAGCCTGCTGGGGACAGGCCTGCCAGCCCGACCTGGCTCACCCCACAGACTGGGCAGGGCTGCTGGCCCGGGGCGACCCCCGGGGCAGGGAGGCCACTACCTCCCTGTTGTCGCCACCTTCCCAGCACCAGGTGAGCACAGGCTCAGGGAAGGGCTCTGCCCACAGCCCCGGGCAGCCCGCGGGCTCCCTTCTCCCTGGGATTCCAGCCCAGCGCACGGCCCGCTCCCGTCCAGGCTGTTCAAGGGCACACTGCAGGCGTGGAGCTGGGAACCGCCCTTCACCACCCCATGGGCCACCTGCTGGACACTACCGGTGGCAGGGTGGGGTGGGCCCTGAAGGAGGAGGGGCAGCAGGGGGTCTAGGCACTCAGGTCTGGAGCAGGGCGTGTTCCCACCCCGCGAGGAGTTGCTCGATCTGCCCCATGTGGGGCCTAGGGGGGGATATTCCTGGGTTTCCAGATGCGCAGCAGGCTTACAGCTCTGGAAGCTCGGCACGCTGCATTCGTGTAGGGACCACAAGGATGATACAGCGTCGGCCCCTCTGACCCCCAGGCATCCCACTCTTGTTTCTTCCTCAGGGCTCACCCTGCCTGTTCCCTGGGATCCCAGGGACAGCCCCTTCAGCTTCCATCGAACACCCCCTGCTCTGGTCTAGACCCAGTGCACCAGACAGCAGCCCTGGGGCGGGGGGGACCTCCCCCCGGGGAGGGTCCTAGACACGCAGAAAGGCTCCGCAGATACCTGTCCAGTGAACGGAGGGACGGTGGACGGTGGAGTGAGACGTGCTTGCAGACCCCCAGCCAGCAGCGCCCGGGCCCTCTTCCACGATGACGGGGGACCAGAGCCCTGCTGCGTGGTGGCGTCCACCGCCTCCCTCACCTGGGCCACTGCCTGTGGCTGGACCGCCCTCCCCCACACCCCACCCCAGGCGGTCTCCCTGCCCGCGGTGCCCAGGGGCCCCCCGGGCCTCCCCCCGCCCCCCCGCCCCGCGTTGCAGGTGCAGAGGGCGGGGTGTGCACTCACCGAGGACAGCGCGTCTTCCCTCCGCCTGCCCTGGCTGTGCCGGCCGAGGAAGGAGCGAGCGGACAGCTTGTAGTGGCTCAGCAGGCACGTGATCACCACCACCATCACCATCACCACCACCACGATGATGGTGATTTCCACGAACTCCAGCTCCGCTGCAAGAGTGGGGCCGCGTGAGACCCGGGGCCCCGGCCCTGCGGGGCGTGCCCCCAGCCCGACACACGCACGCCCCACCCACGAACAGAGGACACGCCCCCGCGCCCCTGCCGCCCACGCGCAAAACGCACACACTCCCCCGCCCTCGGTGAAAGGGCCTCAGAAAAACCCCAGCCAGGAGGCTGCCAACGCTGCAACTCTCATTTCTTTTTTTTTGGGGGGGGGGAGGTTGTTTTGTTTTTCCCCCCAGAAGGCGGAAAACCCTCCAGGGCTGAAAAAGGAAGGAGGTTATTTCGATTGCGCCAGAGCCGGGGTGGGTTCTGCTGACTCGAGCGGGTCCGTGTCGGGTGGCTCTGCAGCTGGCCAAGCTCCGTGCCAGCAGAGTCCCCAGCAGCGGGCGGTGAGATGCTGGGGACCCAGGCAGGGACCTGGCGCTCGTGCGGCGAGGGGGGGCACAGCCAGCTTTGCTGGGGTCCCTCTGCTGCCTCCCCCAGCCCAAGGCCACCCCTAAGCTGGGAATGGGCCTCTTCAGACCCCGGAGGGCGGGCAGGAAGATCGATCGCCCCCTCCCCCCATTAGCTGAGAGCTCCCAAGGGCACAAGTTCAAGCTCAAGGCCACTGACTCAGCCCTTCCCCTTCAAGACAGACACACATGTAGGTGGAGCAGCAGGGGCGGCCACAGGCGGGAACTGAGAAGCAGGCAGAGGGAGGTCTGCTGTGTCACCCGTGTGCCACCCGCGGGGGCCACCCCTCCTGCCACCAGCCTCAGTTTCCCCTCGGCTCCCAGGGCAGGTCGACACGTCTTGGGTGGATGTTCCTGTTGGTACAGCAGCAGATGCCCCCGCACACAGCCCACCCCCCCGCATCTCTCCTCCCCTGGCCCCCAGGCCCTACAGGACAGCCACCTTCTCACGCCACGTGAAACCTTTGTCCACTGTGTCTGGGGACACAGTGGCTGTCACAACTGGGGGCCTCCTGGAATCTAGAGGGTGGGGCCGGGGTGCTGCTTCAGCTCCTACAGTGCACAGGGCACCGCGACAAAGAACCCCTGATCAGGGCTGCGCGTAGAGACAGAAGCTTCTTTATCATCACGCCTCACAGGAGAAGAGACGGAGGTGCAGAGGTCAAGGTCAGGCTCCCTCACGCGACGGTCCACTGAACCTCTACCTCTGCACCCGGGAATTAGATCTGGAGCCGGGCCTCTGGCTCCGCCCCAGGGGGGCGCTCACCCCATCTGGCCCTGGGGGCCAGGAAGGAGGAACCTTGAGCGAGACCTTGGGCCCCGAGCAAGCTGGGCCTCGAACCCTCTGGGGGACCTGTTCACTTTCCCGCCAGGAGGGTAGCAGGGGCCTGGGTTGTGCAAAGGCCCGGCCTCTGGCCTTGGACGCAGAAACGCTGGCCACACCTCATGCATCCCAGACAGGCTGGTCCAGGGCCTGGGCAGCCTGGCCTGGCTCCACAGGGCCCAGGGCCCGTCCCTGAAGGCCCGGGATAAAGCTGCCCATTCAGGGGACACACAGGCCTGCTTTGTGCAACACCCACGCCCCCACCTCAAAGGGGCCTCAGCCTCTCCCCCAACACCGTGCACTCTTCACCCCATGGGCACCCGGGGGTGGGCACCCTCCGCCCCTCCCCCTGCTGGCTCCAGGGCCCTGCCCATGAGCCTGGAGGAAGGTAGGCTGCCCCGTCCCCACCCCTGGTGACCTGCAGGCCCTGGCTGAGCCGCTGCCCTCCTCTGGGTGCCGTCCAGTGGCTGAGGCAACAGGGTGAGGGTGGTAGGGGCAGTGGTTGGGGCCCCAGCAGGTCCAGTGGGTGTGGACAGATCCCACAGCTCTTCTGACCCCCAAAAGGGCAGGAGGACCCGATTTCTGGGGGCTGGTGTCCAAAGTGAGAGGATCACCCCAGAAAGGGGCCCAGGGCTCCCGAAAGCATTAAGGTGACCCCTCTGTCCCTGGGCTATGGCCCCATGCAAATCCACATGGGGGAAGGGAAAGAGAAACCACAAAGCATTTCTAGGCTCAATCCTGGAAGCCAGAGTCCTGGGGTCTCGGCCACTGGAGAAGGGAGATGCCCAAGGGTTCCTGAGACCCTGAGGCAGCTGCGGGGCCAGCAGTGTCGCCACCGGGACCCCCAGGCCGGCTCTGTGACCTTGACTCGCCTCTGAGTCCATCCCAGTTTTCCCAAGTAGGAGGAGGAGGAGGGGCAGGCCAATGTGCCTGGCATTCAGGAAGGGCTCCCTCAAGGCGACAGTGCTTCGTGGGGGCTCTCCAGCACCTCAGCTATGGCAAAGCAAGGACGGCCCCAACCCATTAGCCTAGAGAGAGCAGGTCGAGCAGGACAGCAAAGACACGGAGGCACAGGTGGGGGTGGATGGGGGTGCGCAGAAGAGCCCTGCCCACCCAGCCAGGAGGCAGAAAACACCCAGGACTGGGTGTTTTGGCCTCGGCCAGGGTTGAGGGGCTCTGGTCATGCCAACAGAACCAACCACAATAAACTCTCATAGTCAGGTAACTCAATAAACTCTCCCACCTGCAGGGAGAGGTGGCTAACTGCAGGCATTTGCTTCCACAGCCCGGCCCCTCTCAAAGGAACAGAATGGAGCTGCGGGTCCCACCCTCTTTACACAGGCTTGTGCTGTCCACCTGGCACCAAGCTCCACCTGGGTCCCCATCCTACTTGACATCACCTGCCTGGCCCCTTCCCTTGGGCAGCCGAGGTTTGGGCAGCATCTGCACCAAGGTTTCAGCATCTGTGCCCAACTTCTCATTCCTGCTCCCACAACAGGCATCACTAATCGAGCAGGAGCTCCTCCTCACCAGGTCCACAGGTCTCTACGCAGGCATGGCTAGTTGAAACTAAACAGGACAGCTTCCAGGCAGGCTCCCCATCTTCCAGAAGCTAGAAACTACTAGTGAAGCTGCCTGGCTTTTGACGCCAGCCATACATTCGAGAGTTTTACAAGCACTGGGAAGGCCCACACTTCTGGCCAAGAGAGGGGCCCTCAAGATGTGCAGCCATACGAACCCTGCCCCAGTTCCCCAATCTGAGGATGCTTGAAGGGTGGGTCCTTCCGCTGCCCCACGCGCGTCTCCAGTCTCCCATGACTATGGGACTCTCAGCAAAGCCTGCTCACAGAGCAAGGGGGGCAGCAGGCTGGCCTCGTGGTGACTACTCACTGAGACTGTGGTTGGGATTTGAACCCCTGCTCTGAGCCCGCCTCCCCAGGGTCTGTGAGGTGCGCGTCGTCCCCTCTGCCATTGTGCAGATGAGCAAACTGAGGCACAGGGAGAAGTGGCTCCAGATCAAAGGGTGGGACCGGGTCCCGAACCCAGAGCCTCCTGGAGAGCTAGAAAATGACAGGGTCTCGGGCTTCCGCTAAGTCCACCCAGCTTCCCCAGGGAACTGTTAGTCTTCCCTCCCCACGCCAAAGGAGCTGTGATGATGCCAGGTCCTGACATCCTGCACCTGCCAGCTGGGTGACTCTGGGGGCTCCTGGTACAACCCGGGGGTGGGGGTGGAGGTGGGGGCATGAGATAACAGATGCAAAGAGCTCAGGCAGGAAACAGGGGGTGCTCCACGGTCCCGCTGTCACAATTCCCGATGCCCCTGTGGGACACCGGGCATCCCTCATCCAGGCTGATTCCCTGGAAACGTTGAGTGTGCAGAACTGGCCTCTGCCCCAGGGTCCGTCCAAAAATGTCACCCGGGAGGCGGCTGGACTTACAGGCACTGATCCCTCTGCTCTGTGAGCCTGCGTCAGGGACACTCCTCTTCCGGCCAGGGCATCAAGTCTGCTCCCCCGAGGCGGTGGGGAGCGGCTCTGCCGTTTTTCTTCATAATTTCCCCCTGGGGGTGGGTGATGGATGCGGCAAGCTCCAGGGGGTGGCTGAGCCCATCCGCCACAGGCAAAGTAAGGTCACTCTAATTTAATTGAGCGTCCTCTTTCCTCGTGAATAATTTCAAATTAACAGGTGCGTCCGTCTCATTGGAGCAGCCTGACCCTCCTTTTGTCTTCTCCTCAGAGACAGACGCAGTCACTTTGAGATGCGTGCACGGGTGTCTCTGAGGCTTTCCCAGCCCGTCTGACGCTAGTGACAGAGGCAGCGGGTGCCAAGGGCCCCTCGTGAGCCAGGCATCGCCTTGCTAAGGCCGAACCTCATTCTGTGAAGCGGATGCTAACATGACCCCCACACCCGTGCTTTCAGGGCTGGGCTGGGTTGACAGCCCCACACCCACCCATCTGAGAACCGTGGCCCCAGAACGTCAGGTGGCTTCAAGTCAGGTGCTCGTGTGGAATGGACCCTGTCACCGGACTGGATCAGCACTGCCTGGGGCATCACTTGCCACGTGGTCTATGAAGCCAGCACTTCGGCCAGTGGTACCCACTCCCCAACAGGATAGAGGAAAGTCACAGGACAGTTAGAAGGGACCTGAGCCAGGCACTCGGGGCAGCTCTGGGCACCACCCATGAAACCACATAGACACTCACAGCTGCCCCCTCCTCTGCCACTCTCTGAGTGTCAGCAACTGTCTGGGACAAGACCTTCCCTCTAAATTCCCACAGCAGCTCCCATCGGGCCAGGAGCTGAGCCAGAGCACAGTCCTGATTCCACGGTGGCCTCGCCCAGCAGCTGGGGGAGCCAGGACACGCTCTCAGAAGGCGGCTTTCAAAGTAGAAGAAAAATTAAAGTGTGGCTTTAAGAGGGCGCCAACTACAGCAAAAGCATCCTCAAACTCTCAGCCGGACTTGCGTCGTGGGACGAACACACAGGATCCCTTGTGTGACCCGGAGATGCTGTCGTCGTCTTCACCATGGCTGGGGAGGGTTCAGGGCGACGGGACGCCTGTAGCTTCCACTGGCCACCGCGTGGCAGGTGTTCCCACTCGGGCAGGTTAAGGTGAAGACGCTGGTCTTTTGCATCCAAGTCTACAGCTCCCTGTTCTCCGATGGGGCCACGACCTGAACCCAACGCAGGGGCCTCTCGGTTCAAAGCCGTGTCCGGCCACTTCCCGGCTGCCGATGGGGAGAGGGCTGGGGGAGAAGGCAGCATCCACTCCGCGGGTATGACTGTCATTGGGTTTTTGGTGAATAATCTAATCGGAGCGGCAGCCGGGTGCTGGAGCTCTTTTTTTCTTTCCTTGGCTGGAGAGCTGGGCCAGAGTCCACCTAACTCCTGCCAGCCCACAGGAGGTTCAGACTAGACGACCCCCCCTTCTCCCGGCAGCCCCCCCGCCCCCCGCCCCTGTGTCTGCTCCGGTCGGAGGGGCAGCCGGCGTGCTTCCTGGTTAACAAGCAGCCCGTGCAGGCGGCCCCGTCTGGCCTCGCGGCCGCACACCAAGGAATTAGGAATTGGCACTGTCTGAAATTTATGAAAATCTAATCTCGTTAGGCCTGCCTGGATGAGACTGGCCGGGGCAGGCCTCATTGTCATTCTGCGAGCCCCAGCCTGCCTGGGGTTCCCGCCACATCATTTACACCCCCCCCCCTGCCCCCCGCATTTGAATAAGAGCCCAGCCTTTTCCCCCTGGAATTTCAAATAAAATTGAACCAGACGTCAAAGGAATAACTTTCTGATCGCTCCTGGTTGCCATTTCAAACACCCCCGACAGCACAGTGACTTCTCGGGGTAAGGCCATTTCTAAGTATAAAATGGATCTTTCTCTTAGAAGGTTTGGGAAGTGGGCAGGGACTCCAGGCCAGTTTTTTTCTCATTTTTAAAGACAGACAGTACCGGTGCCTACTCTGTGCCAAGCACGCAGCGGATACCCAAACACGAAGCCCTGAGATACTGTCCGGGGTTGGGCGCAAACAAGTCCTAGGCTGGCCAGAGGGGGGGGCCCGGCCTTGCACCGGGGCCCAGGGCTCCCCGCCCTGCTGCTCATGGCAGAATTCAGGGCAGAGATTCCGAACATGAGGTTTGTCCCAAGATTCCTGGGTTCGAATCCCAACTTTGCCACTTCAGCTGTGACCTTAGGTAAATCACTAGTGTCCTCAACCCAGTCGGCTCGTTTCACCTTGTTTTGGTGAGTTGATTCAGAGCCAGCATTGCCAGGAGGAAAACCTGTCTGTCAGATGTAGGATGACAGCGCCCTGAGGGAAACCTCCTTGAAAACCTCATTCCAGGGAACCAAGAACTCCAGGCCCTGGGCCCTGCCTGTCCTTCCCCCTGCAGAAGCCACAGAGGCCGGAGGAGGCCCACCAAAGCCGGGACCCTCTGCCAGCGCCGTAGCCCATGGACAGTGTGAACTGGGGGTGCATCTGCAGAGCAAAAAAAAATCAATCTCCCCACACTCTCAGAGAGAGCCCCGACCCGGCAAACCACTTCTGTCCTAGGATGCCGTCTCTTTAGCTCGCTGGCTCTAAGAGTTCCGTTCTGTGTCCCGGAAAAGGCCCCAGCACAGCCCGCCTCAGGGCCTTTGCACGTGCGCCTTCTGCTGCCTGGATGGTCTTTGCCCACATCCACGCACTGGCTCCCTCCTCCCCTCCTGGTCTCACGTTCTCAGGACGTAACCCGGGCGCCCTGTCCGAATCGGCACTTGCCCTGGTCCCCAGATCGTGCCCGCCTCACCACTTAGCTCCTGCCTCTCCCCCTGGGACACCAGTGTCCGTGGCTCTGCACCTGTTCTCCAGGTCCCCAGCACCTTCCCCAGAGCAGGCCCACAATTAACATGTCAAATCAACAATCACCATGTCCTCGTGTACACAGAAGAGGGGCAGGAAGGCCCACTGCGGGTTTGCACAAAAAGCCAAAAATCACTACGAACCACTCGAATGTCCCCCCAAGGGGTCTGCACACCCAGGAAGGCCCGGCCAGTGGGTCTGTGCACAGTGGCCCGAAAAGGTGCCCCAATGGGGCCCAGAGAAGCCACCAAGCAGGACAAGCCCATCTTTGCTTAAAAGAGCACAAACGTCCGTATTTTTAAATAAAAGGGAGGCTGGTGATACATACGCATGTCTACGAGCGACTCTCGGGTCTGCACAGAGGCCAGGGATGGTCACCCCGGGGGAGCCCGTGAGGGGCGGCCCTCTCTCGTATCACACACTCCCGCACCGCTCGGCACGGTCAGGTACGTGGAATTACATTTGCAGTCAAAGAGGAAAATAAAGCTGTAAGAAGCACCTGTCCGTATCTAGCACAGGCAGCCGCTGTCAAGTGGGGCCCTCCGGGGGCCGTCTGGCAGAGGTGCTCTCATCATGGGTCTGGCAGTACTTGGGGACATACCCAGCCCCTCAGGCCTCTGACTGGCCCTGGGGGATTCGGGGCTGCACTGGGATGGCCCTTGGCGGGGCAGGGAAGAGCCTGACAGCGCCCCTTGGGTGACCTGGCTGAGGAGTCCGAGGTGATACCCAGGTGCCAGGCGGTCATCTAGTCACTAGCCTGACCTCCCACTGCAGCTTTGCCCCATGAGACTGTGGCTCCCTGTCTCTCCTACCGATGGCGGGACTGATGGCCCTTCGGGGGGGGGGGTGCCAGGGGCGGGGGGAGAGCTGGACCACAGAAGAATCCACGCACACACCTGGCCCTCTGCCTGAGCCGCTTCCAGCCTGGCCTCACAGGCTGGCTGGCTGCCTCCCTCCCCTCCTGGGAAGGACACACACACACCCCTTCCCTGCTAAGCTGCGCCCCCTCCCGGCTCCCGAGCACACGGGTGTCACTCACCATTTCTTACTCAGCCACCCTGCTCCGGTGGAGGGCATCTCAGGATGGGATGGCAGACTCAGCTCCGTGTCCCCCCAGCCAGAGCCTAACAGAGAAGGTGCCACAGTACACTGTCCCAGAGGCGGCGAAACTTCCGGGAGCCCAGGGGACCCAGGCAGTCAAGGTGCATTCATGAGACAATAACTACAGCACCAGGTGGAGAGAGCTTGACGATGCATCGTTAACCCCACATTTCCTGCTCGGCTGTGCGACGCCTTTTCACTGGTAAGATGCCTTGTCCTGGTTACCCGCCAACTGCCCTCTTTTATGCCCAAGAGGCAGAAGCGCGCGGGGCCTCACCCCACACGTTCCAAGGTCATCTTTTAGGAGGTGGCCTCGAAGGGGCTGCCGCTGGCAATGGGTGAGCCCTGGGTCTGAAGGTGCAACGTGGGAACGGATGAAATGAACTCCAGGGAGAGCAGAGGGCCTGCATAATCATTTTAGAACCTCATGATTAAATGCTCTTTCAATAAGAAAAGACAAAGCGGTGCCTTTTATCTTTCTTGCTATTATCCAAATGGAAAGAACTAATGGGATTTTTTTTTTCTATTGTCACCGACATCGAACATCTTTAAACACCCACTGTCAGCAAAATATCAATCACCGTTCGAGAGTTATTGGCAAAATGGAGTGAATGCGCGGTGAGAGAGCCGTTTCTGTCAATGGACACCGTGGAGGTGCGATGGAAAGTTATTTAAGATAAATCAAATGCGTTGTGTTAATTGAGAGAAGGAGGCCTGGGGGAGCGAGGCGTCTGCGGTGCTGTGTCCATGGCCAGAATCCTCCTGGAGGCACCTTGGCTGTGCCCACCAAAATCTAAAATGCAGGCGTTCCCTCCTGCCCTGGAGATTCAGGATCCGGCTTTGCCACTGCGGTGGCTTGGGCTCGAGTCCTGGCCCGGGAGCTTCCGCATGCCACGGGCATGGCCAAAAAATAAAAATAAATAAACCTGCAACGCCCCCCCGACATACATTCCACTAGCATCCATGAGGATGAGAGTTCGATCCCTGGCCCTTCGCAGTGGATTAAGGATCTGGCCTTGCTGTGAGCTATGGTGTGGGTTGAAGATGAGGCTCGGATCCTGTGTTGCTGTGATTCACGGAAAGATCGGAGCACATGTATTTATTACACCTCTGCAGGGTCCTTGGAAACATGAACCACCAGACACCACCTAAGTCCCACGCAACGACCCCCAGTACGTCTCAGTATGAAATCACGGTGCGGCCACTAAAAAGGTACCTACATCCACAGCGGGGTTTCCCAGCCTGGGCACGATGGGCGTTTTGAGCCAGAGGACCCCCTGGGGTGGAGACGGTGCCTGTAGGGTGTTGAGCAGCATCCTTGGCCTCTACCCATGAGATGTCAGCAGCGCCACCACTGCCAGGTTGGGACAACCAAAAATGTCTCCAGACGTTGCCCAACGTCCCTCCGGGGCAGAACTGTGTGGCTGGTCTATAGGTGTGATCATGGGTGGATGTGTGTAATTACTGCCGAGCAGAAATACTGAAATAGGAACTGTGTATATAATAGGGACCCATTTTTACAGCAAAAGCGAGGCTAAAAATCAAATCGCTCATGAGGGTTACTTCTGGAGGGAGGCGTCTCTCCTTTTCACTTCTTTGTATTTCGATGCTCTTTGCACTGGAGTTCCCTGGTGGCTCAGTGGGTTAAGGATCTGGTGTCACTGCTGCGGGGCCTGAATTTGATCCCTGGCCCCGGAAATTCCACATGCCGTGGGTGCTGCCAAAACATACATATATATACTGTTTGCATTTTTACAACAAGCGTTGACAGCTTTAACTTAAGCCATCTTAATTAACATACCAAAGAGGCTCGGGCACACGTGCATGTGTGCGTGTGTTTCCCAGTGAGGCTGACAATGCGACTCGCGGTTGCCCTCGCCACTCAGGAGTCACCGGGTGCTCCTTGGAAACAGCAGATGTTTCTCTCAGTTACCGATTTTCAAGAGTCTGGTGTTTCCCAACATGAGCGCAGAGGGCAGCGCCAGGAGGGGAGGTGCACGGGGCTCCGTTTCCAAGACTCTCAGACAAAAAGCTCCGCGCTGAATGGGCCCACAATGAGGCGGCATTGAACCTCTTGTCAATTCCTCCTCCATCAGCCCCGCCGCGTGCTGGAGGGCCTGGGGTCGCCCGAGACCAGACGGTGGGGAGGGGTCTCGGCGCTGGCTGGGGGTGCTGTCCTGCGTCTCACCCAGGGCAGAGGTGGGGCCACGCACTGAGCGCCAAGGTCAGACGTCCGTCCGGAGACCCTGGAGAAGGGGTGAGTGCTGGACAAGGTCCCCTGCACCCTTGGGCTCCCGGGACCTGAATTTGATTCTGCAAACACCGGCACAGGGTGGTGCGATGGGGAGCAGGAGCCCTGGGGCTGGCCTGGTGGTGCCCAACCCCAGCTCGACCTGTGGCCCAGCGTGGGACCCAAGGAAGTTCCTTCAGCCTCTGCGCCTCAGTTCCCCCGGCGAGGAGGCGGCCACCAGGGGACCAAGAGGGCCAACGAACGCGGCCAGGTGAACGCATAGCAGGTGTCGGGTACATGTCATGTGGCCCATCAGCTGTCATTCACAAGAGCTACTTGCTCGGCCCAACGCCAGCTCTCCTGGGCCCCCAGCCTCCTCCTTTCATTGCTAACTGCTTCCTGGTGGCCTGCACGGTCCTCTCAGCCCGGCGGCGGGCTGCCTGCCCTGCCAGCAGAACCTCTGCCCAAACTGGTCACCTCCTGGGAGGTCCGCTCGACTCTCCCTCCCCAGTTCCCAGCTCCTGCAGGCACTTCCTTCTCCGGCTTCCTCTGGCGGTTTGAAGCTCTCGCGTATACCTAGCGGTTAATTTTGTAAATACCACACAGACTCTCTGCTATGACCGCCAAGAAAATGTATGTATCATCGTTTAGCCTTCCTTTTGTCTGCATCTTATTGCCACTGCTAGTCTGTCTACTCCATCAGGATGCTGTCTCCTTGTCCTGCAAGTTCCTCACAACCAGCACAAGACTGGCAAGCAGGAGCCCTTCTGCCCAGTCTGTGGTAGACTCCTGTTCAACCCTCAAAACCCAACTGTGGTTGCCCCGGAGCAACTTTTACATCCTATTATGGCATCAAGCCTAGCTCCAAAGACGAGGGTATCCCCTTTACCGGACTCTCCTTGCTGTCTGGCCCACCATGAGCTAGGTGGTCACACCCAATCAGCTAAGCACTAGGGAGCCTAGAACCTCCAGAGCAGTGCAGGGGCTCAAGGTGTAGACCTGGATGTGACACACACCTCTCTGGGCTCGAGTCCCCTCCAGATGAACACCATGGCCAAACAGCGCCTCGCTCACGGAACCAACATGAGATTCCATGGAAGAATGGCTCTCACGGCACCAGGCTCACAGCAAACCCTAAAGTGATAGTTACAATAGGAGCTGGTACTAATAGATCAACTTAAAGTTCTCACCTCCTTCCCAATTCCTCCCCTTGGGGCAGAAAGGGTCCCTTGTGTTATGCGCGGAGTATTTACTTCCCCCAAATTAGCATGTTCAAGCCCTAACTGCCGCAAGCATGGCTGTATTTGGAGATGGGGTCTCTAAATAAACGGTGGTCATAAGTGTGGGGCCCTGACCCTACGGGATTAGTGTCTTTATAAGCAGAAACACCAGAGAGCTCATTTTCTCTCTCTGCACACACACCAAGGAAAGGCCACACAGGACACAGCAAGAAGGCAGCCGTCTGCCAGCCAGGTAAAGAGCCCTCACCAGAACCCGATCTGCCAGCACCTTGAACTTGGACCTGCACACACTAACACACCTTGAATGGTAAGGGCTGATGTTGGGAAGGAGGCTGCAAGCCGTGGAGGCAGGGAACCTGCCCCCGGGTGGAATGGGGGTTGGGGGGTGCACTACGGAAACACAAGTGCACCCGTGGGGACAGAGGGACAGCCAGCAGCCATCTCTGCCGCTGCCCAGGGCATGTGTGACGTTATTCACCACGAGGGATGTTCTGTCTACATCCAACCTCAGGGGCTTTTTGGTCCCACTCACTCTCCCCAGTGGCACCCATGTGCTGCGCACCTACTGTGTGTCAGGCCCTGTGCCAAGCCCTGGAGATGCATGGCTTCCCAGGGGGCTACATAAATCCTACACTCCACGGCAACAGGATTCCAATCTGTGCCCCCAGGAACCTGCTGGATTTATTTCTGGGACAGATGATCAATGGTCTAGATGCCCAAGGCTGCCCTATCAACGACCATCCAACAGGTGCCTCCCCTCCCAGGTTCCTGGGGTCCAAGTTTTCATCTCACGGAGCTTTCCTAGCAGCTTCCTGGGGGGGGCGGGATGTCTTAGTTCAATGGTCCCCCTGTTCTAGGGACAGGGATCTGAGGCCCGGGGAGGGAAATGGCACGCCCATGCTCACACAGGTGCCACACGGGGCCTGGCGACCTAACTGCCATCCTCTCTCGACAAGAAACTCGACAAAAGCCACAATCACACACAGGGCCACCTTCGGCAGTGCCAGCCGGAAGCAGCAGTGGTTCTCTCACTCTCTCTCACCCCCTCTCTTCCCATAGAATGAGCAGCAGCTGGCAAAGGCCGAGTCATCAGGAGCCAGACTGGGCGGCAAGGGGACACAGTGCCAACTTGCCAGCCAGGGAGGTGGGGTGGCCCACTACTTGATGAAAGACTCAGGGTCTTCCCCCCCTGCCCGGGTGACCTGGCCCAGGAATTCCCTGCCCCTAACTGGGAATTTACAGATTTGTGCGGGGGAGGCTCCAGGAAAGGAGGCTGGACACACGGACCGTCGGCCACTGCGCAGACCCTCTGCCTGGGGAAGGAACCAAGGTTGGGAGAAGCCCCAGTGGGGAAATGACGTCACCCCTGCAGGACGCCCCCAAACCGATGGGAGCCCTAACATGTGTCTCTGACATTCTCAAGGCCTCAGAGCCCAGGTCTGTCTGAGGGCGTCTGTGTGTCTGTCTCCCATCCTTGCATACGTATGTCCTTCTCTTTCAGGCTGTTTGTCTTCCTGGGTGTCGTGTGTGTGTGTGTGTGTGTGTGTGTGTGTGTGTGTGTGTGTGTGTGTGTGTTGTGTGTGTGTGTGTGTGTGCGTGCGTGTGTCTGGGGTCTAAATCTGTCCAGACTCTTATGAGTCCCTTCCGCTTTCCTTTTCAGGCGACAGGCAAAACAAATTCCCAGAGGGCAGTTACAAGCCTCCCAGACCAGACGCCAGACGCCTCTCCCAGTCCCCACCCCACGGGCGAGGCTATTCCAGCCCGTGGTATCATTTCCTCTTGAACATCGTCCAGCAGCCCGAACTCCCCAACAATGGCCAAGGCCAAGGTTCTGTTCCCTGAGGAAAGCAGCAGCCCGGGAGGCAGACACAGCGAGCGGCGGGAGGCAGGGGGTCCGGCTCTGCATTCGAGTCCAGATGCCGCCACTTCCTGCGTGTGGGACCCTGGGCGGGTCCCCTGGGACCCCGGCCTTCGTTTCCCCCTCGTGAAGCCCGGGGCCATCACTGAATCGCCTCCCAGGATCACTGAGGGTCCACCGCGGAGGCAATGTGTACTAGCTCTCCCACCCCTAGCAGGTACACAGCAAGTGCCTAATAAACGGGGGCCATCGTGAGACTGGAAGCAGGTGTGAGGGACGCGAGGGCGTCTGTGCACAGTCGTTAAGGATCCAGAGTGGGTGGTGCTGAGCAGGTACATTCAATTTATAGGATAACAACTGGGAGGCAAGGAAAAGGCAGGCGAGATGGAGAAACAGGAAAACCCTCGGGAGAGACCCACACGGGCCACAAGGTCCTGGGGCAAGGCTTAGAGGGGGGCCGGCTGGGGTCCTCTCCCTTGCGGCTCATTGGATGCAGATCCAGCCTACACTGGGATCAGGACAGAACCCACCTCCCACAAGGGGAGCCGGTGGGGGGTCTTCCCAGGTGGAGGCCGGGCATCTTAGGGGTCCCTCCTCAAAAGCAAAAGGGGTGCCTGCGTGTGCTCCCTCGTCTCCCAGCTTCCTCTGATGCACTGACGTCCCACCAGCCTCGTCTGCACCCCTCAGTCGGAGCAATTTTTAAGAAACCCCAATTGGATCCCTGACTCACGCTCAGATTAAAGCCGGATGGGGCCCGATCAACCTCATCTCTGCACCTGTCGTCTCCTTCTCATGCTCATCACACTCCAGCCACGCTGGCCTTTTTCCTGTTCCTACCCCAGGACCTTTGCATGTGCCATCTTGTCATGGGACGTTCCGTGTTCCCACCTCAGGGAGGCCTCCTGGTCACCCCATGCCAAAGGTACTCACTCTCACCGAGCTGCAAATGTCCCGATGGCCTGTCTAGGCCACAAGGGGCAACGCGGTGTAGAGTTAGGAGGCTGGACTCTCTGCGCTGCCCTATGACTCTGCGCCTGCTTCTTCATCCGTACCCTGGGGTCAAAGGAGAGGCCTCCTCACCGGCCTGCTTGAGGATTATAAAATACCTGGAGGGTGCCTGGCACAGGGGCGAGCAGCCTGGCAGGTGAATTAATTCTTTATTAATTCACCTGCCAGTTTATTGCTGATTTCCCCTCAGCAGCAAGAAAGGTGCATGCGAAGGCCCTTGTTTGTCTTGTTCTCGCCGAATCCCTGGTGGCTAACACCGTGCTTGGCACAACAACATGCTGCCCTCAATCAGTATTTGAAGGAGGAAGGAATTCACCGCCAAGGTCCACTCGCTGCGATGCCCATCTCTCCCCAGAGGCCGGAGGATGGATGGGTGTGGATGACACGGGGGAGGTCTTTCACAAAACTAAATTTGCCACTACCATCCGACCCAGCAATTACACTCCCGGGCTCTTCGCCCAGAGAAATGAAAACTTATGTTCACACAAAAACCTGCGCACAAACGTTCACAGCGGCTTTAAGTGTGACAGCCCCCAGCTGGAAGCGGCCCAGACGCTCTGCAGCAGGTGAGTGGTCAAGATCACCGGGGCACCCCCGCGGCCCGGAGCACGATGGAGAGGAAGAGACACGGACACACACGCCACGACCTGCGTGGGTCTTGAGAGTTGGGCCAAGTGAAGCAAAGCCAACCTCAGAAGGTCACAGACGGTATGATGCCATGCGTATAACAGCCTCAAAATGACAAAATTAGACGAACAGATTCCCGGCTGCCGGTGGCACGTCTGATAAAACGGCACAGAACCAAGCACACAGGCCGGCACACACCAATGCACGCACACTTACACACACACTCAAACAGGGGCAGGACGCCGGGGAGTGGGAATAAGGTCAGCGGACTGTACCGAACGGCAATTTCTGGCTGGGGTACCGGGGGAAGACGGGATGCTTGCAAGGGCTCTCGCTGCCTTGTTTCTTACAACTGCAAGAGAATCTACAATCATCTCGACATAAAAAGTCGAAAAAGAGGAGTTCCCACTGTGGGGCAATGGGATTGGCGCCATCTCTGCAGCACCGGGACGTAGGTTCGATCCCGGCCTGGCACGGTGGGTTAAAGGATCTGGGCCCCGGCTGCAGCGTAGGTTACAACTGTGGCTCGGATCTGATCCCTGGCCTGGGAACTCCATATGCCAAGGGGTGGCCGAAAAAGAAAAAAAAAGTTTAAAAAGAAAAGTGAGGCGTTGAGGGGGGACGCTGTGTCCCCTGGGGCCCTACATGACTCTGGCAAGGGGCAATGCCAGCTGCTTCAAGCAACCCCCGGGGCACACACAGTCCAGGCCTGGTGCCGGGAAGGTGGCTTATGGGAGGGTGGGGTGGCAAGAGCCGAGACAGAAGCCTGGTCCCCCTCTCCCAGCCTCCCTCCGTCTCCCGTTCACAGCACCTGCCATCTGGCTGCTGCAGCCAGCCAAATGAAACCATCTCTGGGCTGTCATCTTTCCACACGCAGGTCTGGCTCCCAGGTTTGAGGATTAAATCCTAAACATGCTATTTAAAATGTAGAAACGAAGAGAGATTTTAAGGAAACTCTAAGCGTTGTCCTCCCTGCGCCCCCCGCCCCGCCGCAGAGAGCCAAGCACCTCACCTCCCACTTCTTTCCCAAAGGCCCAGAGAGCAGCTTGGGCTCCCTCATACCACTGTGTACCCCGTACACCCCGGGGTGCCCGATACAGCAGGTTAAAGGTCATGCCTCCCCAAGGTCAGCATCGCTCTTAAGTACGGATGTGTCAGCAATGATAAAGCGACTGCAAACTCTGCAGCCAGGCACCACCTTGGGCTCAGAAGAGTCAGGAGCTGCAGGGATCTTTGAACCGTATGGGCGTCCTGGAAGCCACCTGTGTGTCCTTTCATACACTGCTCACCTGTCTTCTCGGGACGCCGTAATGAGTGCTGGTCCCTCTGCATCTGGGGGTCCCGGCCAGCCCTGTGCTAGCTCAGGAGAAGCGATGTCTGTCTCCCCAGGGCTCCGGTCCACTGGGGAGGGCCCAACGCTAAGCCAGAAAGACGCAAATGAGCACCACTAGTCCTGGGTGGTAGGACAAGAACACGAGGGGGGATGGGCGGAGTGGCCTGGGGCAGGGCTCCTGGGATGGGGAGTCAGGGACTATCTCTGAGGGGGCAGCCTTCAAGCCGAGACCTGAGAGAGGAGGAAAGCAGGGGGGAGAACAGGTGCAACTGCCCTGAGGCAGGATATGTGTCACAGACGAGGACAGGAAGGGAGACCCAGGCCTCTGGGACACGGAGCACGGGTATGAAGCGGAGTCAGCTGCTCTGGGGCCTGGCAAACGTGCCCAGACTCCCTTGGGGGTGCCTGCCTGTGCATGTGAGCGCAGGCAGCAGAGAAAGGCTGCGTGGGAAAACGATTCGCTTTCCAAACAAGGCCACACGCGAGGACGGCTGTGCAAACTCCTTCAATGCTGCCGGCCCCTATGTCCAAGGCTCACTTGGCATCTCCCGGGGGTGGGCACAGGGGCCTGCAGGATCTGGGACGTTCACAGTCACCCTGCTGTGGACTAACCCGTCTGGCTCAGGGCTGCATTTCTTCAGTGGAGGAGCCACTCCTGTTGCGGTTACACTTGGGTTGCAGATGTAAAAGCCAAGGCCAGAGTCGGATATTTAAACTAATTATGGGGAAGGGGAGAGGCGGGGCAGGGGGCAGATACCCGGGACCCCGGAAGTGACCTGGGTTAGGAATGAAGCTGGGACAAAAACCAGCCTATGAGACCCTGGATCTCGGGATGGGGGGGGGAGACAGCAGCCTGGAAACCCCAACATGGTCAGAGACAAAAAGCGTGGACCAGAGAGGGGCAGAGAATTGCTCGAGGTCACAGAGCTAGCTCGGCAGAGCTGGGGAGCCGGCGCCAGGCCCGGTGGATAGAGGCTGCCCATACTGGCCCACCCGGCCAGGGTTGGCACCATGTGCCACCCTGGAAAACAAGGGCCATGACCCGGCCTGTCTTTTCCAGGGAGCGGGGAGCCTGGCTCCAGGTCCCAGAAAGCCCCAGGAAGCCTGGCCGGATGAGTAAACGGTGGACATGACTCCTGCCCCAGACACCCCCACAGGGAGAGATCTGCCCGGTGGCTTGGCCAGGGCAGCACTAAAAGCATCAAGTGCAGCTTATCACTCAAGGCTCCCAACCGGCCACCGTGGGGAGTCCTGTCGTCACCTAAGCTGACCGCGAAGAGACTGCCAGCCTGCCTACACTGGCCGCCACCCCAGGGGCAGGCCCTTAGGGTCCAGGCCATGGCTCTTCCTGGGGACGATCTGTCCGCTGGGGACATCTGGCGGTGCCTGCAGACACTGTGTTTGTTCCCACTGGAAGGGATACTGTTAGTACCCACCGGGTGAAGGGGCCAGGGTGCTACCAGGCACAGGACGGCCCCGCCAGGAAGGGCTTATCCTGCTCAAATGCACGGAGGTCGAGAAGCTCCGGATTAAATGCGACAGGAGGTAACATCTAGAGCGCAGTGCCTGCTGTGCAAGCACGAGTCAGGCAACGAGAGCCATCCTAGGCCTCCACACAGAGACGGCGGCAAGGACTCAGGATGCGCGGCTGCTTTAAGGAGGGACAACGATCCAGTCTCTACCAACGTGATCTGAAAGCAGACACATCAGGGCAAGGCCCGTGTTGCCTTCCCGCCTGGACTGTGAACCACGAATGGCCTGGTAGAGCTGCTGCAGCTCCCTGGTCTCAGAAGCATCGCCTGCACCAGGCACACAGCAGGTGCTTCATACATGCCTGCGAAATGCGTAAAGGAACAAGAGGAAGGGGGCGCAGAGGCTGCCTGCACAAAAGCAGTGTTTACAGGCCCCTCTCTGGAGGAAGGAGAAGGAGCCGATGGATGGGTGGGGGCCCCGATCAGTGAAAAAGGGGATTTCTGGACAGGGCATCCGAGAAAACCAGGATCTGTGACAACTTCTTGTTTCTGGGTTTTATGCAATCAGCAGTCAGCCTCTGAGAGCCCTTTTACCCAAACTCAGAGAGACCACAAGCTTAGGCGCCTCAGTCTTCATCCAGTCTTTTGTTTGTTTTCTTTCTTTCTTTTCTGCTTTTTAGGGCTGCACCTGCGGCATATGGAAGTTCCCAGGCTAGGGGGTGACTCTGAGCTGCAGCTGCCAGCCTCCGCCACAGCCAGTGAAAGGCCAGATCCCAGCCACGTCTGTGACCTACACCACAGCTCATGGCAACGCCAGTTCCTTCACCCACTGAGCAAGGCCAGGGATCAAACCTGCCCCCTCATGGATACCAGTTGGGTTTGATATCGCTGAGCCATGATGGGAACTCCTCTTCATCCAGTCTTTATGGAGCACTTTGACATCCTGGGTGTCCTGGGTGCCTGGGGAGTAGGTTCCAGATGTGAGGCGGGGCCCTCTGATGGGCTGGGGACTCCCCATGGCCACCTCTATGCCAGTTCTCTGGGCCTTGGAGCCCCCACTCATCCACCCCGGGTTCTACCGACAAGGGTGAAGCTGTGTCCACGCCCACAGCAAAGTGTGCTGTGATCGACTAGTGATGTCTGCCCCCGGAGCCGGCAGGACAGACAAGAGATGCGTGTGTTTCTGACTTCCAGTGGTTATAACAAATTCAGCCTCACTGGGACCCACCACGCCCTGCAAACCAGCTGCCCACCTGAGACCCAGCACAGGCCCCCTTCCTGCCAGGGCAACATTTGATCCTGCAATTTACAGGCGAACTCAAGGGACAGGCTACCTGGGTTTTTTCTTCCGAAGACCCTAAGGCACCTGCACCAGGGCGGCCCCAGCAATGAGAAGGGAAGCAGTCTGCCCAGACCGTTCCCCTCTCAGAACAAAATTTGTGTTCTGAGACAACTCTAGGCTCACATACTGCAGAGGGCGCTCTGGACACCCCTTGCCCAGGTGCCACCAGCAGTAGCAGCTGGCGGACCTGCACCATCCGTGGCTCTCCCAGGTGAATCGGAAACTTCGATTCAGTCCACCCTCGCTTTGCAGACATGGGGACTGAAACACCATCTCTCCCCACTCCGGGTGCCACGGCCAACAGACCCCCGCCCCCTCCCCCTCGCCTCTCCCCGAGATTCTCTGCCCCCATCGTCCCACCGCTGGCCGGGGCTCACCCCTCAGGCGCCAGCACGCATGTCACCCCCAGAGGTTTTCTTGACGCTGGTCCAGCACCACCACAGGCCCGGTCACCGGGCCCCTGTTTCATCTCCTCCCTGGCATCACCAGTATCCGAAACTACTTCCACTCCCGACCAGAGCCTGAGCTCCGTGAGGCTGGGACTGATGCTTTCAGCCACCGCCGTCCGCCTCCAGCCCCCTCGGTGGCACCTGGTAGGAGCTCAAACTCAACCATCCAACAGATGAACACAAAACAGCCACTCCCCCAACGCTGGGCCACCCTCTCTCCTGCCACCTGCTGTGGGCACGCAGACACCTGGAGGGACTGAGGTGGGGGTTACAGTACAGCGAAGGCTGTGGTTGGGATTCTGAACAACCTGGGTGCTTTCTGGACTCAGAAAGCCCAGTTCTGCCACCAAGTCGCCACGTGACCTTGGGCAAGCTGTTTCTGAGCCTCAGGGTTCTCCTCCAGAAAACCAGGAGCAGACACCCAAGCTCCCCTGCAAACCTAAGCATGAACTTCCCCCAACAGAGGCCCAGGTTCTGGGTCTTCCTGGAGCATTAGAGGAGCCAGCTGCCTGCTCATGGGGGTTCCCCAGGATCAGCCTCCAACTGCCCCTCCTGACGAAGAGGTGCCAACAGGGATGGGGACACAGGGCTGCACAGCCGACAGCCCACACTGAGAGGTGGGGCGCGGCGGCGGCTCTGACTGGGGCTGGGACCCCCCGATCCTCCATTAAAAAAATCCCTGCAAAGCACCCACTGCGTTCCTGGTTGTCAGCAGACACCAACTTCTCCTGGAGGAAGAAAAGTTTAATTGATGAGCTATAAATATTTCTGCTAAAAGCTGCTGGGGAGCTGGGCTTTCTAGATGAGCGGGCCCCCCTGAAAAGGAAGGCGGCCACCAGATTTGTTTCGAATTATGAAAATAGATGCTATCTCTCCGCCACATCTGTTTTGCCTGACAAATAAGCAGCAATTCGCCTCCTGAATAAGGCAGCACACCCAGGCCGTCTTGAAACTGCAGCTTTCCCGACTCTTCAGAGAAAGGGAAAAGAAAAAAGGCCAGGCCTCCCAGATTGGAGACTTAGACATGAGACTTTTTTCAATCTTGTCTCTCAAGCTGCAGGCTCTTGGGGCGTCGGTGCCACATACATCCTTAAACTCGGCTTTCAAAGCTCCCGTCGCCCCTGTGTGAACCGAAGCTGCTTGTATTAGAGGGCACAAGGATCCCTGCTGCTCTTTAAAAAGAAAAAGAAGGCCAGGAGACATACGATCAAGCGCAGTAATGCAAAAAAAAAAAAAAAAAAAAAAAAAAAAAGTCCCCCCAAACTCAAGCCAAGCGTGCATTTTTGATGTGCTGGAAAAGGCCAGTTTTTGGAGGGAACATTCATACTGGTGGCATTCGTTTTTTTATGCCACGCTGGCATGGTGACTGGGTTAATATCATCATTTTCCTTTAATTACTCCAAGACAGACCCAATTACAGCGCAGACACGTCTGCCAGCCTGAGGAGCCGATAGTTAATAGCCCATCCTTCTTAAGGACCAATCTGCTTGGGAGCTTCGGGGAGGGAGTGGGGCCAGGAGCGTGTCTGCCCGCCGTGCAAACTTGGTGATGCTGTTCCAGTCGCTCTCTTTGATTTTTCAAAAAGGCCCTTGACCCCTCAGCGGTTTGGGCCTTTTCTCCTTCAGGACGGATGTTCCAGAACAGAGCGGGAAGCCCTCAATGCCTGTTTAACTCAAAGTATTACAACATGGGCACCAAATCAGCCCGTGCGGACTTTCAGGCTAAGATGATTGGCGAGGACCAGGCTGGGGACCCACTGTTCAGCTGCCCGCACACAGCCAGTGCCGGGCACAAGAGGGGCGGCGGTGTCACCGGCCACTGCTGCCTACGGGTTCTGTCTGTTTGGGGGGAGAAATAAAAGGATCAGGTGAAGAAGCCCGGAGTGTTTTGAGCACGTTCTCTCCCACCTCCTGCAGATGAAATGTCCAATCGCCCCACCCTGCAAGGAGGTGGACTGATAACGCTGGACTGGCTGCGTCTGGCAGAAACGAGATGCAGTTCAGGGAGGGACCCCAAGAGGCATCCGGTGAGCCTCCCCACCTTCTGTGCCCACCCCCCCGTAAACCGCCAGAGCAGATTGATGACCGCTGGGCAGAGGGTAGAAATTCACAGGCTGCAAAGCCAGGTCAACAACGACGACAATAGTTTTCACGAGGGGTGGGGAGCTGTGAGGTTTGGCCGGGGGTGGTGGCAGGGCAGCAGGGCAGCCGTGTCTCATCCTGCAGCCCGCCCTGGTGCTGCTTCCTTCCCCGTCTTATCGTACAGCTGGACTGCGGCTCAGCTCAGTTTCTTAACCCCAGGGCCTGCGGTCACCTCAAGGGGAGGGGAGTCTGAGAAGAGCCCCCCCCCACACGGCAGGGTCGGGAAAGTGCCCAAAGCCCCTGCTTTCCCGCTGCTGGCAGGACAATGCCTATTTGCAGGTTCGGGTCCTGCAGGGACGGCCAAGGGTGTCTGGGGGCCGGAGACCCTCCAAGCCCATAGCCTTGCCCCCTTTCACAGAGGCAACAATCACCTAGTTGCTATGGCAACGAGGTTAATGAATGCATCTCTTTCGAATAACTCAGACCTCGGACCCCATTCCAGTTGCCCTGCTATTTCCATCCTTCAAAAGCCAACCTCTGGTGTTTTGTTTTATGAGTCTAGGTGTACCATCAAAAACAAAAAGAAAAAGAAAAAAAAAAAAAAAGAATGGGAAAGAGTGATAAGAGGTGGGTAGGGGAAGTTGTGGGGTGAGGAGGGGCGGGGTCTCTGCCCATCCTTCAGAGCGGAGAAAACCTGGATGTCACTTTCTCTCTTTTTTTGGTGATGGGATAAAATTAGCACCGTCAAGTCAACGTGTTATAAACACAAAGACGCTGCCAGAAGGCGAAGTGCCTTAATTTAAGGGAGGGAAGATGGCTGAAGAAGGTTCTGGGGAGGGGGAGGGCGGTCAGATGGCGGTGGGGGGGTGGCGTCGGCAAGCCTTCCCACTCAGTGTCCCATCACCAGAGGGAAAAGCCATTTCCCCGCGAATGTACATCTGCAGGGCGTCTAGACAGACATAAAGAGGACAATTAAAGAAAGAAAAAAGCTGCAAGCCACAGTCACCCCTCACTCCTCGCCAGGGCACCCGGCTGCAACTCGCTCACTGCCCAAACAGGCGAAAAATTATAAAAACAAGAAAAGCCAGTGTGGGCGAGGGGGAGGCCGGGGGAGTCTGGACCGAAAACAGTTTATGAGCAAGTGTTTTGAAATTCTGCTTTAAATAAGCCGGTAAATGAATTCAACCTTGTCAGATCTCTCTCCCTCACGCAGACCAAATATCCCGCTGGCGTGCTGTCTAGACACAGATAACAAAGGACTTTTTACAGCGCCCAGAGACGCGCTGACAAAGTAGCCATTTAAAGATGCAGTATTGCCTTCTCCGTCTAAAACGATTTGTCAGATGGACTTCAATGAAAATGCTAAGTTAACGGTCTGGTTTGGGGTCTGCCAGTGGATGGGGCGGGAAGGGGGGGGTGTCGGGCAGCCCCGGAGAAATAGAAAACGCATCATCTCTGACTGGGCTGCCCTCCAGGTTGCTTGGAAAATTGGACTGTACGGGGCCGCCCGGCAAATAATCCTCGCTCTTGTTCCGAGGAGCCGGCTGCGGACACCCAGTCGGAGCAGGTTCTGTGCGGCGGCGCCGTGCATTGAAAGGGGTGGCAGAAAGGGTTAAACTTCAGTGCAGGGGGCGGTGGGAGGAGGATCTGTCTCCACCTGCCTCTGGGGGTGCTGAGCATAGGCGGGGGTGGGGGCAGGAATGTGGTGTCACCCCCAACTCTGCATTTGGCAGGAGTGGCTGTTGCCCTGTTGGTTGCCCTCATTGCAGAGTCGCCCCCAAATGTCCTCCTTCCCAGGCAAGGGCGGTGTCGGGGGCGGGCCGGCCTCAGGGGTGTACCCCAATACCCCCATACCGGGGGATGCGCCTCTCCTCCCCCAGGCTGGGTCAGACAGGGGTCCAGCCTCGGGTCCCCAGCCCAGGGCGCCCAGACACAGTGGGTCCCCGACAGGGCGTCTCAGGTCTGTTCCACACAGTGGGCTCCCAACAGGGGGTTCTTGGGTTTCTTCCATTCAGATCTGCTAACCTCCCTAGGATGGCCTGGTGCCCAGGGGTGCCCACTCTTCCCATCAACCCCACCTGCCTTCTGTCAGGGTGCTGCCCCTACGGCTACCCGCTCTGCATGGCCACCCCTTGTCGGGGGCAGTGTGTGTTCCTGCCCTTCCCCCACCCCACCCCCGCCTCAAAGTGTGGAATCCAGACCCTGGAGCCAGAAAGACACTGATGCGACCCCAGCCCACTCACTTCCAGGCTATGTGGCCCCAAGGCATGTGCCCCTGTGAGTCTGTTTCCCCAACTGTGAACCAGGGTCCTGGCCACCTGCCCTGAAGCGCTGTGGTGAGGATTAAACGCCCCCTGGCCAGCCCAGCACCCTGCAGGCCCCTCACCCCTGGGCCCAAGCCTCAAAGCTGCCGTCACCCCAAAGCAGGTACCAGCCTCACTCACACGGAAGGAAAAGGACGTGAGAACAGACACGCGTGGAGGCTGGACACGCACAGTCCATAAATACAACCCTGCCAGGATCAGGAGTCCCACGGATAAAAGCTGTCTACACCCGTCCACGGGGCGGTGGGCATGCCGATGACATAACGCTCAGAGGCCTCCCGCTGGTCTTCACTGGGACCCCAAGCCACTCAAATAAAAGGGGGGCTCCCTATGGGCTATGTCAAGAGGACTAACGACTCAAATGCTCCCTCCTTCTGTTTCCAGTTTCCAGACTCATTTGTAACAAGTGCTTTTAAGAGGCTGCTTCTAATCTCTGCTCCTCCCACAGCAAACAGCCCACGGGCTCCGCCGTCTGTGGGCAGAACCTCTGGTTTCACCCAGACACACGGATGTGGAGGTTCTGGAAGTCATCCACGCTGCAGGGGACAAGACACCGGGATTTAGAACCGAGTTCTCTTTGGGCAAGGGGTCTGGCGGGAGTCAAGAGGCTCTGGGAGGGTGGGGAGGCCAGCTGGGTGGGCACTGCCCCTAACAGCTGGACCCCAAGGCCAAGGCCCAAGGGGAGGCGGCTTGCCCAGGGGACCCAGCCAGGACTAGGAAGAACCCAGGTGCTTCCTGCACTTGTCCTTTCCTCCTTCGCACACCTGCCGCCATCTGGTAACCACAGCAGACATTACTAATCAATGACTGCACTTTCCCTGAGCCCAGCTCCGGCCTCAGGGAGCTTCCGGTCCCCAGGGTCCCAGGAGGTCTCTGCCCATCGAGCAAATGAAACGTTTTCTGCCAACTCTTCCCCATCGTGGTGGGGAGCCTCTGATCTGGGAGGCAATGACAAAATACTGGGAGGAACTGGACGTCCTGCAGAACAAGATGCAGGGCAGGTGGCAGAATGACTGATGGCCCCGGGGCCCGCCACACAGGTCCAGACACGCACCCTGTTCCCGCACCTTCCCACACACCAAGCTCCTCCTCTGCCTGCCTCTCTCCATCCTGTTCGGCTCTCCCAGCCTCATTGCAAACCCACAGGGCCACCCAGATGGCGAGCGGCTCTCTCCTCTTCTGGAGGAAGTGCCCGGGCACAAAACCCAAGCTCCCCCCATTGGGGCTCAGGGATGACCTCTGACCCTGACCCCCTGTGTCTCTCTGTCTTGCCCTGTGAGACCCTGAGGTCAGGTCGGGCGGTCCAGGTCCTTCTATAACTCGTCTTCACCCTAACCTCGACCCCACTCTCCCCTTCCCCCTGGACCGACGCAGGCCTGCCCCTCCCCCAAAACCCACTCTCCTCTCCGTAGCTGGAGGCGGGTGTCCACCGTTACCCCTCTCCTGCTCTAAACCCCTGCAGGGCTCCCCAGTACCCCAGCTCCAAACTCTTCTAAAACCCGATGGGATCAGACCCCATCCTCTCAGCCCCAGTGGTCCCCTCCTCAGCCAACAGCTCCAGCCACCCTGCCTGGGGGCTCTGAAGGTCCAAAAGGTCCCCGTATACCTTCTCCGACCTCAGCGGCAAACCTGCACCCTGAGATGAAAGCCTGCTTCTCCTTCCCGAGGCTGCGCCAACAGGCCCCACAGCCGAGGGAGTGCGTGATGAGCCTCAGCAAGCCACTCGGATTCTGGGGGCTTCTCCCACCACAGCGGAGCTGGGAGGGGCCTTCCGGGGGGGAACAGGCCATTCAGAACCGGTAAGCGACGGGCTCTATCACAGAGCCATGATTCCTGGGCAGAGCCGAGCCCCGCTGGCCTGACCCCATCCTGGCATGTCCCCCCACCTCCCAGCGCCACCCTCCGTGGGCTCTGCATTCAGCGGGGGAGGGGGCTCCACCCCCAGACTGGACAACGTCCCAACCACCGACTCAAGAAGGGCACATGCTGCCAGGCAGGGAACATGGACCATCTCATGAAATCCCTGGGAGGAACCACTGCACGTGCCCACTTTACAGATGAGGCCACCGAGGCTCTAAAAGGTTACAGATCTTGCCAGTCAAGAACCAGGTACCAGAGCTTCAAACCGGAGTCTGTGTGGCCAGTGCCAGCTCCCCCGAGCTTCCTGTCACCCATGGCCACAGGACAAAGTGGCTTCGAGGTCACATCTCAGGATGTTTTGGGCTGCCTCACCGTGGACGAGGCACCCAGACGTCGTGAGCAGGTGCGGGCTGGAGACGTGGCACGGCTGCAGCTCTTCCCACGGGTTCCTTGGGCCCGGGTGCCGCCTCTGCCCTTGGGTTCTGGCTGGCAGCCTGGCCCCAGACCTCCTGGCACGGGCTGCGTGGGTCGATTCAGACAGCGTCCACTAGGCAGCTCCGGGCACACAGGCCCAAGCGGGTGCAGCTCTGATGGGCTTCACAGCGCGTCTCTGTGGGCAGCTGCGTCCAGCATTAGAAATTGGTGCGTGTTCTGCCGGGAGGCTGGTCCCTGGCCGAGCAGGGGAGACAACGGGCTGTCTCCTTTGAAGCGGGTGTCGCTTCATCCACCCCCACCCCTTTCTTCTTTGGGGGAAGATTTCTTCCTGCCTCGGCCCAAATCCCACTCTCTGGGGCCCCTCCCCAACCCCTGACCCTCCAGAACAAAAGGGAGCATGAGTGTCTAGATGGCTCGTCTGAACGTGAGAGAAGGGGGCATTGTGGAGGCCTGGCCTCCCGGCTGGAGAGGTCAGGGTGCGGGGGAGCGGGGGCGGGAGGGGCATGGCCAAGGCTGACACCTCTGGGGTCCCAGGCCCTGCCTGTCCCTCCTCCTGGGACGGAGCTGTGGCTGGGGCCCAGCCTGGAGGATCCAGCTTGGGTGGCTGCCAAGGCTGGGCATGCCATCGCCAAATGAAATGCAGAGAATCCCTCAGCCCGTCACGAAAACGTTCATGCACCCAAGGAACCAATTTGCGGGAGAGCCCCGGACCTGTGCCCGAGTCCGGGCGCATCCGTAATAACTGCTGTTCATCACGAGATCAGTTAGAAGCTTCAGGTGTGTTCTTGGCTGAGGTGGCCAGGATGGAGAGTCCCCAGCAGGGACGCTGGGGGCTTCCTGCGTCTGGAAGGCCTTGCTCCCAGGAGGGGAGGGGCCGTGTTCCTGGACACCTGGCCGGAGGATACAGGCTGTGTGCCTCCAGGCGCCCACTCACCCTCTCTGGGCTCTCTGGGTCTTTGGGACACCTTGTCCATAAAAACAGGCTCAGATCAGATCTGCGTTTTTTTTTTTTCATGCTAAGTTTTACCAGCAAAGATCTCGGATTTAACAAAAGTCTGACGCAGGAGCTCGATGTATGAAATGGATACAGGAGCAGCGCTGATGGGAGCCCGGGAGATGAGAGGTTGCGTGGCCCTGTGGCGGCTGAGGTCCAGCAGGTGCCCTCTACGTGCTGGGCACCGGCCCTGCCTCTCCAACGGGCATTGGTCCATCTGAGAGAAGTGAAGGGACAGGCTGCTGTCGGGGCAGCCGGGATGAGCGGGACACCCCCAGGTGAGCCTCAGGCCCCCGTCCCAGGGAGGGGACAGAGATGTGTCCCTCTCCCTCTCCCCAAAATTGCCGGTGGGAAGGGCAGCACCCACCTCTGCAAGCCCTGGATCAGCCTTCTAGGCAGAGGCCTGGAAACAGGCCTGCAAATAAACTAATCCCCACGTGATGGGCTTGCAGGCATTTAGACTTTTGTCTTGGTCGTTTATCAAATTCTTGGAATTTTTCTTAAATAAGGAGCACATATCACTTCTCACGATCAGAAAAGCCAGGCAATTTTCACCGTGAAATTACCGTTATCTCTTCAGGGCTGTTATACATGTGGCTACGGGCGTTCCGAGGCAGAAGAAGCCAGGAGAAACGGGTACAGAGGTTACTCCTGCGTCTGTCCTAGGAAAAGCTCCGAGAGAAGACAAAGCCTTCAAGGCCAGCCCTGGGCCCCCAGGACTCTGGGGGCGGCCCTGGACATCAGTGCTGGTACCCCAGCCGGTTAGAACCTGGGACTCCAGGGTTCTCGAACCCGAATCTCCTGAAAGAAGACTGATAAAAATGCCAGTTCCTGGCCTACCCTGGGTTTCTGGACCAGCACCCGAGGGAAAAGTTGAGAATTTTCTGTTTCAGTTCCATATCCAAGTTAAGAATCAATGCCCGGGATCAAATGGGATCCAGTGCTACCACGGGGACCCCCGGTTGACAAAGCTGATAGAAAAGCAGAGGAAACTGAGAAAGATGCTCCCAGCCCCGGTCCTTGCCTGTAGGACCTCAGAAACACATTCACCAGTTTTCTTATTTCCTATTGGCCACCCTCAAGTGTGTCCGCCTTTCTCGGCAACCCTATCCCCAAAGAAATCCCCTTTTGTTGTGGAAAATGAAGTAAGTCGCAGTGGAGACGGGCAGAGGCTGCAGGGCAGCTGGGCCCAGGCCCCCGCCTCCTGGTCTAGGTTTCATCTGTGACACACATACACAGCACGGGGGCTCCCTCTCCTCATCTGTGCCCACAGCCTCAGCTCCGATGCCACTCCCACTGCCTGGCCTGGGACAACTGAGCCTCCACTTTCTCCACTGGGGAATGGGGTGAACAGAGCCCACAGCAGGGATCAGATGACAGAGTGCCTGGACCTGTCATCTCCCGGGGAACCTCGCCCGGGGCAGAACTCCTACTCATGCCTCAAGGCCCTGGCTCACTTTTCCCACTGGAGCCAAGGGCTTCCCCGCCACTCTGCCCTCCCTTCCCACAGGCAGGCGCTGGGGCTGGTGTGGCCCCCTCCCCCTCAATACCGGCCAGGTCTTAACCAAGAAGAGGCTGCATTTGAGGAGCATCTATGAGGCACCCATCACTTGGCTAAGCAGCTCTTACGTTCTGTCACGACAGCCCCACAAAGGGGAGGACCCGCGCCATTCCCATGTCGCAGGTGAGGAAAGAGGGTGGCGTGCAGAAGCAGCCCCAAGGACCCACTCCTAGGCTGTGGGGGTCGGGCCCAGGCCTTCTGCTCCCTGGTGCCACTCGCTCCCTGCTCGCTGGGCCTGGCCTTACCAAGGACTCCAGGCTGTGGCCCTCCAGGGCAGGCCACGGGCCACCCCAGAATCACAGGGGCTGAGTGGCAGGCCACGGGCCACCCCAGAATCACAGGGGCTGGGTGGATAACCCCAGGGCAGCCAGGGGAGAGGGCCCAGCCCGCCCCCCCACTGCCCCTGCAGAGAAGCCTGATCTCCCAGCTTGTGGGATGGGCACAGCCACTCCCCTGGCCAGGAAGAACTTCTCGAGGACCAAGGCCACCCCATGGGGAGGCTGGCACCACAGGCTTGGCACCCAAGACGGGGTGGCCTGCGGAAGCTGGAGCCTGGGGTCCTTCTGCCCACTCCCCCCTCCCTGGACACTCTGCAGGGTGCAGAGAGGAAAGCCAGGGCTCTGGGAACGCTGGGCTGCCATCGCTCCCAGGACCGAGGGGCAAGGGCCACAACTGACCCTCGGCCGAGCCCTTAGCCCACACAGATAAGTTAGTGGCCCCGGAGCCAGACTGCTGAGGTCTGAGTCCCGGTCCTGCGACTCACCAGCCATGATCACTAACTAAGGCCAGCGCCCTCTCGGGCTCAGCGAGTCTGCATCTGTGTAAGGGGTCCCGCCAGGGGCGCTGGGAGAACCCCCATCACAGGGAGGGTCCTAGGGCACGATCTTAGGGACACAGCAGGGCTGCCTAAGTGCTGTGACTCTCAGGGCCCGTCTCCTGGCTTTCACACCTGGTTCGCTGTTGACTTAGTCTCTGCTGTGGGCTGAGGTCTCGGGGGAAGTGGTCAAACCAAAAATCCACCCAGAATCAACCAGGCGGAATCAGAGCACAAAGAGCCGGCGCAAAGGCCAGACAGGCCCCGAAGCCGCAGAACCACGACGGCCACACTCACCTGTGAGCAGGCGGGGGCCTCCGCCCCTGCATTCCCGCCCAGGGGCCAGGACCTGCGTGTCTGCCACCGGCCGCACGGCCAGATCTTTCACATTCCAGCCAAGCTGCAATGCCTCTGTGGGCTGCAATAAAAATTCCTAGACAGGGAGTCAGGTAGGAGGCAGGCCCCGGATGAGGGATGAGCGAGCGGGCTGGGGAGCCGCGCTGTGAGCTCTCGGCTGCCCTACGAGTGAGGCTGGTGGGTGGCGAGCCCCTTTCTGCCCTTTCCTCTGGACTCAGGCCCAGGATCTGAGACCAGGGGGGAGGCGGTCTCGGAGACAGGGGCTCAGGAAGAAGCCCGGCTCCCCACCCCACCCCAGACCAGCCTCACCCCCCCTGAGAGGCTACATCTGGCCACATCGGGGCAGTGGGGGAGTCTTCAAAGAGCGCCCCCCGCCATCTGTCACAAGCGAACTGTTTTGCAACTAGCAGAAATACGCACAGCTCTGCCAAACTCCAAGCCAGACAAGCAGCCGAACGTCCCCCCAAACTGGGCCAGGTCCCAGCAGTGACCAGGTGACAGTGGGAACAGCGTGGCCTGGGGTGTAGCGTCCGACAGAGGACATGTGCCCATCAGGAGCCCGGGCGCCCCTGTGAGGCCGGGGCTGGGGCCAGGACACCCCAGGCCCTCAGCTTCTCTTGCTTCGCATGGTGCTTCCTCTCCCCAGAGCCAAAAAGGTGCCTTCAGGAGGTGACATAATAAATCAGAGACCTATTCTGCAAAATATCAAATCATTCCAAGCACCGCAGGGCAATTAAATTAAGCAGATTCTTCCCATTACAAAGAAGGAACATAGAAATCTTGATTAAAACACACACAGAGATCCAGCTGACACATAGCTGTGCCGGGGCAGGTTGCCGACACTGCGGGCTCAGCGCCCTCCCTGCAAACAGCGGGGAGGCCGTGAGATCCAGGGGACAGTGGGTTGGCTCCTTCTACGGGCGCCATCCTGAGGGCAAAGCTGGAGCCTCACCTGCCGGGAGCTGCAGTCTGGGTCTGGGGGAAGGACGGGAGTCCCCCCCCACCGCCCCCCATCCATAAAGTTCATCCGGCCCATGAACTTTTCCCTGGGGACCCTGCCCGGGGCCTGACCTCCTGGCCTTGATCTCATTAGAATTGAGTTGACCCCGACCTTCAAACGGCCGGTGACCTTCGAGGGCAAAACGCAGAGTGTTTCCGTTCTGCACGAGGCGCAGTGAGCCTGGAACTGCTGGCTAAAGACCCCTGAGGACTCTCCTTGGGATGCGCATCCTATAAACCACATCGCTTCGCCAGCCTTTCTGACGTCCGCTGTTTCCAAACCCTCCATCAAAAGAATTTAATTTCCTAGATATTTTTTTAAAAAATCACTCTTCAACCTTGTCTTACTCAGCCTTGTTTTAAACAATACTCATGAAATCAGTGAGGCGCTCTGCCTGCTCCGTTCATCCTAACTCACATTCAACACACATTAACAGAAGAAGCTAACTATTAAACGCGAAACTCCTGTCCGAACACCATCCAACATTTTCTCCTAGGCTGCCAGTTTGCTCCGGGCTTGTTGATCTTCTTGAACTTCCAAGGTCACGTGGTAATGACCCACGGAGCATCAAGAGGTTCCAGGTCCAGCTCAGCCAATTATCATCGTGTGCCCTTGGGCAAGGAGGGCTGTCCGTCCACCGGGCCTCAGTCTGCCCATCTGGAAACCAAGGGTAGGAATGGGAGCTCCCTGCAAAGCTGATGCAGCACAGAGCCTGGCATCCAGTAAAGAGCTGTCATGAGCCATGTGTTGTCACCTATAGTCCCCAATGTCTTGCCAACATCCCCATTTTACAGATGAAAAACTGAGCTGTGGGGGCCACAAAGCTGGTAAATGATGGAGCCATGATTCTGAGCTGGCACTCTAACTCTGAAGCCACTCTGCGGTTATCCGCTTCCTCTTTCGAGAATGCTCGGGACCCGCAATCGCCAGCTGCACCCTCTATGATGAGGCCTGCCCCCACCCCCACGGCACACAGTTCCATCCCGAGGTCCAAACCGTCAGCCAGCAGGAACTCGGCTTCGGTGTTCTCTGCCTCTGACTAACCACCTCCCCCAGACATGATTCATACCTGTCTGGGGTCACCCGCAGCCTCATTCCCCGCACAGGAATGCAGGCCAGGTGAGCCGGCAGGCGGGCTGGCATCAACAGCTGATGGGGCCAATGCCAGGTGTAGCCTGCTGAGTTGCCAAGGCCTCCGCCATCACCCTGAGTCCCCTGCGCTGGGGCTGGACAGATGCCCACGTCCCGAGGACCCATTTATGGGCTCAGACTCAGATGATAAAACCTCTTCCCCACGGAGGTGCCTAGAATTTCACCCACAGACAGTCGCTCTTCTCGGTGCACGGGGCCCTTTTATGGAACTTGGGCCCCGTTTGAAACTGCAGCCCTGCGGTACATCCACGCCATGCAATGCTGCTCAGAAAGAAAACAGAATCTCTCCCGAGACCCACAACCCGAGTGTATCTCAAAGTCGGGAGGCCGAGGGGAAGAAGCCAGACAGAGAGAACGCAGACACGGCGTGATTCCAGGCATGCAACGTTCTGCGCTTCCAAGGTTTCCTCCCTTGGGACTGGATCTGCAGTGACTGCCTCGGGGGGGGGGGGCAGGTGTAGGCTGGGGGGCGGGGGACCTCTGGGGAAGGTCCTCCTCCTCGATCTGGACAGTTGTCACAGACACAGACACTTGCCAAAACCCATCATGGTGCACGATGACGTCTGTGCGCTTATACCTCAACGAGCACATCAGGGCAGGGGAAACGCAGGTTCCAAGAGGAAGTTTCACGACGGCAGAGAGGAGAAGGGACAGCTGCTGAGGTCTGACCAGGTCTTGGCAGTGTCGTCCTTCTCACAAGAGCCCTAGGGGTCGTTCAGCCCATTTTACAGAGGACAGAATGGAGGGGGGGCGGGGAGGGGAGATGGGCGGGGGCAGGGCTGTGAGCAGGGCTCATCGGGGCATCAGTGATGAGAAAATCTCGTGTCTGGAACATTCTGCCCTCGACTGCAAGCCCACCCATGTCCTTCTCTCGCCTCTGGGTGAGACATCCCCTCAAGAAGCCATCTGCACACCCCTCCCGCCCCCCAGTGAAGCAGAAAGCCACTTGCACGTAGCCAAGAACCCAGAAGGCAAAGGTAGGGACAGCTACACCGGAAGGCCAGGTTCAAGGCCCTGTCCGGCAGCCACGGGGAGCAGGAGAGGAAGCCAGGACACCAGGTACCCATCCTGATCCTGGTGAAACCCTGCGCCCCTAAGGTTCCCTGAACTAAAGACAAAAACACACAGGCCCCCGCCCACCCCCACCGCAGCTGGCAGAGGCCTCAGGGGTCGCTCGGCTGTTCCAAGCACCTGCCTGGAACGACAGGACAGGCGCTGGTAGACGAGGCCGAGGCCCGGCTCACAGCCCCTGGGGTCCTGCTGCCCGACTCACGGAGACCTGTGCGAGTGTGAGCTGGACTGGCTCATGTGGAATCCCGCCTGCACGCTGGCCTTACCACAATGGCATTAGCAGCGGGGCTCCGACTGGTGACAGAAGGGCTTCAGGCTGAAAACTGGCCCACCATCCCTCCTTCCCCCAGCCTGAACCTCAATATATCCATCGGCAGGCACGGGGCTGGGGCCAGCCCAGCGCTGCTTAACCTCAGCTGCACCCCGAACTACCTGGGGAGATTTAAGAAGCTGGCTCCCTGTCTGTCTCCTCCCCAGTTATTGGCCTGGGGTGAGGCTGAGGGTCAGGGCTGCAGACCCCCGGTGGCTTCCACGCTCAGCAGCACAGACAAGGGCTGAGTTTAGAAGGAGGCTGGGGAGGCCCTGAGTCTTCATGCTCTCCCCTCCCCCCTTCCCCTAGATCTCCCCTCTCGGGGAGCCCAGGCCCTGGGCAGCACCCCACAGGGACCGTGACCCCTTCCCCCTTCAGCTGCAACCCGACACGGGACAGATTTCTGCTCTCTGGCCTGAGCCGCGGATCGGATCGCTGCTGGTGACCATTCCAAGCAGGGCGTGTGTGGAGGAGGGGACGAAGGAATGGGACGCAGGCCCAGCTGCAAAAGCCCGAAGGCGAGGGCAGAGAGGCCACGCCCCTACACGCGCGACAGGTGCTTCCAAAGCTGAAGGGATCTCAGGCAAAGCCTTTGGAGCCCCGCAGCCCAAGTTCAAATCTGGCTCTGCTCCTGGCTGGTGATCTCTGTGCCTCAGCCCCGCCTCCTCCTGTGCCCAGTGGGTGGCCAGAGGGCCTGCGAGGTGCTCGTGAGCATCTGAAACTATATGCAGGCACAGCTGGGGTTCAGACAGCCGCAACGCCACCACGGAAATCACCAAGAAGATGGTTAAAGGAGCTGGAATGTGGACTGCCCAGCCTCTCTTGTCTTGCTCTTCTTCCCGAACCTCAGCCCCACTCACCCGAGTCTATTCGAGAGTGTCCAGGGCCCATTCTCACTGGCGTGTAAAAGAATGCCTCAATGTGCATTCAGGGTAAAAACGGAGGCCTCTCCATCATCTGAGCTGGTGACCCTGATTTTTAGGAAAGACAAATGAAGTACAGTCGGGGGGCAGGGGGCTGAGAGGCACATGAGCAAGGATCTTTCTCCAGGTCTCAGCATGAACGAGGACTGGGACGGACCCAGGCCTGACGGCTGAAGGTGGGCCCAGGTCACTCCAAGGTGGGAGCAGCACAGCCTTAGACATCATAGCAAGGACCGTCCCCAACTTGTCAGGCAGCCCCAAGGCCTCCACGGGACATGATGAGCAGACGCGGAGTCTTGGTGGCTGCATGCTAAGACAATTCCTCCCCTGCCAGGAGTTCTGCAGTGCTTGCTGCTCTCCCAGGCTGGGATCGACTAGCAATGTCTGTCACAGGCAGCAAGGGAGGGGAGGCTGGGTCGAATGCCATGCGCTCATTCCTGGTCCACACCTAACTCGAGCTACCGGAGCTGGGGATCCACAAATACCCAAGCCAGGACCTCGCTCAGAGGACAGCATACAGCAGGGCAAGTCGTGCATCAGGGCATCAACCAGAGAAGGAGGCTTCAGGGAGAAATGGCCACAGGCAGACATACTCCTCAACGAAACAGAAGCAACCTCTGGAGGATGCACGTGCAGGCAGGGCTGGGATTTATGTGGACAGCTAGAAGCTGGACTCACCATTACAGCTCTGGTCCGTGGAGCAGGTAACTCTAGTGACCCTTTAGATGGGAGGATGGTGACAATTTTATTTAGGGCCAAAGCAGCGAATAAAATGAGACAAAATTAGCAGCTCCACGAGTAAGCCCACACACGCCACTATTTAATGCAACAACCTGACAACGGCAAACATCTAATCACTGTCACCAGCAGAGAAGTGAGTGGCCCCTGACCCGGAAGCCAGGTACTGAGACTGTCCCAGGGTGGATCCCGTCCCTTTAGAAAGGCAACACTGTCTGCATTTGTGGCTTCTGGCTTGAAACTCTGCCCCAGGTCTGATGGGGTGTTCCCTTCCGGCAGTCTGCTCAGAGATCGGGCTCCATCGACACGGAAGCGAAAACCCGAGATAGGAGTGCATTTAGTTGTGAGCTCTCAGGACGAGCACCAGCAGCAAACCAAGAGGTGTTCAAAGGGCTGGCGGGCATTATTTAACGGTGATAGTCACCCGTGTCACTGACACCCCTTCCATCATCTCAGGACCCCTACCTCCGTCTCCCATACCATAGACAGATGAGAAAAAAACCCCGTCCGCTGTGGCCGTGACCCCCACCGGCTGCTCGGCTCGGCCCCTGTGAATCACTCCTGGCTCACCGAGACGACGGCGTGATAACGGGCGGCACAGACACCCGTAGATGAATCATGCCCTGCCTTCCCCAAGACCAAACCTTCGGCTTTCACAGACACCAATTACAAAGTAGAAAGAAAAGAACAAAGACATTACTCAGGGTGTTTGCGCAGCGTTGATTCATGGGTTTACAGAATTATTACCGACTAAATTGTTCTCAGGAAAGCGATGAGACCTGGGACCAGCTGGTCGGCACCTCGGCCTGCCCACTTGGGAATGTGGAAAATGGGGCGGGGGCAGACGCCAAATTCGTGCCGAAGGGACCCTCCCTGCCCCCTGCACTTTCGGCTTTCTTTTGGAGGGTTACTTAACACCTCGACGAGGCTCTTCAAAGGTGGATCCACATGAGCGATGTGAAAGAAGCAAAAGCACGTACAGACTTAGTTTTACTAAACATCTGCGTTTTTAGCCCTTGAGTGTAGCACCCATAAGAGCCCACACAGTCTTCCTTCTGTGAGCGGGACTTTGAAAACGCATGACCCGCCCGGATCGAAACTCACACCGTCTCCCAACTGCCGTCCACCGCAGATACATCAGATCAAAGCTATTCTACCTGCTATAAAACGTAGGCGGATGTAGAAAGAGCGTTGGCTGTGGCCACATGCAAGTTCTGAGCTTCCCCAGTGCAAGTGTGGCTCTGGGATGAGTCAGCCTGCAGGGCTTGGACGGAGGCTTGGTGGCCAGGCATCTGAACCTCACAGGGCAGCTTTGGCACCGTCTGGAGGCAACCCTGTCAGGGATCCCGACCCTGGTGGGCAAAGTGACACAGGCAAGAATAAAGCTGAGCTCACACCTGGCTCACGCTCTCGGGCAGCGGCCCCGCTTCCAGCAGCGCCCGGACTGTCACGAGCAAGACGGGTGGCAGGGCCATCTTCCGGAATCTATTCTAGACCGTCGTGACCACATCTCCAGGACCATCGGGGCTGGAACAAACCTCCTTTGGGAAAAGGCAGTGTGCCTGGCCCAAAATGTGCAGGAAAACTGACTCAGCGCCACACTCCTATGGCTTCTGAGTACAGAGCCGAGAACCCCAATTTCACCTCCCTGGGGGAGCCCAGGGCAAAGCAGAGAGAAGGCTCAGGCCCAGACCTGGGCGCACCTGTGGGAGGGGGAGGTGGGGTGTCTGCTTCGACCTCCAGTGTTGGGACCTCAGAGAAGTCTCCCAGCCTTGGATGGAATGCACAGATCTTAAAATACTCTGCAAATTTTACGTTATAAAATACGTATGTATATTTTTTATACCCCATGATATGTGGGTTTACTTATCAAAGCACACATTTTTGTATTCGTAACCAGTGACACGCAGACAGACCCATGGTTGGACGTGTTGACCTTGGCCCCGACCTGCAAAGCCAGGGCGGGGGGGGACATCAGCTTCTGCAAAACTTAAGGACCAGCAGAGACGCTCCTATTTCTGAAGACTGATGTGACCTGCAAGTGATTCTCCATCACGGATGATCACAGGTGACAGATCAAGTGCCGGCAGCTCAGAGAACCTCACTGCGGGCTCCCGAGCAGCCGGGGGAGACCGAGCAACACCCAAAAGCCCCTCTTGCACCAACTCTTTCACTGCTTATCGAACCATCTGCTCTGGGCCCAGACCACGCAGACGCTGTATCAATTTCTCCAGACTTCAAAGGTAAATTGGTGTCTCGAGAACCCACGTGACTGCTCAGTGCTTTAAGTGCTATCTGTCCAGCTCCATATCTGTCCAGCCCAGGAGAGCCAGGGAGGCGTTTCTGGAAGAGAGTAAGACTTTTAAGACCTGGCTCCGGAGACCAGAAGCCAACGCTCCCCAACATCCAGACAGCAGGGCCGCTGGGATTTTACACTTGTTACCAAATCATTACAACTCACTGCCAGGACAGCGGTTTCCCAAGCCCCCTGATACAATATGATAAACGACTAGAGTTCAAGCCTATCTGAAGGGGAAGCAAATCAGACCCCACAGGTCTCAATGCTTCCGACACCCCAGAAGACACTCGGCAGAGGCAATTCGGAGCCCAGGGACCCACCGCTTCTTCCCCCACCCCCATCCCCGATGAAAACCAAATACACAATCGGACACTGCAGGAACATCAGGGAGATCCGATCACCACCTGGCACCCGGGAAGGTGAGTCAGAGCAGCTGCCTGACTCCTTGCAACCTGTGGGTCTCATCGTCACATGCGAGCAAATGCCAGCTCCGCCAGGGGTGACACACAGACAGAGCAACTGGAAAACACTCCATGTCTGAAGCAAGTGGGAGTAGAAGAGAACGGCCCTAGGAATCCTCCTTCTGAGAGGGTGTGGGGCAGACCCTGGCGAGGCCCCTTTGTCATTTCCAAGCTCTCCGTGGCACTGAAGTGATGCTGAGACCCCAACCTTCCTGGACAACAGCAGCAGAGGCAGGGGAGCCCGTCCGCATGAGGTTCTGCACCTGCCACCCCTGCCCCCACCCTGAGTGGGGCTCTGATGTTTCCGGAAGAGGTGGTGGGAAGGAGGCCAAGGCACAGCTTCCTGCTCCAAACAGTGGGCATGTCTTTGGAGCATTCGAGATAATACATTATGCCACAGGGGCCGCACACTACTGGGCATCTGTCTCGACAACCTAGGAAGTGAATGGTAATCTCCCCTCCGCTTCAGGGAGGGGCGAGTGGCGGAGCCCTCGAGACAGGTGCTGCCCAAGTCCCTGTCCTGACCACGTCTGGTCCCGCCTGCAATCTTCTTGGGGCCCTCCCGCCCTGCCCACTTCCTTCTCTCCTCACACAACCTGGCTGGGGACATCACGACCCAAAGGACACTGTCCCCAAGTGCCAAGTCTCCAAGTGCTTGGTGACCAGAGGGAAGAGCGATGACACAACTAACGACACAACATCAACACCACGTGGCAGGTCTGGCAGGAGAGCCCCACAGCTGCTCCTGGGGGCCAGCGGGATGGGCAGTCTGGAGCCTGGGGGCCCCCCCTGGGAGGTGCTCGGCTTTCGGCTCTCCGTCGGCCCCACTCCCTGAAATGAACTCACATTCTCCTCTGTGCCCTTTGCAGAACGGCAAGTCTCAGAGGGCAGGGTTTACCCGTGCTGTTGTCCCTGGAGGCTCTCCTGCGCTGGGAACAGCGCCAGGAACAGCACAAATGATGATGAGGAAGCACCGAGTTACTGAGCTCCCACGGGGTGCCCTGTGTGCATTCATCCCCCATAAAACCTGGATTTTCATCACCTTGCCCTGGCCAGAAGCTGGGCAGCGTACAGACCATGGATGGCCCAGAGTCACAGGACAGTTCACCAAGAGGGTCCCTCCAGGAACAGCCGTGGGCCACCTACCAGGCTCCTGCCACAGCATCTGGTGGCGGGGGGCTCGAGGATGCAGAAAGGAGTCGGAGAGACAGCTGACGCGGGACATGTGTCTGAGGAAGACTTTTCCAATGAAAGGCAGCCAGTGTACTCAGATTTGTGGGTGCTCTTCCCTGACAAATGGGGGTTGGGGTGTGTCACAAGGAAGGAATCACAGGAGCAGGGGCTACAGGTTTCGGGAGCTGAGGTTTAAATCCCAGCTCCTGGCAATATGACCCGGAGCAAGTGTCTTACCCTCTCCGAGCCCGTTTGGCATTTGCAAATGGGTAAGAACAACAGCATCTCGGAGTTGTTTTGAAGATCGAGAAAAATGCGTCACTAGTACCTGGCACATAATAAGCTCTCCATATCCAACTAGGAAAGGGAGTGGAAGCAAAAATCCATCAGTCACCCTGGAAACAGAAGACAGAAGCTGTTCCGTGGCTCTTGGAAAGCCTGGGGCTGCCCCAAACCTTTCTCGGCCCATCCCGGGGTGGCTCTGATCAGCAAGCCACTCAGAGACCTTTCCCAGCCTGGTGACAGACACCCCCACCGGCGCCCTGGCAAGACCCCCGGGCTGACACGGTTTGGCTTTGCGTGCCACCCAAAGCAAAGGGAGGTTGACGTCACTCCACAGAGGGCGCTGCCCACCCAGGGAGGTGGAAGGGCAGGAGCGAAGACACAGGTGCTCAGAGGTGGAGAGGTGAAACCCGCCAGGAAGACAAAGATCCGGGTCTTCTTCTGACGGTGCACCCCCCGCCCCCCCCACACTCGCTGGAGTTACAAATGGAGATGAATGTGCAAAATGGGAGCCTCAAACTATTGGGAGTTTCTGGGCTTCACGCTCTGGACCGTCTCAGGCTCTCAGGAATGGACCCCGTGTGGCCTCTGGTGTCAGGGCGGTGCTGATTTCCTGGTCTCTGCTTTGGGTGTCCCCGCCCTTTGCGCCCAGCTGCTGTCCTCCAAAGCGGCTCGGGATGCCTCGAACCCCGGGGTCTGCGGCCTCTTGGGCCCAGGGTAGATGTGCTGGGGGTCTGCCAGCCAGAGACAGGGAAGCTCACACCACCACTCAATTACCTCCACTGTCAAGGTCATGGTCCCCCCATGGGCCGGTGCCCTGCAACATTCCCAGCCAGTCCTGCCCAGCCCAGACGGAAGGGGGCGACCTTCTTCTGAAGGCTTTCGCAACAGGCAGAGTGCCAGGGTGACCATGAGGGGACAGGACACGTGGCTTGTTGGGCCAAGGCCAACCCCACTGTCACCACCGACCCCCATGAACACAGAGCGGTGTGGACACCAGGCACACACGCCCCGAGAATCATCTCAGAACCCTCCTATCACCCCAGCCCACGAGAGCTGTGGTCACCTAGCCTTACGGAGGCCAAGAGGCAGCGGAAGGTGACACAGCCAGCAAGCTCTGGAGCGGGGCTGAGCTTCGACCCCTCTGGTGCTGGGTCAGGCTCTTAACCCGCTGCAGCCCCACCGCCACCCTCACCCGGTTCTCAGCAGCTTCCTCCTGGACACACTGCATTTGTGTGCTGAACCATGCTCTCCCGGCCTCGGGAAGCGCCCAGGCAGCGGGGAGCATCCTCATGGCTCCACAGGCCCACAAAGAGGAGGGGGCAGGCAGCTCACCCCGCGCCCCCCTTAACCAAGTGTACACACATGCGCACGCGTGCACGCACACATGCGACACCTTTTAAAAAGCCCAGAGTGGGGGTCCTCAGCTTTGATCTCCTCCTCAGCACGTGAGCCATACAGAAGCTCACGGTCTCCCAAATCCCTTCTCTTTGGCCAGGACCCCAGATGCCAGGCTGCCTGCAACTCTGTCCCTGGATGATGACACCTAAAGAGAAAAGGCCACGCAGCCCCTCTGGTTTGGGGCTCCCCACAAGTACCCTCCTCTCCAGCATCTGTTTAGGTCTTAACAATTAGCCCAAACAGAAAGGTTTAAAAACCCTAGACCTGGGCTTAGACGAGACCAGGTGGGGCAGGTACAGGGGGTCAGCGATCAGGGCACGGCTGAGCTCTGCAGACACACAAGCAGCCCCGACTCCACCCTCCCCACCAGCCTCTCCCAGGCAGCCTCACATGGCTCTTGTCTTTCGGAGGGAGAGTGCACACACGTGCGCAACTCACAGTCTATGTGTGTGCACTGTTTCCCTTTTCGTTTTTCTTGCCTGCCCAGAAGAAGCTGTAACCCTTCCCAACCCCAAGAGAAGCTGGCGGGAAAGGCAGAAAGGAGGGCAGCTGAGAGCTGAGTGTGTGCCCGTGTACGTGTGTCTGCACGCGGATGGGTGAGCATGCACACGCGTGTGAGCGCCTGCCTAGGCCTGTGTACAAGAGAGCCATTAGTTACTCTGTGTCTTCACAAACACGAAGCTCACCCCTGACCCGGGGAGGCGGTGTAGCGGGCTTAACCCAGACCTCCTGGGAAGCCGTGACCAACTGCCTGGCCTGAGAGCCAGTCAGAAGTCAGCCTCGTATGCGCCTCGACCTAAAACCCAGACAGTAAGAAGACACGTGGGGGAAAAGTCCCAGCCAGACAAGAGGGCCCATGGGGGATGAGCTGGTGCTGGCGGGACGGCCATCCTTTAGCTGAAACCTGCAGGATCCGCTTTCCCGGGGCCCGAGTCTTTCCTCCTAATGAGCACGAATCTGAGACGGTTCATCGGGCGGGGGTGGGGGGGCAATCTGCCCCACGTGGTGTGCAGTGGGCACTCAGGAAAGGCGGAGTGGGTGAGTGGCAGGGGCCAGCGCGGGCCTTTCCAGGGGCTGATTTCCGAAGGGAACTAGGGATCTTCTCCCGGCAACTGCGACCTGCACACCCGCCCCCAAGCCCCTGCGGGAAAACCAGGAAGGGATGGCGGGGCTGCTCCGAGGGCACCGGGCGAAGTCTGGGCCGTGGCTGTTACCAGGCGGCAGGGGGAGTGGCCCTCCTGCTGACATCTGGAGCGTAGAGGCCAGATGCTGCCACAGAGCCAGCACACAACACACCTCCTCTCCCTCCCAACAAGGAATCCTCGGGCCCAGACGGCCCGGTGCCGAGGGTGAGACAGCCTGGATTCCAGTGTAACACGTGAATAGCACACGTGCCAGACAAACCGCCGGAGAATTGGGTGTCCTCGGAGTTTCAGAGAGTGGAATCTCCGGGGCTCGGGGCTATTTGTTTGGAATTGGTCAGAGAAGAGGACTCAGAGGTTCACTGACTCCAATTGTGTTAAAACAACAACAAAGCCACCACCGTAGATACCGCCTGCAGAGATGCCACCTCCCAGGTCCCTCCAGAAATGCTGCCACGAGAGCCAACCGCTGTTTGGCCCCACAATTCAGCCTGTCCTGAAAGCACAATTAGCATCCCCCCCCCCGAAAGTTTCAGGCAGAAGGTGGAGGAGAAAGACAGGGGTAATTTCTAAGAGACGCAACAGAACTGAAAAGAGGTCAGAGAATGCCAAGAAAAAGGCAAATGGGTGCCAGGAGGAATCCTTTCCTCAAAAGTCGCCACACAGAACTCCCCTGCTGGTGGGTTGTCACTTGAGCCGACGGTTTTCAATCCCCAGACCCCTGGCTCTTTTACAGAACATTTTTCTGTAGGGTGTGTTCTGGGAACAGGGAATTCCCATCAGACAGCAGCCCTCACCCCTCTCAGAAAAGATGGGGCCCCTGGAGGGTCCAGGCAGTGTCTTGCCAAAGTCAGGACCATGCCAGATATCTGGCTTCCTCATAGCAGACCCAGTTCCCATCATCCCAGGCACAAAGGAGATGCTGATTTCCTCCAGCCCCCAAGTTCAAAGTGGACCTACTCCGGGACTGCATTCGTTCCATGAGAAAAAAACCCTGGATCTGGGTCCAGCATGGGTCGGGGACCTGGGGCAAAACTTTCCTTTGCCACTTCCTCTTACTTCTGAAACGAGGGCACAGTCACGGAAGCTGGCCCAGGCTTCGCCCAGGTCTGAAATTTGGGGCCACCACATCAGGAAGCCCGCACTATTCAAGGGGCAAGGATTTCTGGCACCTGAAGCCTCCAGCCAGACTTTGGAGGGCAGAGGTCCCATCTGGAAAGATGCTAAGTTTTTTTTTTGTTCATTTCACCCATCCCTGGCTCCTTTTTCAGAAGAGGAAACTGACGCCAGGGGCCCTAAGGGAACTACCAGGGGCAATCTCTTCTCTTCTAGAACAGGAGCCACCTGACACTGCCCTGCCGCCCAACTCCAAATCCAGTGTTCCACTGGAACCCCCACTGGAGCCCCCACTCAGATCATGGGGAATGCACAGTGGCCTCTGCCTGTCTCTCTCTCTCCTTCCTTCAATCTCCCCTTCCTTCCTATCTTTTTGTAGAAAGCAACGCCAAGCCTTTAAGGCTTCCTCAGCGGACCGTTTCCGGGAAATCTGATTAGCACTTTCAACAAACTGTTACATTATACCTGCGTTTTAAAGGCCGCTTCCCTCTCTGCCCTGGGCTTTCTTCCAGGAAGTAGGGGCCGTGTGTAAAAAATACACTGAGCGAGGTGACTAATGGGCCACCTCTGGGCCAGCTGGAGCAGGCCAGGGTTCCAGACGCTAACCTCAAGGGTCCCACTCAGAGGCCGCGTGTGGGAAGCTCACCAGTCAAAACAGGCATCGGACTTAACAGCACCTCGGTGTCAGCCAAAACACTGCTGGGGCGCATCAGCCCAAGAAGGCACAGACGTAAGAATGAATTTTTTAAAAAGTCCTGACCACAAAGGAAGAAGAGAGCAGCATGTCCCATTAGTTCCACACAACAACCAGGACCCTTCAGGTGGGGTGTTCTCTCGGGCAACTTGCTGGGGGCGTGGGGGGGGCGGTACCTGAGCAGCAACCATTTAGCACCAGTGAGACTTTCCAAACATGTGCCAACACATTGTACTAATATCCCCGTGCATTTCATTAGCCTCCAGCTTTCACAAAGGGCCTTTGGGAAGCAATCGGGTTTAATGCAAGGCAGTTCCGCAAACGCTGGCTCCGGAGCAGGTTCTCTGGGCATCTCGCTGGCCTGGCTCAGGGCAGCTGGGGGGTGGGGGTGGGGGACAACGACGACGACAAGGCTTCAATTCCAGGACAAGAAGGAGTGGGGACAGGCAGATGGAGGTCCCACCACCTAGCCAGCCAGCCTGCCCCAGCAGAGCTGGTCATGGGTTATTTTTACCTCTTGCTCCTCACTGTACAGGCTCAGGGGCCGAAAACTGTGGCAGCCGCCTGCGGAAACTGGCTTATGAGTCACCCAGTGACTGCCCTAGCTTGGTGGCGGCTGCCTCTGGACTCCTGGTCCAGCTGGAAGAAGCAGGGGGGGGGGGTCCTTGCAGGGCAGGAAAGGGCTGTGTGCACCCCTGCCTGAGGTGCTTAGGGGCGAGGATGGGGAAAACGAAGCTCAAATAGGCCAGAGGTTCCCAAAAGGATGGACCCGGGGAGGGGGTACAGGCTAGACGGCAGTCCCCTGGGGGGGCGACAGTCAATGCCCCACCCAACCCAACGTCCACCTGGGTGGGCTCTGTATGACCGAAGTGGAGGCTTATCCCTCCCAACTTCTCTGTCTGCGGGGGGAGTCAGCACCCAGCTTCAAAGGCTCCCCTCCCGACCCTTGGTGTGCCTCCTCCTTTCAGAGCAAGGCAGCCCCAAATACAGACAGCCCCAAACTTTGACTCATTTGTAACCACTGTCCCAGCCAGACTGAGCCAAGCTGTCCAGACAGAGGCTATTTATAGGTGCGTCGGGGACACAGACACTCACACAATGACACACACTCAGGATCCACGTTCAGCCAGAGCCGCCAGCGCGGAGCCCTAGATTCAGACACCTGGGTTCAAACGGTCCCCAGACCCCCAGAGAGATGCACCCAGACCGGGACACAGAGAGCCCCAGAGATCCGACAAGACTTGAGAACACAGACTCTTGGGGCGGCTCGCGAGCCAGACACACAGACACCCAGAGAGGGACGCCAGACCCAGACAGAGACACACAGATACGCACGCTCCACAGACGCACGGAAACCCACTCACACAGACCCACAGCGCCACGCACACTCCAGACACACACCCGGAGCCCCAGACACCGCGCAGGCCAGACAGTGTCTCACACACCCGACACCCCCCCCCCCCGCCCCCAAGCCAAAGTTGATAAAGAGCCGGCCTAATTGCTCCATCGCGACTGCCCCTTAGGGAAATAAAATGGAAACTCTTCATGGATCCACCCGCCCCAGCCCTCCCGCGCCGGGCGCCCCTCCGGCCTCCCCTCCGCCCGGCCCCGGGTCCGAGTCCCGGCGGGCGGGGCGCGGACTGCGGGGGCCGTGCCAGGCTCGCAGCGCCGCGGGACAAAGCCGGGCCGGCGGCCAGCTGCCGCGAGCCGGGAGGGCGCGCCCGGGGCGCGGCGGGCGCAGCCGGGGCGCAGGGCGCACGGCCCGAGGGGGCGCGCACGGCCCAAGTCCCCGCCCGCATTTGCGCCTGACTCAGGGTCCGAGCCCGTAGGGGCCTCGGGGGAGGGGGGCGCGGGGTCACTCACTGATCTCCATGCTCTGGAACAAAGAGCGTTTGCAGTTGCACGTGCAGGAGACATTGGGCTGCCCGGCGGCGGCGGCGGCGGTGCTGTTGACCCCCATTAAGCGGTGCATGGACGGCGCGGCGGCGCGGCGCGGAGCGCAGGGGGCTCGGGGGCGGCCGGGGGGGGCTCCGGCCGGCGCCCGGCGCTCGGGCCCCGCATGCAGGAGGCGCGCGGCGGGGAAGGCGCGCCCCGGCTCGCCGGGCTCGGGGCGCCGCCAAGTTCCCGGGGCGCCGCGGGACTCAGTGCTCGGGGCCGCGCTCCCCCGCGCCCCCCGGCTGCCCCTCCGCAGCCCCCGGGGCGTCGGCAGTGCCCGTGGGTGGCGTCCGGGAAATGGGCTGGCAGCCGGGGCGCGCGCTGCCGCCGGCGCTGAGCCTCTGCTGCTGGCTTCCCCCAGCCGAGCGCCTCCGCCGCCGCCGCCGCCTCCTCCTCATTCAAGTCCAAGGAGATCGGGTTTCGCTCCGAGACCGCGGTCGGAGGCAGGCAGACGGTCTGACGTCAGCGCTAGACGGGGCTGCCGGTTCCCACCGCGCGGGGGCCGGGGAGGGGGCGCGCGCTGCGCCAATCCCCGCCGAGGTTCCCCCGCACCCCCTCCCCGGGCCGCGGGGCGGGGTGACGGGGAAGGGGGCGGGCTCTTAAAGGGCCAGCGCCGGGCGGCCCGCGTAGACCCGCGACCCGCGCGCTGGAGGAAGGTCGTAGCGTCCGCTCCCCTACGGGGGTCGGTTTGGAAGCTCTGCCCCGCACACACCAGGCCGGGGGCGGGGAGCAGGTTTGGGTCCCAGCCGCACCCCCGCGCGTGGCGGATGCGTTCCTCGCAACCCGGCCCCCAGGGTCCTTGACCCAGGCTTTCGGGGGAAGTTTGCCCCCATGCCCCCGAGAGTACGAGGTCCCTGGGGCTCGGGATTAGGGACCAGGGGCCCGTCCTCCAGGTCACCCATTACCTGATTTCGCAGGAAACTCCCCGACTCCAGATCTGCAGCCCCAAGAGGCCCCAAGCCGTTTGCGACCCCCACGCACTTTAACCCGACCCAGATGAGGTCGACTGGGGAAGCGTGGAACTCCGGTAGACGCGTCCCGGACAGTTCTGAGAAACGCCCCCGACAGCTCCGAGAAACGCCCGGGAGCCCTTGTCATGTAAATACGCGTCGGGGACGGGGAACCTCCCCGCCGGCGGGGCCCGGGGCAAATCCACACCCAACGTCTGCTGCCCGAGGGGCCACCGGCCGTAGGGGGCGCGGCTCCGGTGTTCTAAAGAAGGGGGAGGAAGTGCGGGGGTGCGCTTTTATTTCGAGTTTTAATTACACAAGTGCTACAAGAACACATTCTCCTGGAATTAAAAAGATATTAAAATGTTACGTAAGAGGCCCCCCTCCCTGGCACATCGCCAAACTCTCAACACTTGGTGTGTCCCCTCCTAGACCCAGCCCTAAATCTCTATTTATTTAGCAAGCACTTATTTACTCGTGTCAGAAACTTACTAAACATGAACGCAATCTGACGCCTACTCAGAGAGGCAGAAATATTTTAAAAAATCCTGATTTTACAGACACGGAAACTGGCCTAGGGGTCGCTGGCTTAGGGTCCCAATGGAGGGGTTTGAGGCGGAATTCCCGTCTTTGGGGTATTTGCCCCTCCCCCCCATATATTTGTAATTCTTAAATATCCACACATCTCTGTAATGCCTGGAATGCTAGTGATGAGCAGAGCCTACTTTTGCTACACGGGGAAACAGGGTTTAAAGGTTATTGGTATTTCATGGAGTTTCCCGTCATGGCTCAGGGGTAAGGCAACTGACTAGGATCCATGAGGACACAGGTTCCATCCCTGGCCTCCCTCTGCCGGGTAAGGTTCCGGCGTTGCATGAGCTGTGGTGTAGGTCGCAGATGCAGTTTGGATCCCATGTTGCTGTGGCTGTGGCGTAGGCTGGCAGCTGCAGCTCCGATTTGACCCCTAGCTTGGGAACCTCCATATGCTGCAAATGTAGTCCTAAAAAGACCAAAAAAAAAAAAGTTATTGGCATTTCCTTTTAACAGACTGGAACCTGGGTGTTATCTTAAAGAATTCAAAGAAAGCCAACCCAGGAAGTGGAGTTCTGACCAACTGGGCACAGAGATGCTTCTTGCTTTCTTGGGAGGGCAGGCCAGAAACCTCTTCTAGAGGGTTCAAGCTCAGGAGTGATTGATTGACAAGAGAGAGAGCCAAGGGGTGTCCAACACGGAAGGAGGTTCAAAGGCACTGACCAGCCCCCGTTTGAGAAGAGACATTCACCCTAGGAACTATGGGCCAGGCCTGGTTCAGGCCCCAAGCCCAGGGACCAGGAAGGGTGGAAGCTCTCAGGGCCAACCGTGAAGGATGCCCCTGCTGTGGGCTGGGAAGTCTCAGCCCCTACCTCAAGGAGGGGTCCTCTCACCAGCAGGTCCATTGAAGGGGTGGAGGCACGTCTCACTGCGTTTTGGCCTCTGTGGCTTGGAGGAAATGCTGGAGAGTCCTGCACGCTCCTTTAGGGGGCCTGGGAAACGTCAGCTGGGCCTGGGGATGACCTTGAGTCCCACTCATTTCCCAGGCCGAAGGAGACCACCGTCCCTTGTTTCAGCCATTCCTTCATTCATTCAATCAACAAACTTTCACTGAGTTCTAGTTAGCCCAGAGCGCCAGGACGTCAGTGAGGCCAGGGGCAACCCCTGCTCTTCTGAAGTCTCTTGCAGCTGAGCTGGCCTGCCTGGCAGCAAGACTCACACACGTTGGCTATCTTGGAAGTGAAGCAGCATTTACACCATCCAGGTTCCAGGAGGCAGACCTAACCAGTTAATTCAGTGGATTTAAAAAAAACAAACAAACGAAAAAAACCCCCAAACCTACCCACAACATTGACCTCTGGTTAATCTGTCTGGACAGCAGCACTGGCCACATGTAATGAGCACCGGCAGTGTGACCCCACTCTTTTGATGGTGGCACCTGGGACCAGATAGTGTCCTCATCTTGGTTCCCAAGTTAGCTCCACAGGTGTGTCAGGTATGGGGGTAGCAACTGGATGGGCAAAGATGAGTGGGGGACAGCCGTGACCCTGATGAGAACTTCACCTCCCCGCCCCCACCCCTGCCCCGAGTTTCCTCTTCTTCCAAGTAGGGATGTTAAGTGCCTCTGCCTGGGTGACTGTGAGAGGGTGAAGGGGTTGGTCTCTGGAAGTGGGTAAGAAGAGGGCTGAATATATACTGCAGTTGTTTGGATCTCTGGCCTCGCTCAGTGGGTGAAGGATCCGGCGTTGCCTCGAGCTGTCGTGTAGGTCGCAGTCGTGGCTTGGATCTGGCGTGGCTGTGGCTGTGGCGTAGGCTGGCAGTTGCAGCTCTGATTCAACCCCTGGTCCGGGAACCTCCATATACCGCAGGTGCGACCCTAAAAAGACATAAATAAATAAATAAATATATGTATACGGCGATTGTACCGTTTAATCTTCATGGACCCAGGGAGGAGTTTGTTTTGTTTTGTTTTGTTTTTTTGCAGATGAGGGTACTGACAACTAGAAAGTTCTCGAAACGACAGGGCCCCGGTAGCAGGAAAGGACAAAGTTGCTTTGGAAGAAGCATACACCTGACCCTCCCCACACTCCTGGGTGGCTTCCGGCGCGCCGAGGGCTGCCACATAAATGCGAATGTCAGATAAACCACGGACAATTTTTAGTATTGCCCAATATTTGGGATATACTTACCCTAAAAAAGTATGTGTCGTTTATCTGACACTTAAATTTAACTGGAAGTCTTATGCTTTTATTTGCTAAATCTGGCAACCCTGTGTGTGCCAGGCACCAGCCCATGTGGTGCTGGGAGTTCAGCGATGAGGGGGACAGAGCCCTCCTCGGGGAAGGCACTGGAAGAGGTGACATGGGCAGGGGCAGGGGGGGCGGGGTGGGAGAGCTCACTGGGTTTGGAGTAGGGGCCTTGGCAGGTGGACCACCTCTGCGGGGCCAGCCTGAGTCCACGCCAAGGAGACTGAAAGTTGGAGAGAAGTGTTTCCTTCTTTCATTCAGGAGATGGTGTACCCTATTTAGTGCCAGGCTCTGTGCTGGGCACTGGACTCGGGGCAACAATCCAAACTCCCCGCCCTCACGTCACCTCCTGGGGTCCAGGAGACTCTCTTAGAAGTGCGTGCAAACCTGGTGGCTCAACTAGGTGGCGTTAGAGACAGTCATCAGCTAGAGTTTGGTCATCAGCTGGCGATCGGGGAGGCCCACTCGGAAGAGGTGACTTTTCATTCAATTCATATTTATTGAACATCTTCCAAGGGTCATGTACAAACCCCAGCCCTCCCATGACTCAGACCCTGGCGGTGAGACAGACAAGAGATGCGTAAACATTAAGTCCCGAGACGGTTCCGGAGGAACAAGTGCTAGAAAGAAACGAGGGACCTGACCTGGATGTGCTGGAGCCCATCAAGGGGTCAGGTGGCCGCTCTGGGGAGGTAGGACGACAGGGTGGGCGTCCCAGGCTGAGGGCGGCAGAGCCAAAGGCCTTGGTGGAAGACGGACTCAGGGAAATGTGGGACTTGGAACACGTTTCCCAACCCGGTTACAGGCCCCGGGTTGTGAAACGGGTGTGTGTCCCCAGACAACCGCCGGGCAATGGACTTTCAGGGCGTCCACAGGGCACATGCGGCTGGCTGCCCTGTGCTGGGGCTTGGATTTGCCACAGGGGGATTTTTAGAGAAGAAACGGTGCTGTCTGAGCCAGTAAGGAGGACTCGCTCTGGCCGGCACATCCCTGCTGGGCTGCACACCTGGCCGGCCTCACAGGGTGCATCCAGGCAGGTGCTGGGCTCCCACCCGGAAGGGCCTCGCGCTTGGTCTGATGCTCTGTTGTCCTCATCTTGAAATTCCTCATAATTAATAATGTTTGAACAATGAGCCCTGAAAACCCCACAGCCTGTCCTGCTCAGGTGCCAGGTCCTCGTTGGCAGCCAGTTGGGGACCGAGGAAGCCAGCGTGGGTTGTGGCTGTGGCCAAGGGAGGCTGGCTGTGTCCTGCCTGTCCTCGCTGGGGCCTGCTTTGACAGCGGGCAGTGAGGACAAGGCAGAGCCTGCCCTGCCCCCTCACCTTCTGCCACCGCCAGGCCTGCCGGACAGAGCTGCCTTTTAGAAGCAGCCTCCCTGGTGGCCTGAAAGAGTTTACCTGCCTCTCCTCCAACCGACCACCTTGGAAACCCCTTCCAGCAGAGTCCCTGTTTCCCCCGCCTGTCCCCCCCGCCAGCCCTGCTTGTGGGTCTGTCAACCAGCGGTCCCAAGTTAACACCTTTGTCTTGTTTGGCTTGTAAACACTGAGAAGAGCTCATGTTTACTGGACCCTACCTGTGTGCCAAGGCCCTGTTCTAGCCACTTCATACTTGGCTATTGAATCACTCAACAAACACGCACGGGGATCCTAGAGGAAGACGGAGCCTAGCTCGCTGGATCCCCCGACAGCCTTGTGGGGTACAAGCTGATATTATTCCCATTGGACAGATGTGGACACTGAGGCTCAGGGAGCCATGAATGAGCTGGCGTGGGCCTTGAAGGCAGGGACTCTGGCCCCGGCTGACCTCGGCAGGTGGTGTCTGGGCTCCGGGCACCAACCTCATACCTCTGCCTGGTCCCATCTGCCGTCCCCCTGTACTCGGCCTACACGGCTCCCTGGAGGCTTCCTGGACCCCCAGTTTGCCCAACTGCTTGGTGGTTTCTGTCCATAAAAGCTCACCCGCCAAGACTAAGGGCAGCTGACCTCGGCAGGAAGGGTCACGGGGGAGTGGGCCAGGGAGGGCGAGGACCAAACTCGGAGAGGCACCTCGGGCAACCTTGCTGAGGCTGCATCTCTTCCATCCCCAAGCAGGGGCGGGGACAGCATTTCACAGGGGCGGGGGGGGGGGCATCAACCTCAGCATAGGGACCTGCGCCAGCAGACGTATGTGTCTGCATGTTTGCTGTCTGTCTCCACTGGAGCCCTTGGGTGGCAACCCCACAGGGGCAGGGCAGTCTGGCTTCTGCCCCACGTGTCCCCAGTGGTGCGTTGATCCAGGTCTGTGAAGGCACTTGGCAAAGCTCTGTGGATTAAATGAGTGGCACCCACACAGGTAAACAGACCAGTCACACTTGTGCTGCCTCCCCGACCGGCTGACCATGCATCTAACTTCCGGCCTGTGCCCCCCTCCGCTTCTGCCCACTTCTCATGACGGGCTTCTAACTAAGTGTCTGGAAGCCAGAAACCTGGGAAGGGCCTACCAAGAACAAGAGCCTGCCTGGTACCAGAACCAGAACCAGAGGTCGTAACCATAAAGATGTGAAGCGTGTGTGTGTCTGCAGTCTGGGTGTTGCGGGTGTGGGGATGTGTTGCACATATGTGTGGGTGTGTACTTGTGCACAGTCTTGCTGTGAAGGGTGTGTGTGTGTTGTGTGTATGAGTATGTGCGTTTTGTTGGTTGTAGCCTGTGTGTTCAGGTGCCGATGCAGGAGCTTAGGGCCTGGACACATGTCACATTTGAACTCTCCAGCAACAAGCCAAAGGAGCCCTGCTAAACAGTCACAGATGCCACCAGCGGAGTCACCGCCTTCTCTCCTGTCCAGTTCCTCACTGCCAGCAGAGAGCTGGTTTCTTTGAAGACGACAGGGCTTTGAGACCAAAGCACAGAGACGAGGTGTGGGCAGAAGGAAAGGACAGAAGGAAACATTCAAACCAAATCCTGTCTTCACGCAGAGGGGTAAACGGAGGCCCAGGCTGGGACATGACTTGGCCAAGGTCAAGCTGCTGGAAGGGCAGAGCTGAGCCAGCATCCTGCTTCTGACTCCTGGCCCAGGCCCTCCAGGGTCTTTGGTTCCCTTAAATAGCTTTGTACACAGGCTCTCCTGCCACAGGCTGAGCCTGAGAGGGGTTTGGAAGATTCCAGATGTTCAACTCATGTCTGAAACACTTCCAGAAAGAACTGTTTGTCATTCAAGCTGATTTCATGGGCCAGAAATACTGGAGTAGAAATATTCTGTGTCTTCGTTCACATGAACGATACATTTTACTGTTGTCAGGAGAGATTAAGAATGTCAAACTGTGATTCTTGGTGGCATCAAAGGCCTTTGTGCCAGACTGGGTGGTGGCACTCTTCTGCCAGGTTTAGAGGGGGGCCGGTGAAGAGATGTGAGCATAAGGGTGCAGGCCAGGCTAGCTGCAGAGGGTGGAGGGAGGGCTGTGTCCGCCTGGCTGGGCTGGGCCAGGGCCGAGCACCCTACCTGGCAGAGGAAAATGGTTCCACACGACCGGCCAGGGGGGCCCCAGGCCCTGGGGTAGGCGGTGACTATGGCAAGCCAAGCTCTGCCTTCGCAGCGTTTACCCATTGGGGGCTCAATCACTCATTGATTCATTTCTCAAACACTGACCAAAACCTGAGGTCACACGAGCATAGGCCACCATGTCTAACGGCATGGCCTTGGTCAGGAAAGTTAATTAGTGACTCCAGGCCTCAAGGCCCTCGTCTTTAAGATCATAAATAGCATCAGAATGCTACTGGGAGGATTAAACAGTAAAATTCCTGGACAGCGCTTAGCATAGGGCCAGGCCAGGAACAAGCGCTTGTTGTTATTAGACCATGCTCAGTGGTTCTGGAGCTCCTGGGTCCATGCAAAACATAAAGGAACCTTAAAATCCCCTTCCTCCCTTTGCAGAAGTTAGCCCAAATTGTAATTTTTTTTTTTTTCTTTTTGCCTTTTCTAGGGCCGCTCCTGCGGCATATGGAGGTTCCCAGGCTAGGGGTCTAATCGGAGCTGTAGCCGCTGGCCTATGCCACAGCCACAGCAACAAGGGATCTGAGCCTCATCTTCGACCTACACCAACAGCTCACGGCAATGCCGGATCCTTAACCCACTGAGCAAGGCCAGGGATTGAACCCACAATCCCATGGTTCCTAGTCAGATTCGTTAACCACTGCACCACGACGGGAACTCCACTGTAATTTTTTTAATGACTTTGTGAGTTGCTTTGTTCAGTGTCTCTCACTGGGCTGTCTCCTGCCTATCCCCAAAGTCTGGTCTCAAGAACAGATGCTCAGATGTCCCCAGGGCTTCCAGAATGCCAGACAGGAACCGTTGGAATGCAGAGGACGGGGGTGGCATGGTGCCCCAACAGTCCCCACAAGCCGTGGCACCCAGAACACGTGCCCTGCATCTTCTGTCTGCAGTGCCTGTGCTGGAGCTGGAGCTGATGCAATGTCCTCCCTCTGCACAGGGAGCCCTGTGCTCAGACACGGAGCTTGGGAACAGGTGTCCAGGAGCCTGCTTCAGAGGTGATGAGACTGGCATCGTATTTTTGAAAGAGGCATGGGCTACTCCTTCTTGTTCTTTGCTGTATCCACAGCTCCTGGCAGCCACTGGCAGGTATGATGGCGCAATACATGCCCGCTGCATAATGAATGCAAGACAGTTTTGCAATATATACCAGGCCTTGAAAGAGAAGTAGCCTCACTCTGGTTCCATGCCTACAGCATAGTTTAAGGAAATAATCAGAGAACTGATCCTTAAGCACAAGAATACTGATCCTATGTCTTTTCATTTGCAAACGCAAAATTCAGTGAAATTAAGAAACATGTAGGATATTGGTTGAATAAAAAGTCAAAGACAATGCATCTGTTAAAAAACATGTTTTCAAAGATTATTTGACGATGCAGAAAGAAGTGCTTTATAAAGCAAATTTTAAAATAGCCTTCAGAACTGATCCCGATTTTGTACAAATAAAATTATATTATTAGAAAAAAGACTGAGATGATACATGCCCAAAAGTCAGCAGGGATTCTTTCTGTGGAATGGATAAAATGACATTTACATTTCTCTTATATTGTTTGTTGTATTTTTTACAATGAACTTTAGTTTACAAAAAAAATTAAAGGTTACTTAAAAGTGCCTCTGAAGCCACACGCGCCTCTCCTCCCCTGCGGCTCCTTTAATTTCAGTCAAGACGCCAAAGAGGCGGGGGTGCCAGACATCACTGACGTCAGAAGCAGCCCGAAATGACACAGCGGGTGAGCCAATCCCAAGTTTGCATTCCGGAAGCAGCCATTCGATTGGACATAAGTGAGGGCTGTCTCGCCCAATGGCGGAAGAGGGGCTGGAGCCTGGCGGCCGCGTGGGTTTTAAATCCACGTGGTGGCGGAAGGGCGGGGCGGCGGCGGCTGCGCTTTTGGGGCTACAGACGTGTACCGCGGAGCGTGTGCGTGGGTCCCATCCTCCACGCCTCCTGCGCCCTGGGCCCGGTATTCAGCCCCGCCGCACCTCTTTGTGTCAGCAAGTACCGTGTAGGATCTTGTGAGTACCAGAGGCATTCATCCATTAGACTCATGTTCACTAGCATCTACTGTGTGCCAAGCCGGGCCAGACGGGATAAGGGAGAACACACGGGAGACACTGAGAATCCACGCTTCTGTGTAACTACCAGCAAGTGGTTTACCGTTACCTCCACTCTGTTCCATAGCGCTTAATCCACCTCCTCTGCAAAGATAGGAACTTCCTAGGGAGTGAGCCGTGGGGCAGAGATGCTCTGTGACTGGCCAAGGGTCTGCCCCGTAGTTTGTGTTCAGTATGTACCTGCGGAATAATTATTTCAAAGACCAATTTTTAGCACAATGCTTGCCGTGTAGTACGTTTGATAAATGGTAGCTGTTTGTTCGATAAAGAACAATAGCAAGTACTGATTAAATGCCTATTTGTGTGCAAGGTGCCCGGGGCACTTTCCATGTATTACCTAATTTAATAGTCACGAAATGACTTGTCTTATCTAACTTAATAGTCACAAAATTACAAATCTTCCCTGATTTGATAGTCACGAAAAGCAAGTTAAGCACCATTGTTACTCCCATTTTACAGATGTGCAAACTGAGGCAGAGGGAGCCTAGTAACTTTTCTACGATCCTGTAGCTAAAAGGTGGGAGGCCAGATTTAAGAGGGATTGGTCTTTTTTTTTTTTTTTTTTTTTTTTTTTTTTTTTGCTTTTTAGGGCCACACCTACAGCATATGGAAGTTCCGGGGCTAGGGTCAAATTGGAGCTGCAGCTGCTGGCCTGAGCCACGACCACAGCAGCAATGTGGGATCCGAGCCACCTGCAACCTGCACCACAGCTCATGGCAACGGTGGATCCTTAACCCACTGAGTGAGGCCAGGGATCGAACCCACATTGTCATGGATACTAGTCAGTTCATAAGCTGCTGAACCACAACGGGAACACCAAGAGACCTTGGTCTTAACCACTGCACTATCCCGATATTTATCCTGTACTTTCCTTTCTAAGAGAGTTTTTTTCCTCAATCAGCCTGTTCTCCTAGGAATCAGAGAAAAGGGAGCGAGTAGGAGTCCGGGAGGCTGGGATCCCGCCATCCTCTGCATTGCCCAGCTCTGCTGGGCAGCAGAAGTCAGAGAGGAGTGAATAGAATGGCTCCACTGGGCGTGCCAGGCCATGGGCTGGGCTGGGCTGGGGGTACCTTGATGGGCATGACAGACCTGTCCCTGCCCTCAGGGAGCTGGCAGTCTAAGCCTGCAGCCACTAACTGTGAGCTGTGGGCAGCCTGCAAAAGTGTTTTTGGTTTTGCCTGCCTAATGTTTAAGTTTTGTTTTTTAATGATCTTTATTTTTTCCATTATAGTTGATTTACAGCTAATGTTTAAAATTTTTCTAAACTTTTTAACATCAATCGCCATGGTCCCTCCCCCTCCCCATTGCGTCACACTTGTCTGCCTTTATCCACGTGTCCCTTCCAGCACCTAGATGTCTGTCCCCTGGTCTAACCATGAAGGAAGCCCCAGGGGGGGCCTGGCACCTCAAGACCAGCCTCCTCAGGGATGGCACTCAGGTGAGTGCTCTGGCATTCTTGACCTTGTCCTGGTCTTTGTTTAAAATCCCAGAATCTCCACCTTGAGCCCTAAAGTCCCGCACCTCCCAAAGCTGAAAGCCCCTCCATGGGCCTCTGAGCATGTGCAGCCCTCGGCTGGAGTATCTGAAAACCCTGGTGGTGGATGCCAACTCTGACTCAGTTAAACCTGGATCTAAAGCCCAGCTTTGGAGTTCCCGTCATGGCGCAGCGGAATCGAATCCGACTGGGAACCCTGAGGTTGCTGGTTCGATTCCTGGCCTCGCTCAGTGGGTTAAAGATCCGGCATTGCCGTGAGCTGTGGTGTGAGACGTGGCTCAGATCTGGCGTTGCTGTGGCTCTAGCATAGGCCGGCACCTGGAGCTCCGATTTGACCCTTAGCCTGGGAACCTCCACATGCTGCGGGTGCGGCTCCAAAAGGAGAGAAAGACAATAAATAAAGAAATAAAGCCCAGCTTTGCTGCCAACAAGCCAAGAGATGCTCAGCCATAAAGACCTGTTTTAGTTTCTTCCTCTGCAAAATGGGGATAACAGCGGTCCCTCTCCCAGGGAGGACTGTTCCTATGAGGAGGTGGACGAGGTAGGGAGGATGGTTGGCACACAGTAGGTGCTCATCACGCGGGCTGCCGACCTTTCTTTAGGAGGCCCTGGCACTGGCAGAAGTCCCTCCGTACATCAAGATGAGGTCCGGCTGCTTTGTAACTTCCATAACGTCATGCTCCTGGAAGCATCAGTGTGCTTCTCTTGAACACGTAGAAGAGCTCTCCAGAAACTGAGGGCCCAGCCACACACCACAGCTCCTTCCCATGTGACACCTGCTACATCATTTGTGGTGCCAGCGCAGACTCAAGATGTAGGGCTCCTGGTTCAGAAATGAGTAAGAATGTCAAGGTGATGCCAGGATAGCTCAGAGCCCCTCCTGAGGGTAGCGTCCCACGCGACCACGCCACACCCGTGGAGTGGGCCCCACTCCCACGGGTGGTCCCCCGACCTGTAAGGCCCCCCAGGTCCACGTGTGGCTGGAGAAGGTCTGCCTGGACCAGGATGGAGCGAGGAGAGTTTCCAGCTGGGCCCAGGGAAGGGCATCTGCAGGCGTGGTCTGCACCTCCCAGGGGATGCTGCCACGTGCCCTTCAGCCGCCAGTGCCCCCCTCCTGGACTTTTTGTTTGTTATTTTGATGGAACTAGAGTCTCCAGATCCGAGGTCTCTAGCTGGATGACGTTTTATTTTGTATATACCTGTGTCACCACCACCCACCAGTCTAGAAAGTTCCCTCCAGTTCCTTCTCGGTTACTGCCCGCCCCACCCTGTGGCAGAGGTAACCCTCATCCTGCCTTCTTTCACTCTGGATCTGCTCTGCCTGTTCTTGACCTTGACATAAGCAGGATACTCTGGCACACGCTCTTTTGGGTCTGCCTTTGCCCCTCCCTGTCAAGTCTGGGAGCCTCAGCCGCGTCGTTGCTGTCATCTCCGTTTGTCGCCTTCCGTTGCTCTGTAGCGGTCAGGATGGACCACGACCGTCCTGTTCCTTCTGGTTTCCAGCTGTTGGGCGTTGCAGGCAGAACTGCCCTGGGCATCCTGGAGCTGCCCAGGCGTGCTCGCCGCATGCAGGCACACCTTTCTCCTGGGGTCACTGCCTGTGATTGGCTTGAGTAGATACCGCCGAAGGGTCTCCCGAGTGGTTGTACCAATGCGCATGCCCGCCAGCGGCCACGTGCGCCTCGCTGGCGTTTTACCCCCTCACCTGCCCTTGACGTTGCCACAGTTTTAGTGGCAGCCATTCGGGTGACGTCTCTCTTGACTTTGGAACTGGCCTAAGGAAGCCGGGTGCCGGGACTCCCACTCACTGTTCCTTCCTGGCCACAGCCGAGACCTTGAACCCTGGACGTGCACAGGCCAGCCCTGGAGCACCCTCTCCCCCTGGGGGGCCACATTGCCCATGTCCCAGGCACGGACTTCATCTGAGTGACCAAGGAAGCTCTGACCAGGACAGACCCTAGTTCGGGGAGAGCCCCATGTTCTCCCGGACCCCTCCAGCCCCAACTGGGTCTCGAATCTTGGACTCATCTCTCCCAGCAGGAGCGTGCACTTCCCTTCCACACTTTGAACAGGAAGCGTTCTGATCTTTTTAAAGTCAGTCTATTTAAAAACGCCTTCGGGAGGGAGAAGAAGGGGCTGGACAGACGTTACATGTATGCTGATGGGGGGTTGCAGCCAGATGTATGGATGATTAAAATACGGAGGGGAAGGCATCTCAAAAACACAGCAGTCGTAATAACGCCCGATCCTTATAGTGGGTTCGCTGTGGAAGGCTGTGAGCTATGCTGTGCTGGGGGCTTGGTCCCCGGAGCAGCTCAGTGTGAACTTCCCAAAAGCCGCCCGCCCCCGGGCGGGGTTGGTATCACCCCATTTTATGGATGGGGAAACGGAGGCTTGGAAGGTGTCCCTTGCCTGAGGTTCCACAGCTGGTGAAGGATGGATTTGAACCCACGTCCATCTGTCCCTGGAGCCTCCGCGGCTGACCTCCTTCTACACTGCGCCAGGGAGGACCTTCCCTAATGCCGCACGGGGTCTGGTAGCTCAGTCGCCTGTGGACCTCGAAAACTGGCCACTGCTGCCTGTGTCTGGCTAGATCTACAGCGTGCTTTAAACTTTTAAAACGAGTGGCTTATTTAATAATGAGGATATGTCACATGAAGGAATCTGCATCTCTAGCTCTTCCTGCTACGTCACAAGGTCAGACCCCATGGGGTGAGAGCCAGGAGGTGCCAAGCGAGCCCTAGGGGCAAGGACCTCAGGCCTGGCTTGCCTCCCTACCTGTTGCCACTCCCTACCCCCTTCACTGTCCTTGCCAGCCACCGCCTGCCTGTCCCTGGCCATCGGGTCTCCAAGGAAAACGGAAGTGACCTTTATTCTGAGAGGGCTCCAGAAATCACACTTGCTTTTCTGGGCCCTCGGGGCAGGGCCTCTCACAGAGCCCGTCTAGACTGCTGCTGGCAGGGTGGTGGGGAGGGTGGCGGATTCCAGGATGATGGTTTGACGGGGGAAACCAGCCAGGCACCTGTTCTGTGAGTCGTGGCCCTCTCGACCCTCCCCTTTCTGCTGGTGTCAGGAAGAGAAGGCTCTTGAGATGCGGTGATCAGCCTGAGTTACCAGGTGGGTTCGGCGCAGTCACAGTGTCACCAGAGGCAGAGGGAGAGGTGACACTTGGAGCAGGCACGTGACCTCCAAGGCAGAGATTGGACTGATTCGGACCCAAACCCTGGCGTAGCCACCAGGGACCAGAAGAGGCATTCGCCCGGCAGCTCCAAAGGGGAGCCGGGCCCCGAGACACTTTGATTTCAGACCTCAGGCCTCCAGAGCTGCGCGAGAAAGAAGTCCTGTGCTTTTTAAGCCACCAATTTTGTGGTCATTTGTTAGGACAGCCCTGGGAAACGGGTGCTGAGGGTTGGACCCTGTTCTCGCAGTGTCTGGACTGCACGGCTCCCGGTTTCAGCAGCCACTGTGGGCGGGAGAGAGGGAGATTCTACAGAGTCCTTGTCTTTGGGGGCCCCAAACAACCGAAATTTATCCTGTCGTGGTTTTGGAGGCCAGAAGTCGAAAATCGGGGTGTCGGTAGGGTTGGTTCCTTCTGGGTTGGCTCCTGGCCTCTCTCCCAAGTTCTGGTGGCTGCCGGCGGCCCTTGGTGTCCCTGACTTATAGATGTCACCCCAGTCTCTGTCTTCACGTGGCCATTGTACAAGGACACCTGTCACTGGATTTAGAGCTCCCCCTAGCCCAGTAGGACCTCATCTTAGCCACGGCGGCTGCCAGAATTCCGCTGTGCCTTCATTCCGCTCACTCACAGTGTTTGGGCCTCCTCGGGTTTGGCGCTGAGCAGAGAGCTGCAGCCTCTGACCCCTTGCAGCCTGTGGTCCGGGGAGCAGAAAGGACTCCGCAGTCACCTGACTCTGTGCCCGCGCCTCCGAGCGCAGACGTTGTCAGGGAAACAGACAAAACCACAAATGCCCACTCGGGACTGGATTTCAAATCTGACCCCTTTCCTTCTCGCTCGGAGCCCGACAAGGCGACCTGAAATTCCAGACGTGCTGTCCCCAGACGCGAGGATCACCTTTCTCCCACTGGAAAACAAGTCAGGGTCGCCTCAGGTTGAATCTTCCAGACAGACGAGGCCACTGGCTAGTCGAGGGCCTTCGGGGCACCAGGTGGGGAGTGACCTGGAGAGGCACGTGCAATCGTCCAGTGCTTCCCCTTGCATTGCTACTAAGTCTGCACCCCCCTGTGGGGCATGCAGGCTGCTTGTGGCCTGCTGGCCATATGCTGAGCCCCTCCCGCCCCCCCCCCCACCCCCTCGCCCCAGTCCCAGGCATCCTCCTGCTGCTGCTGCCTTTTTTTTTTTTTTTTTTGTCTTTTTGCCTTTTTCTAGGACTGCTCCCGTGGCATATGGCGGTTCCCAGGCTAGGGGTCAAATTGGAGCTGCAGCCACCACCCTACGCCAGAGCCTCAGCAACACGGGATCCGAGCCGCGTCTGCAACCTCCACCACAGCCCACGGCAACGCCGGATCCTTAACCCACTGAGCAAGGCCAGGGATCGAACCTGCAACCCCATGGTTCCCAGTCGGATTCGTTAACCACTGCGCCCTGACGGGAACTCCTGCTGCTGCTTCTTGCAAGACCAGAGCTGCATGGCCTTGAAGGTGACCATCCCCGACACCTCCCCCCCACCGACGCAGAGCCTTCATGCTTGCTGGTCCATCTGCCCAGAATGGTCTTATGGCCACCTCCATCGGTCATTTAGGGCAGTCCTCCTCTTGGAAGCCATCCCCTTGCCTCTGCGGTTGTCCTACTCCAACACCCCATTTCTCTCCCTTGGGCCACCAGCAAGAGCCCCTGGAATTTATGTGCGTTTGCTCGCTGTTCTTGTCTTGCCTCACCAACTGTGCACCCTGCAGAGGCAGGTCGTGGCCTCTTGGCTGCGTGACCCCAGCTTCCTGAGAAGGCCCAGCGGAGCTACTGAATGAATGTGTGTCCGTGGAAGGTGGCCCCCCCTGGAGGGGGGACGTCCCAGCCTGCTGCCTTCTCCCATGGGCTGGGTCATCACAGCCCCCGTTTAGAGGTCCATTTGCTTCGGCCTCTTGTGCGGGGTCTCAGGGTCCGAAGTGATGGGGGCAGCCGTGCTGGGAGATGGGGAGCAGCCGCCTGAGCTCTGTGAGGCCGCACAGGCCCCTCTGGCGGGGACCAGCCTTACCTATTCATTCAGAGAGGCTTCTGCGTCTAGGGTCCAACCCACAGCCAAACCGCTCTCTTGGTTTGACATTCGGGGCCCTTGTGTGTGCGGTTCTGCAAGAGTAGGTGGCCTGGGGTTCCTTTTCCCGGAGGGTCTGTTTCCTTCGGGGAAGGTGGGTCAGTGTAGAGGCCGTACCGTGTCTGCCTGCAGGGCCGGTCAGTGCTCCCAGCTTCTTGGCCACGGACAGCCTGTCGCTCTGGCCTGTAGATCTTGACATCATTTGGTCACACGGAGGTGGGAGGAAGGGAGCAAGGGGTGGACGTTGTTGCAGAAGGAGCGTGGGGTTTGCGGTCGGACGGGCTGGCCCACAGCCGCAGCGGCCCGAGTGCCTGCTTCGCGTGAGCACGGTTCTCAGGTCTCTCCCAGAAGTCTTGCATGGGATGCTCCAAAGACTCCTACCCCGTGGGCCTCCATGTCCCCACTTTACAGACCTGGAATCTGATGCCCAGAGAACATGGGTCCCGTGCCCGGTTGGCAGAGTCCCGATTGGAAGCCAGGATTGTCAGATTTTAAAACGGATGCTCCTACCCATGAATGGAAGGACCCGGGTTTGGACTTAGAAGAAACGACTGGGCTTGGGGTAGAACGATGAAGGCAACAGCCCCGAAGCCAGCAGTAACAGTAACACCCTTGATGCTTACGGCCCCAACCCTGGTAACGGCCACAGAGGAGCCCGGCTCTAAGCTGCCCCTGTGTTAATGGCCCCGCACAGCCTCCTCCCTTCAGCCCTCCCCGCAGTTTGCCATGGGCATCACAGTGCCAGGTGCAGCATGCTGTTAGGGACCAATTTGCCCACTCGCCCAGCAGCCCTGGACGGCAGTTACATTTTGTGTGTGTGTGTGGTCCTGCTGCCTTTTCCAGGGCTGCTCCTGCGGCATATGGAGATTCCCAGGCCAGGGGCCCAGTTGGAGCCACAGCAGTGCGGCATCCGAGCTGTGTCTGCAGCCTACACCACAGCTCACAGCAATGCCGAATCCCCAACCCACTGAGCAAGGCTAGGGATCGAACGCACGACCCCATGGTTCCCGGTCGGACTTGTCAACCACTGCACACTCCAGCAGTTACTTTTTTTTTTTTTTTGTCTTTTGTCTTTTTTGTTGTTGTTGTTGCTATTTCTTGGGCCGCTCCCGCGGCATATGGAGGTTCCCAGGCTAGGGGTTGAATCGGAGCTGTAGCCACCGGCCTACGCCAGAGCCACAGCAACTCGGGATCCGAGCCACGCCTGCAACCTACACCACAGCTCACGGCAACGCCTGATCGTTAACCCACTGAGCAAGGGCAGGGACCGAACCCGCAACCTCATGGTTCCTAGTTGGATTCGTTAACCACTGCGCCACGACGGGAACTCCACCAGCAGTTACTTTTAACTCCTTTTTTTTTTTTTTGCTTTTTAGGGCCGTACCTGTGCCTTATAGAGATTCCCAGGCTAGGGATCAGATCGGATCTATAGCTGCCGGCCTACACCACAGCCACAGCAACTTGGGATCTGCGCCGCGTCTGCAACCTCCACCACAGGTCACAGCGACGCCGGGTTCTTAACCCACTGATCAAGGCCAGGGATCAAACCTGCAACCTCATGGTTCCTAGTCAGATTTGTTTTCGCTGTGCCACGACAGGAACTCCTGTCTCCATTTTGCAGGTGAGAAAACTGAGGCCCAGAGAATGAATTCGTCCAGTGACTGTCCCTCTCAGGGCTGGGGATGCTTCTGGTCTGGGATGACATTTCCATCAGGCCACTGGGAAATGAGGCCAGCAGAGAGATGTGTAAACTTTTGGCAAAGATAAATCTGTATTCCTTTTTCTTTTCTTTCTTTTTTTTTGGCCATGCCTGCGGCAGGTGGAAGTTCCAGGGCCAGGTCTTGAACCTGCCGCACAGCAGTGATGATGCCAGATCCTCAGCTGCTAGGCTACCAGGGAACTCCCAAACCTCTCTTCCATTTTGTTGCTGTGGAAGAGTTCTTTCCTGAGGAGATGATGTTAATGGCAGAAAGTAACTGGCAAAATGTGCTTTGTTAGCAGTTTAAAAATTACCGTCCTAGGAGTTCCCCCTGTGGTTCAGTGGGTTAAGAACCACGACATAGTGTCCGTGAGGATGCCGGTTCAATCCCTGGCCTCATTCAGCGGGTTAAGGATCTGGTATTGCCACAGATTTGGCTCGGATCCAGTGTTACTGCGGCTGTGGTGCAGGCTGGCAGCTGCAGCCTGGATTTGACCCCTAGCCTGGGAACTTCTATATGCTGCAGGTGCAGCCCTAAAGAAGGAAAAAAAAAATCGTCAGTAATGACGTCCTGCTGTGTAGCATAGGGAGCTATAGCCAGTCACTTGTGATAGAGCATGGTAGAAGATAATACACGCTAAAGAACATAGGAGTTCCTGTTGTGGCGCAGCAGAAATGAGTCTGACTAGGAACCATGGGGTTGTGGGTTTGATCCCTGGCCTTGGTCAGTGGGTTCAGGATCTGGCATTGCTGTGAGCTGTGGTGTGTAGATTGCAGATTGCGTAGGCCGGCAGCAACAGCTCTGATTAGACCCCTAGCCTGGGAACCTCCATATGCCGCAAGTGCAGCCCTAAAAGACAAAAGATACACACACACACACACACACACACACACACACACACACACACAAGAATGTATCTATATGCAGGACTGGTCACTTTGCTGTACAGCAGAAATTGGCACCACATTGTAAGTCAACTATAATTAAAATTTACTGTTCTCTGGTGGTCTCCTCCGCCCCCTTTAAAAACAGCATACCTGAGTTCTGCCCATGGGGAGCCCAATTCTCCCAGGGCACCATACCTGATACCTGGAACCCAGGTGAGACCACGTCTGGATGGACCCACCCAGCTCTGCCACGATCAGCCCAGAAACCCCACATTTCTCAGCCCCATCTGGAGCGCGGGATCTTGCAAAGACCAGCCCGGCAGGTTCTGGAGCCGCTGGATAAGATGAGCTGGGAAATGTCCCATTTCCCGGCTTCGCACTGGTACAGTTTCAGGATCTACGTGCCTGGGGGTAGATCTAGAGATGTCCCAAGCTGGCCCTGGGGACGAGGAATTGAGCGAGAGGGAGAGCAAGTGTGTTTGTCTAAAAGGAGTGCCCTGGGGGGGAGTCTGCTGATAAACGTGGAAGCAGCGAGCTTACGTTTCTGGTTAAAACAAAATGAGACACCTTAGGCAAAGATCAGTGTGCAGAGTTTGTCAGTGAAATGTCCCCAATGCTGGAAATAAATAAGAATGTCCAGGAGCTCTGGGACGAGCTCTGGGGGAACTCCAGGCAGGGAGGGTCCAAGTGGCCCCCCCGGGGTGGGGGTGTCTGCGCCTCCTCACAGCTTCATGGGTTTGACCCTGGATCCTCTCGGCCTGCCACAGGGCTGGTTTCCTGAGTGCTGGATCCAGCTGGCTGAGGCCCTGGGCAAATCGCTTCACCTCTCTGGGCTCCGTTGGCGCGTCTGTAAAATGGGTGGGAAATAAACATGATTCCGTGGGGTTGAGGGGTGGGAGGCTGAGGTTCACGGCTGGGCCCTCTCCTGGAGGTTGGAGGCATGGGTCCCTGGGCTCCCGGGCCTTCACGGATGAGGAAGAGGTCAGTTCACAAGGTCTGAGTGCTGGTCTGGCCCGAGCTTGGATTGGCAGCTTCGGCAGCAGGGGCGCCCCTCTCCCTGGGGTGGTGAAAATGTGATCCCCTCTCTGCTCCTGATTTGTAAATAAGAGCTTTGTTGTGTCTCCTGCTCAATCCCCGGGTCTGGCTCAGTGCCTGGTGCATCTTAGATGCTCACTGAAATAACCGGTTCCTTTAGGCCGGGGCGGCCAACGGCAGCCCTTGGTCAAATCCAGCCTCTGCGCCTGCATCTGAGCCGAGAGTGGCATTTGCATTTCTTAATGGTTAAAGACAAAAAGCGTGATATTCAGAGTTCCCGTCGTGGCTCAGCAGGTTAAAAACCCCACATAATGTCCGTGAGGATGTGGGTTCGATCCCTGGCCTCACTCAGTGGGTTAAGGTTCTGGCGTTGCCGTGAGCTGTAGTGTAGGTCGCAGATGTGGCTGGGATCCCTTGTGGCTGTGGCTGTGGTGTAGGCTGGCCGCTGTAGCTCCGATTGGACCCCTCGCCTGGGAACCTCCATATGCTGTGTGTGCAGCCCTGAAAAGCCAAAAAAAAGGGAGTAATATCCTATGACACATGCAAACTCTAGGGAACTTGAGCTTCTGTGTCGATAAGTACAGTGTTAGTGGAACACAGACGTGTCCACGGTTTAGGTATCATCTTTGGCAGCATTCCTGCTCCAGGGACAGGGGTTGTGACAGAGCTTACAGCCCCGGACAACCAAATACATTTAACTCTCTGGCCCTGGAAGAAAAAAGTTTGCCGCCCTCTGGTCTAGACAGTGGGTCTCAACTTCCACGCGCCCTGGGGCCACTCTGGGAACGTAAAACATGCTGATGTCCTGGCAGCCACAAAAAATGCTGCCACTGGTCTGGGGTGCAGCCTGGGCGTGGGGATGAGTTAAGAACTGCCAGGTTGGATGGGCAGCCAGGGCTGAGAACATGCCTGAGGTGCTGGCTGTGAATCTCGACTCCTCTCTGCTGCTGTCAGGACCCCAGGCGTGTAGATCCCTGGGGCTCCCTGGGGAGAGCCTGCGCCCTGGGGGAGGGTAGTGGGCAGAGGAGGGAGGGTTACCTCCCTTGGCTCCGGCTGGTGTGGGCACGGGGGATGCCAGCCCGGGGAGCATCTCCTTGGCTGGCCAACAGCATGTCTGATGGGGCCTGGCTATTCTGGAGGTGATGGAAGGAGCTTCTAGGCTTTGGGCCACGCTCTGTGCCAACAGCATGCCCTACTGCCGTAAGAGGCGGGAGCATCCTCCTCTGGCTCACGTCAAACGCGTGTAGTTCATTGTTGATCAACAATGCCTCAAGAAAGCTTTTTTTTTTTTGGCCATACCCATAACATGCAGAAGTTCCTGGGCCAGGGATCAGACCCACACCACCGCAATGACAACGCCAGATCCTTAACCACTAGGCCACCAGGGAATTCAGTAAAGCTACTTTTAAAAATAGAGGTAGGGGAGTTCCCCTTGTGGCTCAGCAGGTTAAGAATCCGACTAGCATCCATGAGGACTTGGGTTCAATCCCTGGCCTTGCTCAGTGGGTTAAGGATCCAGCGTTGCCATGTAGGTTGCAGACATGGCTCGGATCCTGTGTGGCTGTGACTGTGGTGTAGGCCGGCAGCTGTAGCTCCGATTGGACCCCTCGCCTGGGAACCTCCATATGCCATGGGTGTGACCCTAAAAAGGCAAAAAGACCGAAAAAAATGAAGAAATAAATAAATAAAAATAAAAATAGAGGCAGGACTCCAGAGTTACCTCTAAGCAACTTCTCGGAGGCTCAGGGCGGCCAGATAACGTGCTTAATTAAACGCTGTAGTGAGATCCGAATTTGAATTCAGACCTGGCAGCTCCAGAGTCCACCTCCTCGGCCGCGGCACCGTCCTGCCGTCAGGACGAAGGGAGAATAAAGCATTTGTGTGTTCCGGGAGCCAGGGGTGTCTGGTTTTTCAAGTGACGAGCAATCTTTCCAGCAGCGGTGGCAGCGACAATGTCCCGTGGCTTCTTTCTCGCAAATCTTTTATTTTTGGCCTGAGACAGCTAATGCGTGGCCAACGTATCCAAGGAAACCGGGATGGTTGGAGCAAGCTGTACCAAATCCCCATGCTAAAACCATCAGACGGCTAATTCGGGCCTCTCCAGTTATTTATTTATTTTTAGCCCCCCGTGTATCATTTTACACACTCTCCTGACACACGCAACCGTCAGACGCACGCGTCCAGGGCATGTGACAACGTGCCTGTTCTTGGGGTGGGGGGTGGGGGGCAGGTGTGCTCCCTGATTCTCGTTTGGGAGCTCCCCAAGAGACGCCTGATCCACCCGGGGCCTCCCTCTGCCGCCGCCGCTCCCCCCAGCGGCAGGTCCAGAATTTCAACCCCCTGGAGGTCTACCTCCAGGTCAAGTTTTTTCCGTCTTGTCACTGTTGACATTTGGGGCCGGAAGACTCCCTGTCCCTGGGGCTCCACTTCTCCGCCTTCCTTGGTCTACGCCTGGCATCCCTCCGACGCCCCCTCCCGGCCCTCCCCCCACCCCTGCATCCCGCTCTTGGCAAATTCCGGGGTGCGACCTCTATTTTAAAAAAGTAGCTTTATTGAGGCCTTGCTGAGAAACAATAAACTGCATGTATCTGAAGTTGCGATGTGATCGATCTTGCCCCGGGGACGCCCTCGGGAAGCCGTCATCAGAGTTCCCCTACGAACACCCCTGTCACTGCCAGAAGCTTCCTTGCGCCCCTTGGTAATCTCTCCCAGCCCCTCCCACCGAGCAGCCGCTGACGTGCTCCTGTCCCCATAGATTACTTTGCATTTTCTAGAGTTTTATATAAACGGCATCATACAGTGTGTGCTTTTTTGGGTCTGGCTTTTTCACTCAACAAAATTAGCCTGAGACCGGTGCCTGTGGCTGTGTGTAGCAGTCGTTTGTTGCTTTTCATTTCTGGGTCGTATTCCACGGGGTGAATAGACCCCAGCTCCATTCACCTGCGGACCCACTTACTCCTCTTTCGCAACGCAATGATTTCCTGACATACGATGAACGTCCGGAAAATGCACAACCCCTGTGACGACCGGATGAGTGCATTTTCACAGGGGACACGCCGGTGCAACTTACGCCCCACTGGGAAGCAGGACACACGAGCAGCGGCCTGGGCCCCCCACGCCTGTCCCTGCCCCCACCCCGTTCAAAGGGGGCCCCACCCTGATCCTGACCCAGAGATGAAGCTGGGGCGTCGGGACCCTCCCATGACTGGATCATCTCTGATGTTCTTTTCTGTGGGTCTGGCTTCGTCACGCCCTGTGAGGATGGTAACATCCAGCATCCCACTGCTGGCAGTGGGTTCCCTCTGCTGCCGAGTAGCCCTCAGACGTGTGAATACACCGCAGAGCGTTTACCCATCCTGTGGCGCACATGTGGGCTGTTTGCAGTATTTGGTCTTTGTGAATATTGCATCTACGAACAGTTTCGCAGGTGTGAGTCTCTTGCCTCTGTCCCGCCCTGTGTCCAGTCCTTCCTCCCTCCCTCTGTCCTCCCTCCTGCTTTTCTTCTCCCTTTCGCTCTGCCTTCTAGGCCATGACCCCCTTGGAGAGTAAGACTATCGCTTACTTAGCTTGATAACTTGATGTCAAGCGTCGCGGCCCCGGATGTGCTGTGTGTGGGGCGTGGGCTGTCTCCACGGGACGGGGGAGCGGGGAGCATTCCCTGTGAAGCCACCAGCCCCTGCTGCTGTGGCTGGAGCCCTGGAGGCACGTCCTGGGTGTGTTCTGGCACAGGAGCCAGACGGCAGGGCGCTTCGGTTCAGGCACCGTGGTGTGGCGCTGAGCATCTGGCTTCCCCAAGAGGAACTTGGAAGGGAGTCCTGGTCTTTACCTGTGTGGCCTCCTGGAGCCGTTCTCAGGGCGTCCCCTGGCTTTGCTGTGCAGGCCTTTCCGGCAGAAGGGAAGGCTATGCCCCGCTCTCTGCGGGTGAGGTCTAAGGTAGGGGCGCCAGATAAAATAAAGGCCATCCAGGAAATGTGCATTTCAGTTCAACAATGAATAATTCATTAGTATAAATATGCCCCGAATATTGCATTGGACCTATTATAAAAATTCTTCATTGTTTGCCTGAAATCCAAACTCGACGGGCCACCTCGTATTTTTTTTTTTTTTTTTTTTTTTGTCTTTTTGCCATTTCTTGGCCGCTCCAGCGGCATATGGAGGTTCCCAGGCTAGGGGTCGAATCGGAGCTGTAGCCGCCAGCCTACACCAGAGCCACAGCAACATGGGATCCGAGCCGCGTCTGTGACCTACACCACAGCTCATGGCAACGCTGGATCGTTAACCCACTGAGTAAGGGCAGGGACCGAACCTGCAACCTCATGGCTCCTAGTCAGATTCGTTAACCACTGTGCCACAACGGGAACTCCCCACCTTGTATTTTGATGTGCTAAATCAAACAACTCCATCTAGCAGAACTGAGTCGGATGAATAAATTAATGAGTTTGCTTTAGTTATCTATTGCCGCGTAGCAAATTACCATCAACTTAGCTGCGTAAAACCATCCCGGTTCACACCCCTGTGTAAAATGGATCAGTAACAAGGCTGTATCGCAGAGCAGAGGGAATTACAGCTGTTACCTTGTAATAACTTTTAATGGAGTACAACCTGCAAAAACACGGAGTCGCAACACTGTGCACTTGACACTGACAGTGTAAATCAACTATACTTAAAAAAAGTCATTCCCCGTTCATTATCGCTCAGGTTTGGCGGGTCAGGAGTCCAGGCACGGGCCAGCTGCCTCTGCTGCTGGATCTCACCTGGGCGGAGATCAAGGGATGGACGGGGGCTGCGGTCTCACCTGAAATCGAGGTGCGAGGCTGGAAAAGGATTAGCGTTTGAGCTCCCGCAGGGGCTGGTAGAGTTGATCTCCTTGTGGCTGTGGGACTCGGAGCCCAGGGCTTCTTCAGCGATGCTGAGGAAACCAAGCATTTAGGGTGAGTCCAGGAGCGAGACGGGTCTTACAATGTGACGTAAGCGCGGGAGGGACACCCCACCCCCTTGACTGTCGCTAGGGACTGGCTGACGAAGTAGGGCTCCCTCCCTGCTCTAGAATAAGTGTGGCAAGAATCAAGAGGGCTCTGGTTTCTATGTGTGGGCCCAGAGAGGTGCCCACGGTTTATCTTGAAGCACAGAGAGCACGTTGTGCATTTGTCCAAATGAAAAGAGCTAAATCAGTTTTTACATCTCCACCCGCCCCCAATTATAAAGGCAATACATGCTCACGGCAAAAAACAGAGGGAACAGAAACTTATAAGGAGAAAGAAAGTGGAAAAGGTCCAGAATCTTACTGCCCAGAAACACTGCTTCTAACGTGATGCGTTTTCTTCCAATCTCATTTCTATGCATATTTGCACACATGGGGCTATATCTATATATTTAATATATATATTTAAATATATTGAAGCAAAAATAGACTCGCTCAGCGAGTGTGTCGAGGGGCTTGCTTTTTTCTAAGCGGCTGTCTCAGCTTTCCATGCTAATGATCATAGATTTTTCTTATCATCTCACGGCGATGGAGCCTCTGGGCGGGGTGCAGGGTGTGGGGATTGAGCAATCCCCAGTGGATGGACTTTTAGGGTGTTTTTGCTTTTTCGTTATTGTGTACGTGGTGGTGCAGAGAACACCCCTGCACGCTCACCACGGTGTAACTGAGTCTCGCAGTGAGATAATCTCCCACAAATGGAATCACTGCCCCAAAGGTGTTCCCAAGCGGCGCTGCCTCCTTTATGTGCAGTTTTAATGGTGGGTCTGGACTCCAGGGCCTGAGGGCAGATCTAGTCTCTTCCCCTCACCAACCATTTTATCTGGGACACATTCTTTAACCTCCTCGAACCGTCTCTTCGGCTCTAAAACGGGAATTGTGGGAGTTCCCGTCATGGTGCAGCAGAAACGAACCCGACTAGTATCCATGAAGATGCAGTTTCAACCCCTGGCCTCACTCAGTGGGTTAAGGATCTGACATGGCCGTGAACTGTGGTGTAGGTCACAGACGTGGCTCAGATCTGGTGTTGCTGTGACTGTGGCGTAGGACAGCAGCTGCAGCTCCCATTTGACCCCTAGCTTGGCAACTTCCATATACCGCACCTGTGGCCCTAAAGAAATGAAGTTAAAATGGGGATTATAACTGAATTGTCCCTCCTGGAGCTGCTGGGAGGGGTCCATGAGTTGGGAAGTATTTGGGGCTTCTGCTGGCCGGCCCTTCGTGGAAGGCAGGGCCGGCTCAGATTTGCTGTTGGGAATGTATCTTGGGGACCTTGGCACCTGCTGGGAAGTGGAGAATCATGATAACACAGTGATGGCTCCTTGTGTGTTTCCTCGCACAGGGAAAGTTCAAAGCTTTACGGACTCACCTAATGCTGGGATGAGCCCGGGAGCCGGGCACTGGGACCCATATACGGCCGAAGAACATGAGCTATGAGAGCAGAACTCGGGCTCTGCATTTATGTGGTTCTGGAGCCTCTAATCTACAGAGATGCTGGCAGGAGGCCCACAGGGGTAGAGGAGAGAGCTGCTGTGGTCAGAGAAGCCTGGGTTCACGTGCTGACTCTGCCTTGTTACAGAGGCAGAGTGTTGAGTGGCTGAATGAGCGTTCATGGAGGGGGTGGTGGAGGTGGGGGGAGACAGGTGATAAAGGGGTCAAGCAGCAAATGACAGTAAATGATGGCAGACCCTGGTACGCTTGGGGAGGATGAGGAGGGGGCAGGAGGAGGGGTGGGACCTGCTTTGTATTTGCAGGTCTTAGGGGGGCTTCCTGAGGGTGAGTCCCCTCTGTGCCAAGGCCAGAAAGACCAGATGAGAAGGAGCCCCTTTGGAAGGAGACTGGGCTGCAGGGAAAGTTCCAGCCTGTTTGAGGGCAAGACCTTGGGGGGGTTTGAGGAACTGGAGAGGCCTGTTCTGGAACAAGAGGAAGGAGGCAACACATGCTCTTAGCATCACTGATAAGTGGCTGGTCCAAGTTCAGGGGGCTGGGCTTCTACCCCAGATGGCCCTCTGTCCGAATCTGTGCCCTTAAGGAGGGCTGTCTGAACATTTAAGAGAGGTGCAAATCCTGATTTTTTATGTGAAATGTCCTGATATGTCCATTTTAACAGCCTAGTTAAAAAAGAAAGTAAAATAGGAGTTCCCATCATGGCTTAGTGGTAAGAAACCCGACTAGGAACCATGAGGTTGCCGGTTCGATTCTTGGCCTCACCCAGTGGGTTAAGGATCTGGCGCTGCTGTGAGTGTGATGTAGGTCACAGATGCAGCTCAAATCTGGCATTGCTGTGGCTGTGGTGTTGGCTGGCAGCTGCAGCTCCATTTCGACCCCTAGCCCGGGGATCTCCATATGCTGAAGGTGTGGCCCTAAAAAGCAAAAAAAAAAAAAAAAAAAAAAGCCACCCCCCCAAAAAAATAACAAAAAATAAATTTATACGGAGATAGGAACACATTTACAGGTATGATAAGTGTATTCTGCCCCCTGACCCCCCCGCCCCCACCCGAACCTCTGTCCCTTCAGCTGACAGGTGCTGAGGACCCGGGCCCTACACTTCGGGTTGTTCGAGGTGGGTCATAGTCGTTCGAGCTCCGGGAGGGGCTGTGTCTTGCAGCCCAGGCTGAGTTTCCCATCATGAAATCCGGTCCCTATCACCTCGCTCCGCACCACCTTGCTCGGTGACCTTGAAGAGGTTGGTTCTAGACTAGCCCTGCCTTTGTTTGGAGAACCACCCCGCGGGAGCCGTTCCTCTCCACTTAGCTGTCAACCTTCGCTTTGCCCAAAGGTGTGCTTCGCGCCTTTAAAATATGACTTGGGGAGTTCCCGTCGTGTTGCAGGGGTAATGTACCTGACGGGCATCCGTAAGGATGCAGGCTATTTCCCCCGCCTCGCTCAGTGGGTTAAGGATCCGGCGTTGCTGTGAGCTGTGGTGTAGGTCACAGATGTGGCTCGGATCCCATGTTGTGGCTTAAGCCGGCAGTTACGGCTCTGACTGGACCCCTAGCCTGGGAACTTCCATATGCTGCGGGTGCGGCCCTAAGAAGAGAAAAATATATATACTACGTGGTAACATTCAGGGGTACCTGCCCCATCACCCAGCAGCCCCAGTGGAAGGAGGGTTCCTGGCACAGGTGCCCAGGGATCTGGGTAAGAAGCCTGGAAGCATCGTTTGAAAACTCAGACTTGCAAGGACCTAGATGCCCTGTAAGAGGGAACTGAGCCCGTAACTCGGGGATACCAGGGAGCTGTTCACAAGGGTGGGGTTCGAGCAGGGCTCTGCAAACTACAGCCTGAGGCTGAAGTCTAGCCTGCTCCCTGTTTTTGTCAATAAAGTTTTATTGGAACCCAGCCATTTATTCACACATTGTCTGTGGCTGCGTGCAACCTACAGCAGCAGCGTTGAGCAGTTGCGACAGAGACCAGATGGCCTGCCAGGCTTACGATAAGAACGCCTCGACCCTTTTCAGAAAAACTCTGCGACACCAGTCAACACGGGGGTGGAAGGCTCTCCACGACTTACTGTCCCGTGAGAAAAAAAAAACCCAAATCAGGGCAGAGGTGCACAGCAGCATAAATAGGACGATTGCAGTTTTATAAAGAACAACAGAAGACCAACAAAATCTTCAACATGCACGCAGATGTATTTTATAGGTCCACGAAAGTCGGAAAGGCTCACCCGTCTGCTGACAGTGTTACCTCTGGAATTTAGGGGAGCGCGTACTTTATTGAGCGTTAACTAGGTGCTAAGCTCTGTGCTGAAGGCATCGCATCTCTCACTTAATTTTACAACAGGCCTGGGAGGGAGCGAGGTGCTCTTCTAACGTGCTTTTTGCAGATGTGGAAATGAAGGCCCAGAGAGGTGAAAGCACTTGCCCGAGGTCACACAGCTCTCGGGGAGGAGAGCTGGGATTCTCGTGTGGGGGAGAAGGGCAAAGACTTTTTACTTTGCAGATGTGCACGCTGTTGGGCAAGCGCGAAAAAGATGAAGACGGTACTTGCTTCACACCATTTCAATCCCACACTCCCTGGACCTCAGGCCGTCTCCTACCCCCCTGCCCCCCTGGGTGTTCCTTCGAGGAGGGGTCTTGAGTGATTTTTCCGGAAGGTCTCCAGGAAGGACCCCAGGCCTGCTCTACTGAAGGGGGACATGTTCTGAGCACCCTGGGTAGCAGGGGCACCCTCTCTCAGTTTGCTAAGCTGAGGACACATGTTTGCAGGGAAACTGGGTGCTCACCTGTTCTGCCCAGATTTTCCAAGTCATTGCCTTTCACGAGTGTCATCACATGGGGACATTTCGGAGTGCCAGTCTTGAGGTTGTTGTTAATACTGATTTAATGGTGCTAAAATGATGAAGCATGGCAGGCTTTTAAACAATGAGCTTCATAAAAGGTGTTAATAGCCTCTTAAGTGCCTGAATAATATTCCCGCCTATCATAAACGGCTCCCAATTAGGCCTCTTCACCTCTCTTTACCGGAGGAATGAGTGAGGAGTTGGCGGGAAGACTGGAGGGAGCCTTCTGGAGCCTTCTGGGGCAGGGAGGAGGTGTGCCCACTGGGAAAAGGTCAGTAGCAAAGGCCAGGAGGTATGCACGCACATTCTGAAGCCAGGCCAGGCTTTTCAGGAAGAGGGATCTGGTCAAGGGAACAGCCAGAACGTGGTTAGAGGGCAGGGGTGTGGGGTCTGGGGTCTGAGAAGCCAGATGGAGCTGCATCCATCGGACGGCCCTCAGCCGCCAAACCTGATGGCAGCGCTGGAGGGCTGAGGTTTAACGCCTGGGCTGCAGCCTCAGAATCTGGCTCTGTGACACCCTCACTGGTCAGTGTGGGCAGCTGGCCTTTGGCTGTGTGTGTGCATCAATGCAAAATGCAAAACCCCAGCCCCTCAATCATAAGGCCTGAAGAATTTCAGGATGGCTAAATAGCACAGCATTAAAGCAAATGGGGAACCTCTCGGAGCCGGGGGCCTGTGTGACTGTGTGGGTTGTATACCTGCACGGCACCCGCCCCGTGTCTTTAGTCTTCCCACCTTTAAAATGGGCTTAGACTCATATGTAACTTTTTTTTTTTTTTCTGCTTTTCAGAGCTGCACCCACAGCATATGGAGCTTCCCAGGCTAGGGGTCCAGTCGGAACTATTGCTGCCGGCCTACACCACAGCCACTGCAATGCAGGATCCGGGCTGCGTCTGCAACCTACACCACAGCTCACGGCAACGCTGGATCCTTAAACCACTGCGGGTGGCCAGGGATGGAACCCGCAATCTCATGGTTCCTAGTTGGATTCGTCAACCACTGCGCCATGACAGGAACTCCATACGTAACTTTTTAAGAAATCACATTAGAAAAGGAAAAGGAAACAGGTGTCGATAATTTTAACATTACCTAAAAGTTATAGATAGCCCGAATCTTGTCATTTTGACATGTAGGCAAACAAAAGAATGATCAGTGACATCTTTTATTTATTTATTTGTTTATTTTTGTCTTTTTAGGGCTGCACCCGTGGCACATGGAGGTTCCCAGGCTAGGGGTCGAATCAAAGCTGCAGCTGCCTGCCATGCTAGATCCGAGGTCTGTGACCTACACCACAGCTCACAGCAACACTGGATCCTTAACCCACTGAGCAAGGGCAGGGATCGAACCCGCAACCTCATGGTTCCTAGTCGGATTCGTTTCTGCTGAGCCACAATGGGAACTCCCCATATTTTATATTTTTTTCATATCAAGCTATGGAAACCCAGGAAATAGTTTACACTGACAGTTCATCTCAGCTCGAACTGGCCTCATTTCAAGCAAGTCTCAATAGCCACACGTGGCTTGTAGCATCTGACCACGCAGATCTAGGCAAAGGGGCCCCCACGGCATCCGGAACAAGGCAAGTGTTTGTGGACTTCAGAGCGGGGCTCAGTTCGTCCTAGGCCTCCATTTCCTCAGCCCCCAGGGGGGTCACCCTAACAGGAGGCAGGTGGAGCTCTGCGGGATGCCACGTGCGGCACGGTGGCCTGGGTCCCCCACTACCTTGGGCTGGAATTGCTGCCTGGCTGCCTGCCAGCCGGGGACCTCAGGCAAGCCTGGTCCCCACTCCCCAGCTCAGTGTGCAGGGGGCGCCTGCGGATGGCCCACGTCCTGGGGCTGCCGGCTCAGTGGGGCTTGGCCACTGCTCTCTTGCTACATCTTGCTTTTCTTCTCTGCAGCCCCGCCCCTTCTGGGGTGCCTCAGAGACCCCATCTGAGAACGGCTGTGATGAAAGTTTCCTCCTGACCTGGCAGCGTGGAAGGCTCCTGGGACGTGTCATCATCCCCCGTGTATTTTCTGCTCCAAGAACAACCCCCTGTATACAATAGGCACTTAATAAGTGTTCGTTAAACAACAAGGAACAGATGCATGAATAAACGCCCATGGGAAGGGGGGCTTTGTGTAGCTGTTTGGGGTTTGAAGCAACAGTTGGAGCCCTGCTTGGGGGAGGGGGCGGGGGGGGAGGGCGCAGATCTGGGACTCTGGGTGGGGTCTCTGCGTCCCCTCCCACCCCTGTCTGTACGGATCCTGGGCTCTGCTCTGCTGGGTCACTTTGGGCCAATTCCCAGATCCCAGAGGCTCTCAGGCTCTGGCCCAGCTCTACCGAGGGGCTGCACCCACTGTGGGGCGGGGCTCAGGGTGGGCCAGGGGGCCAGTCACCCACCCTCTGAGCCCGGGGCCTCTGGGTGGGGCCTGCAGCGTGGCCTGCGGATGACCTCGGCACAGATCGGCGACACGCGCCCTCCCCGAGCCAGGCCTGTTTGCTCCTAATGCGTTTGCATTTCCAGATGGGATCATTTTAGCAATATTGCGCTTTTCTGTTGTAGGAGGGGAACGACAACGAGGCAGGGCCTTCCTTCCTGCCCTTTCTTCCAGGCTCCGAAAGATCAATCCGACCAGCGGCCTTCCCAGGGGCCCACGTGCCGCCGGAGGGAGAAAGTCCTGGGGGAGGGCAGGGGGAAGTCCTCCTCCCCACCTATTTCTCGGAAGGAAAAATAAACTTGTAAATGTTGGAAATAAGTCACGTGCCTGTTCTGCACGCCTTGCTCATTGCCCTTCCTGCTCCGAGTTTTTGTCTTCTCTGGGTACTACTGATTCTATTACCTAACCTTTGTCTTTAAAAAAAACTCATGTAAAATGCCTTTTTATATAGCATTGGAAAAAGCGCTCTGTGGGAGTTCCCGCTGTGGCTCGGTAGTAAGGAACCCGACTAGCATCCATGAGGATGTGGGTTTGATCCCTGGCCTCGCTCACTGGGTTAAGGATCTGGTGTGGCCATGAGCTGGAGTGTAGGTGGCAGTTGCGGCTCAGATCCCGCATTGCTGTGGCTGTGGTGTAGGCCGGCGGCTATATCTCGGATTCAACCCCTCCCCTGGGAACCTCCATATGCCGCGGGTGTGGCCCCAAAAAAAACAAGCAAAAACTCTTTGTATATATGGAAAACTTTAAGCAAAAGTAGCCTAATTAACATAACACAATGTATCTATAATATATAATACATAACATAAGCTATATTGCAATATATTATGTATAATTAATATATAATTATGTAATTATTTGTAATAATATACTATGTATTTTATAATATAAAATATTAAATGATATATTAAAATTATACATATTTTGCTGTTCTTGCCGTGGTACGGTGGGTTAAGAATCCGACTGCAGCGGCTCAGGTCGCTGTGGAGGTGGGGGTTCCATCCCCAGCCCAGTGCAGCAGGTTGAAGGATCCAGTGTTGCCACAGCTGAGGTGTAGGTCGCAGCTGTACCGGATTCAGTCGCTGGCCCAGGAGCTTCCATATGCCGCAAGTGCAGCCCTAACATTTTTTTAAAGTTATTCCTATCTTATATAAAACATATATAGAATTATATTTAATATAAAATTATATAAAACACTACCCCTCAGCTGGCTTCAAAGAACTTCAACTCATGGCAGATCCTGTTTCTTCTCTGCCTCTACTCCGAATCTGCCCCCACTCCAGATTATTTTGAAGCAAATCCTAGACATCATGTCATTTCATCCATAAATATTTCAGTATCTGTCTCCAAAACATTCGACTTACTTTTAAAACTGAGTTTATCTTAAGAGCGAACTCTAATATCACGACCTTAAAAGGAAAATTTGGGTCATTCTCTGTAAAGAGGGAAAAATAAACACAAAGAGAACACAAGAGCGTACTGAGCTTCTGGAAGGTGCCAGCCTGCTTGCTTGGCCCCAAAGGGCGCCTAGAAAGGGCTCCGGGGTGTTAAGGACAAGCCACAAGCTAGTGTCCCACGGAGACCTTCTCTGTGACAGATCTCGCCGGGGAAGATGAAAGAGGATGGAGAGGGAAGAGCCTTCTCTGTGCAGTCCGTTATTTGATGCTTGGGTCCAAGGATCCCTGAGAGCCCCACCCCTGCCCCACACCCCTGCCCCGATGGGATGCAGGCCACACCCAGGCGGCACTGCAGGAGGCCACGAGGAGCCAGTGGCAGGAAGGCTGTCTGGGAGATGCCGCTGCTGCTGCGGAGACATGAAGGGCCCAGGGCCGAGCAGGAGGCCCAGCTGGGTTCCCATCCTGGGGTACCCCTTCCCCGGTGTGGGACCCTGAGCATGGGACACACGCGCTGATAAGGCTTCAGTTTCCACATCAGTAGAATGGGGGCAAGAATAGCTCATACCCCCCATGGTTGCCCTGAGGCTCTCCAATGCGATATTTTCAAGGAAGTATTTACGTACTGATGGACAAAGCGAAAGCTCACCGAACCAGCCCTTACTCTTATTCTTATTGTTACTGATTCTGCCATCATCAGCAGGTAAGTATGCCACCCCTGTCAATTCCTAAGTGGGCCCGGGTGGGGGTAAGGGTCTCCCTGATGATGGAATTTCTCCCCGGCCCCCCCAGGCACTTGTCTCCCCAGCGCCTGAACCTTGTGCGACATGACACCTGGGCTCTCAAGAACCCCCAAGCCCAGCCTCCAAGCCCGTGAGTCACTTCTGTCGACTGGGGAAAACCAACCAGCCCAGCAGACATCCAGACTCCCATGGGCGTCCCCAGCTGCCTGCTCCTGGCATGAGCCGCGCCACCCCCCACCCCCGTCCCTGCCAGACAGTTGGGCAGACTGCCAGGTCTGCGATTCACACCCGGGGTGGCAGCAGACAGCCCCCACCGGGCCGGGCTGCGCGCATGCGTGCTCCTCCTCTCCCCTCTCCTCGGCTGGGTTGTTTTGCTCTGGGCTGCAAATTCATTTTTAGATCCCAGCCTCCTCCCTCCCCCATCTCCTGCTTCCATTCTTAGAAAGCGAACTGGGATGTGCTCGGGGCTTCGCGGTGAAGTCAGAAGTTTGCCCACGTGCTCTGGCCGCCTGAGATACGGAGTTAATTAAAAAGGGGGCTTTGAGTGGCAGGTTCATTGGCCGGAAACGCAGCTGGCTGGCGCTGCCTCTGCGGGGACGGATGGCTGCTCTGGCCGCCCAGCCTCCCAAGGCCCGGCCGGTGAGCTCCTGGGACCGGGGCTGCCCTCCGCCGGCATGGGTTGGTCGGCCGTGGAGGTTGGTTACATATGGACTCTTGCAGCATCTTGCGCTGCTGAGAGATTTTTAATTAGACAAATAAATTTTAAAGAGTTTGGAAGGAGGGTTGCTTTCAGGAACCCGAGCTAGCTGAAATGCGCTTTGTCTGCGGGAAGGAAGCTGACCTTCCTCAAGGCCAACCTGGCAGAAGCGGTGAAGGGGGTGGGGAGAGAGGAGAGGAGAGGAGAGAGGGAGAATCGGAGGGGAGGAAGAGGAACTTGGGGGTGGGGGGCACTAGGGGGATGGTGAGCACCAGGCAGCCCAGTGAGAGGGACTGAGGAGCCAGAGCCAGACTCTGAGCATTCAACATCCTGGTGCTGCCACTTCCCTGCTGTGTGACCCCGGGCAAGTCACTCAACCTCTCTGTGCCTCTATTTTCTTATCTGTAAAATGGGAACATTGCTCATAACAGTACTCCTCTGTAAGTTAAGACAAAGTGTTCCCCCCAGGACCTGGCACAAAGTGGAAATTATTAATTAAGCTGAGTTTATTATTATATAAAGAGCAGGGGAAAGAGAAGGGTGAGGCCGAAGTTTACAGGCAATGTCCCCTCTTCAGTCTCACCCAGCAAAACCCGAGGGCATTGATTGAAGGAAGGAGAGGCAGATCCTACCAGACCTACTCCCCTTGGATGTGAAGATGGCGAGGCCCAGCAGAGGGCTTCTCTCTAGGGCTGCTCCTCCATTGACTCAGGGAGAGACAACAGCCTCTGAGAGCTCAGGTGCCTCCTTCTCCAGGAAGCCTTCCCTGATTGTCAGCTCCCTTGAACTACCTTCCTCTATTCCTCTCTTGCCCCAGGCTCCCCTCTTAGCACAGCTCATGCTGTTTGGTGATGTGCCTTGTTTAAAGTTGTGTGTTTTCTCCCCTAGAATACCTTCATAAGTATTTTGCAAACACTCTCATTGTAAAAAAGATAAAAATGCAGAAGCATGGCGAGGGAAATAAGGCAGTCTTACCCCCACGTAATCCCACACCTCTTCCTATAGTTTGGTGCCTGGCTTTCTGACCTTTAGGAAAGTGAGTGTGAGTGTGTGTATGGGTATCGTTTTGTTTTGTCTCTAAATGTGATCATACCGTGCATATTAAGCAAAACAGGTAAATTTCAAAACAGTGTCTTGGCATCTGTCCACAGCAGTGCTTATCTAACTTGTTCTTTTATTTTTACTTCTTAAAATATTTCCCTTGAACCTATAATATGGACACATAGTAAAAAAAAAAAAAACTGTGCAAAGAGGTAGAGTGTGAAAACATTGTTTCTCTCCGCTCCTGATAGTGCCCCCCCATTTCCCTTCCCCAGAAGCATGCCTGTTACTCACTTCCTGTGCATCCTTGCAGAGTCTGTGCACAAAACAGCAACGGCTGTGTCTACAGCCTTTTTTTCCTCTTTGTACGCTGCTCTGCCCCTTGCTCATTTTCACTTAAATCTGCACCTCGAATGCTCGTCCTCATCAGGACGCTGTCCAGCTTCCTCAGTCTGTCTTTTTTTTTTTTTTAATTTTTTGAAATTTATTTTATTTTATTTATTGTCTTTGTAGGGCCATACCCGCGGCATATGGAGGTTCCCAGGCTAGGGGCCTAATCAGAGCTGCAGCCGCCGGCCCACGCCAGAGCCACAGCAACGCCAGATCCGAGCTGCGTCTGCGACCCACACCACAGCTCACGGCAACGCCGGATCCTGAACCCACTGAGCGAGGCCAGGGATCGAACCCGAAACCTCATGGTTCCTCGTTGGATTCGTTTCCGCTGCGCCACGATGGGAACTCCTACGTCAGTCTCTCTGACAGGTGCACAGTGTTCCATTATAGGGATGGGCCCTAAGTTATATGAGGCCCTAGCGGTGGACATGGAGGTTGCAATACCCGTCACTACATTCTCTGACACTTCTCCCAGGGAGAGAGGTGAGGTCTACAAATAGTTCCCTCCCTTGAAGGTGGGCGAGCTTGCGACTGCTTCCACCAACGGAGGACAGCGAGAGTGATACTGTCTGACCACAGGGTAGGTTAGAAGGGGCCCTGGTGCTTCTGCCTGGCTTGCTTGGGCTCTGAGGCTGCCATGCTGGCAGGAAGCCCAAGTCACAGGGACAGGTTCAGAGAGGGCGCTCTGGCTCCCGGCTGAGCCCAGCCTGGAAATGACTATGGCCTTGATGCCAGGCAGGTGAGTGAGGGGGCTTCCGGAAGATTCTCTGGCTATCTGAGTCCTGGGACATAGGGGAGTGGACACAACCAATCTGCTGTGCCCTGCCTGGGTTTCTTTTTTGTGTGTCTTTTTGCCATTTCTTGGGCCGCTCGCACGGCATATGGAGGTTCCCAGGCTAGGGGTCGAATCGGAGCTATAGCCACCGGCCTACGCCAGAGCCACAGCAACGCAGGATCCGAGCCACGTCTGCAACCTACACCACAGCTCACGGCAATGCCGGATCCTTAACCCACTGAGCAAGGGCAGGGATCGAACCCTCAACTTCATGGTTCCTAGTTGGATTCGTTAACCACTGCGCCACGACGGGAACTCCTCTGCCTGGGTTTCTGACTCATAAATCATTAGCAAAGTAAAATGGTTTTAAGCCGTTGGATTTTGGGTCATCCGTTACTTAGCAATAAATAATCAGAACGACAGGCTTTCCCGTGTCCTTTTGCCTTCCAGAGAGTAGGCTCCTCTGGGATTCTCCAGACCAGGGATTGTCTCACTGATTTTGAGGCAAAATTCTCCATATAAAATGAACCATTTTAGCCCTACAATGCAGGAGCATTTATCACACTCACGATGTACAACCGTCACTTCCGACAGACTCCAAAACAGTTTCATCACCCCAAAAGAAAGCCGTGTCTCCTAGGTCCCCACTCCCCCTTTCTCCCCCCACCTCCCCAGCCCCTGGTGACCACTCATCTACCTTCTGTTGCTATGGATTTACCAGTTCTGGGCATTTCGTATCGAAGGAACCATAGGAAATGTGGTCTTTGGTGGCTGGCTCCTTCTTCTTCTACTTGGCACACTGGGTTCGAGGGTCTTCCGTGTCAGGGCTTCATAACCGCTGCGGCTGAATCATATCCCCTTGTAGAGACACAGCGTGTTTTGCTGTCTGTTCATCTCCTGCTGGACAGATTGGTTTTTTCCACCTGTTGGCTATGATAAGTGATGCTGCTGTGGACATCGGCGTACAAATATATGTTTGAGGCTTTGTTTCAGTTCTTTGGGCATAAACCCGGGACTGGAGTTCCTGGATCCCATGGTAATTCGTGTGGAACTCTGTGAGGATCCGCCTGGCTCTCTCAGCAGTTGCCTTGTCTTACGTTCCCACCAGCCATGCCCATGAGCTCCAGTTTCTCCACATCCTCGCCGGCATTTGCTCTTGCCCGTTGTTGGACTCCTAGTGGGAGTGGTATCTGGCTATGGTTTGGGTTGGCATGGACTTAGTGACAAATGATGCAGAACATCTTTCCATGGGCTCACTGGCCACTTGTGTACCAACCTTGGAGAGCTTACGGATTTTGCCTCCACAGCGCCTCCTGCAGGGGCTGGTATGGACTTGGACTCCATACCTCTCCACTGAATGAAAGGATGGGGTGCAAACAGGGGCTCTTCTTGGCCCTCTGTCCACGCTATGCTCCTTGTGGATACACGTCTTCCTGTGGCTCCGTGCGTCCAGCCAAGCAGTGGGACCCCCTGACATTCCAGGGCGAGCGAGTCTTGTTACACGACTATCTGCAATTTAACCCTGATTGGGAGTCAACCTTGATTCATCGGGGGACCCCGCTTTGCTTGATGACCCCCAGGTCACAGCTTAGGGCTCTGCCAACACGGCCAGATCCCAGCAGACCATAAGGGGAGACTGTGAAACAAGACAACTCCCCGCCTTCTCCCGACTGGAGCTGGAGGCCCAGGGTGGGCTCTGCAGAGCTCAATGGGGCTCTGGGAGAGAATCACAGCCTGAGCCGTGGTCCAGCACCTACCGCTATACCCATGTTGGCAGGGAGTCCCAGGCTGCTGCTGCTGCTGCTGCTGCTGTGTGTGTGTAGGGGGCTGATTCCTGGGGGATGGGGGCGAGGGAGGGGAAAGGAAAAACAGGAGAGATGGGTTCTCAGGTGGTGATTCCTGGCTTCTCTGCCAGGGGCTGGGCTCGGGGGTGAGGAGGCGGCCCCAGGAGACAGATGGCTAGAGCTGCCACATCTAGTTTTTAAGTGCTGTCTAACTGAGGTCTAACAAAGCTAGAGTAAGCGTATTACTCTTATTTGTACAGCTCGATGGATTTTTATGTGAGTCTCCACCATATAAGCATCTCCCAGAACCCGGAAGACGTCCTCACTCCCACTGGGCCACGACCCCTGCCGAGATAACAGCTCTTCTGACCGAATCACCGTCAGTTAGTTGTGCCAGTTCTTGAACTTCATGTACCAGGAGCTGCACGCTCGCTGGGCGCTCCTCTGTGTCTAGTGTCTTCTGCTTAGTACATGCTCTTGCGTTGCGTGTTCTCATGAGTATGCCTCCTCCTCCTCCTCTTCCTCCCTCCTAGACTTCCTTCCTTCTTTTTAAAAAATTTTCTGCTGCGGTGATTCTCAGCTGGGGGTGATTTTGCTCCCCGGGGACATTCGACAATGTCTGGAGACTTTTTTGATTGTCACGCCCTGGGAGAGGGTGCTACTGGCATCTGCTGGGGAGAGGACAATGCACAGGAGGCCCCTGTGAAAAAGAAAGCTCTACCCCCAAAGTCGACAGTGGGGAGGCTGGAAGCCCTGCTTTGCAGCAGTTCGCCGCGTGACTAGGTTGCAGCTGATTTATTCCCCTTGCTGGTGATGAGCACGTGTCTGTTTCCGGCTCTTGCACGTGGTGCCATTGTGAGTCCCTCCGGCACATCTTTGGTGCATTGTGATGCATTTGTCCCAGGCATGTGTTCCGGGGAGCGGCATTGTCAGCAAGCAAAGGCTTAGCTTCAGTGAGTCCTGCCAAGTAGTTGTCCCAAGTGCACCTTCCCTCCCCTTGTATGGAGCTCCTGTTACCCCATGTTCCTGTCAACACTTGGTAGTGTCTTCCTTTCTATTTTAGCCATTTGTGGCTCTGACGTGTGTCATTTTCAGATGTGCAAGCTTCTTGTTCCAGACACCTGAGTCCTCAGGGAGGGCTGTGGGCATGTGTCCTTTTTTTTGGCTGCTCAGAGTCTGAATCCCTCTCTTACATTTGGGGACCCCCTTCATTCTACATCTGGGGGGAAGGCTGAGCTCACTTCCTGCGTTCAAGCTCTCCAGATCACCTTCTCAGCCTCCCTTGTCACTAAATTGCGGTTGTTTAAGCCTCCTGACATCGCTAATGGGTGGATCCCACTATAAGCTTCATCTTACAGTTATTAGGATCTGAGGCCTTCACAGTCCCTCTGTCACTCCTCCCTTTGGGACTTTCGGGGGCTGAGCTACATCTGTGCTCCCAGTGCCAACAGAGCATGGGCTCATTAGTTGGATAAAGGTGTTTCTCATCGTAGGTCGTCCTCATAGCCATCACTGGACTCCTACCCTCCATTATATTAGAAGAGATTGAAGGTCAACTAGGGATCCATGGATTCTAAGTCCTTGAAGTCAGGCTCCAATTCTTTTCTCTTCAGTGATAAATATCACAGTGCCTGGCACAGAGTAGCTACTCAGTAAACCTTTGCTAAATGAAGGAAAGAAACAGGTTTGCAACCTGCCTACAAATGGAAATCCTGAAAAGAAGATTTAAAAGAAAAAAAGAGACTTATTATAATAGGAAGTCCAGAGGGAGGGCTTCAGGCATGTTGTGATCAAGGCTCTGCCTCTATTGTGCTGTAAGTTTCTTGGCTCAGCCTTCTTCCATGTGTTTGCCTTGTCCTCAGGCTGGCTTCCCTCATATCGTAAGATGTTGCTGGCAGCAACAGGCTTCCTTGTTCTTAACCAGCTATGGCATATAAGTCTCCCTTTTCTTAGGGGTCATTGGGTTAACTTAAGTCACATAGTTATTATTTAAACAGGACTAGTTGTCTAGGCATTGCTCTCTTACCATGGTTAAATTGAACCACCTCTGGTAAGAGAGATGGACTTACAATGATTGGCTTAGATGGGTTAATCAGAAACCTGCCAATTATTATTTCTAGGAGGGGGTCAGCTTTTCCCCAGTTACAGAGGTGCCTGTGGATGGTAGATATCTGAGCAAAATCAATATTTGGGGGGGAAAGAAGATGGGGGCAGTGGTTATTTGCAGGCAACCAATGGTGTCCCTGTATTGCCCTGTATCCCAAGTCTCTTGTTAACAAGTAAGAATAAAACCGGTATCCATCCATTCATTTGAATAATCAAGTGAAGACCTATATCATTTTCTAGTGCTGGACAACAAATTCCCTCAAAATTTAGGGACTTAAAAATAATCTTTTTAGCCTCACAGTTTCTGTGGGTCACACTGAGCTAGTAGGTCTGGTTCAGGGTCCCTCCTGAGGCTGCAATCAGGATGCTGGCTGGGGCTGCACCCTTTGAAGGCTTGACCGGGGCCGGAAGATCTGCTTCCAAGATGGCACACGCAGTGGAGGTGGGTACGGGCCTCCGTTTCTTGCCACGTGGACCTCTCTGGAGGACCATTCAACTGTCCTCATGACACGGTAGCATCTTAGCCAGCCTGAGTGATCCGAGAAGGAGCAAGGAGGGCTGCAGGGGCCTGTTGAGCCCTCGTAACTTCCTCGATGTCCCCTCTGCTAGAAGCAAGTTGCAAAGGCCAGCTGTCACCCAAGGAAGGGGGATGCAGCTCCACCTCTTGAAGGAGGGAGAACTTGTGGACGTATTTTGAAGCCAAGACACGTCACCTCTCTATGCTTTCCCTACCGAGGTCTACAGAGCCGACCTGCGTTTCCTTGGTGTTGGCACACGTCCCGCCTTCATCACGCCAGCTCAGCACTTCCTCTGGGTGGAGGGACTTTCAACCCCAGGTCTTCTCTGAAGAATTAGAGAGCAAACACCACAGCGTCCTCCCTGAGGGTCTCCCTGGAGACGTTGTCACGCAAGTTCATCAAATGGCCAAGTGTTCAATAGGGAAATTATTATTATTATTATTTTTTTGGATATGCCTGCAGCACGTTTAAGTTCCTGGGCCAGGATCAAACCCGTCTCACGGCAGCGATCTGAGCTGTTGCAGAGACAATGCCAAATCCTTAGCCCGCTGCAACGTGAGTGAACCCCCCTGTAGGGAAACTCTGGCTTGCAGGAAAGCACTGGAGAAATTCTTGTGTGGGAGAAAACCTCCTGGGAGATTTGAACTTATAAGTTCAAAGTCACATTATACTATTTCTACCTTCAATAATGAAAATAATTATCTTCATTATTTCAACCATGCCGACAACAACTCCTTTTATTTAAAGGATGATGTGGGAGGCACAGTGCTATCTTCTGATCTGGTGGTCACATCATCTCATCTGGTCTTTAGAGCAGTGGTCCAGGGAGGTAGGGATTTCTAGCACTCCCTCTGCCAAAGATGGAGAAATTGAGTCTCAAAGGCCTCATAAGGTGGGGTGTCCCTGGCATTGTCACTGCTGACTTCTCTCCAGGTCACCTTGGACCCAGGCCCCGTGCTGCTAAGCGCTGCTGGATACAGATCAGCAAGTACCGAGACTTGAGCTCAAGACACATCATCCCCAGGCAGCCTCGTCATCCGTCAGCTGGAGCTGCGACTTGGTGCCGAGTGACAGCGTTCGCAGGATGCAGATGGGGGAAGAGACGGGGACGCGTTGGCTTGTCACCTTCACGACATGAACTCAATCAGCTCGCGGGCAACGAGAAAAAGGTTGCCTTCATTTCCCGCATCTGTATTAATGATGTGACTGACAGGCCGAAGGGGGGAAGGATACCTCTTGCCTCCTGGTTTTCCGCGGAGCACCCAGTGATCTATTTCATCCTGGCAAAAAGCAAGTGTTCCGGGCTCACACAGAGTCAGCTGTGCTGTGGTTGGACCTGGCGTCTGGGATGACCAGAGACAACCCAATGGCCGGGGGCGGGGCTTGGGTTGTCTCTATAGCGTCATTCTCCATCTGCAGACACAGATGATGCGCCCTGTCCCCGGCCCTGGTGTCTTTCCTGAGCTCTAGACCAACACTGCCCAGTGGTACCTGCCGACAACAAAAAAGTTCTCTTTTCTCTAAGATTGCAGGTGCCCCTTACAGAGGCTATGGAGCACTTGCAGTTGTGCAGCTGAGGAGCTGAATTTTTAGTTCCGTATAATATTAAGTCACTCTGTGTCACGGTAAACAGTCACACGTGCCTAGGGGTGACAGGGTTGGAGAGTGGCGTCCCGTCCCTGACCGTCTTTTTCAACTACCTGATTTAGGTGGCCCTCCCCAGAGGCAAGGATTGATTAAGTGAACGTGATTGATTGAGGAAGGGCTCCCAGGAGGACCTGGGCAGAGATTGGGGGCAGCAGGACGGGCAGGAGAAGCAGCCACGCAAGGTGTGAAGGTGCAGGCTCGGGGAGAGGGGGGAACCAGCCGCCTGCTCCCTGGGAGTTCGGGGTGTCAGTGGTGCCTCTGAGCTTGTCCCATTTGGAGGCGCAGAGCTGGGCGTCAGCCCCCTGCACTGGCCATGCACTGGCGATGAGCCGTCTGAGCACTCTGGCTGCCGTCACCCAGGGGAAACGCGCTATAGAAATGTCACAGGTAACAGAAGCGGTGCAAGGTGTCCAGGGGTTGGCAGAGCACTGACAAAGCCCCTTGCTTAGGTGGTCCTACGCGGAGCGTGGCCAGATAGGAACAGAACCTCTGCATTCTGGCTCCTGTGGCTGGTGTAACAAATTGCCACAAAGTCAGTGACTTAAAACCACACAAATCTATTATCTTATGGTTCCAGAGGTCAGAAGTCTGACACAGGTCTCACTGGGTTAAAATCAAGGTGTCAGCAGAGCTGCGTTCCCAGAGGATCTAGGAGAGGAGCCACTGCTGGTCTTTTCCAGCTTCTAGAGACCACTGCCCTCCTTGGCTCGTGGCCCTTCGTCCTTCTTCAAAGCTGGCAGTGATGGCCAGAGTCCTTCCCACGCTGCATCTCCGGCCTTCGTCCGTTGTCTTGGCGCTCTCCGACCCCAGCTGAGAAAGGCCGTCTAACTTCAAGGCTCCACGTGGTTGGAAGGGCCCAGCTGGACGGTCCAGGCTGCTTCTCCAGCTGAGGTCCAATGCACTCATCACAGCTGCAAAGTCTCTTTTCCCAAGTGAGGGGACACAGCCCAGGGTCTGAGGGCTGGGGTGCAGGCCTCTCGGAGGGGCCATCATTCTGCCTGGCACCTTGTCTAAGCCCCCACCGTGCTGACCATGCTCGTGGTCTCTTTCTCAACGGATGGTCCTCTCCTGCGTCCTCACGGTGTTTCCACTTGAGACCTGAGCCTCATTGCTCTGCTGGTGTCAGCATCCCACGTGCAGCATAGACCCAAGCCCGTGGTTGCTACCTCCGAAAAACCCCGGAATCAACACACTTTTCTTGATCCTCCTCCCTCTACGGTCATAGTCCGCTAATGGGTCCTGCCACCTTCTCCCCGTCTTCTCTCCAAACAGCATCCAGAATGATCTATTTAACATGGATCTCAGGTGTATCGGTCAGAATGGGCTGGGTTACGCTCTGTCACAAGTCTTCTCCAAGGTTCCATCCAGGGTGAAAAATGGCCCCTCTGAATACATTGAAACAGACAAAGGAGACAAAATTCACACAATTTATGAGTACGTCTTGAGCTGGCCTTGTTCACTGTGATGGTGGCCCAAAGACACGAAACCATTTGGGGACTGAGAGGGATTATGACAAAATAGCAAAGTGTTTACCTGACAGTGTGGTGGAGAGGACGGCTCCAGCCAGGGGGTCACGGAGAGGCCCTCTGAGGAGGAGACATTGACTTGAGGCCTCGGTGATGAGAAGGAGCCGGTGGTGTGAAGCTCTGGTGGGGGAGGAAGCATTCTAAGCAGAAGGAAACGTCTGTGCAAAGGTCCTGAGGCAGAAACAGGCTCGTGGTCAGAGACAGTGAATTCGGGAGAAGCTTGTGAGACAGGGAAGAAGAGAGGGTGTCAGCCACAGTGATGGGAAGCCGTGCAAGGGCTTTGAACAGGAGAGGAACTCGATCTGTGCTTTTGAAAGTCAGCTGGTCGCCACGAGGCGGAGGGTAGAGGGCAAGAGTGGCTTCAGAGAATCCAGTTCCTCTGAGACAGGGTGGAGATGACGCACCTTGGGCTGCGGTGGTTGCAGTGGGGGTGGTGAGAAGTGCGCAGGTGCAGACCATCCTTTGGAGGTGGAGCCAGGAGGACTGCTGATGGCTCTTGGGTGCCATGTAGGACAGTTGAGGATGGATGACTGCAAGGTCTGAGCCAGCCACCTGGGGGGACGTTAGTGCCACTTCTGAGATGGGAGAGGTTGGGAGGAAGCAGATTTATTTTGAGGAAGGAAAGGCCCTGCGGCAGGCCCAGGCCGTGCATTTACTTGCTTGAAGGGGCCGATGGTAGGGAGGGGAAGGATTGAGGCTCTGGGGTAAAACAGTTTGGGCATCTCAGGAAAGTTGCTTAAAATTTTGTGTGTGTGTCTTTTTTTTTTTTTTTGTCTTTTTAGGGCTGTACCCATGGCGTATGGAAATTCCCAGGCTAGGGGTCGAATCGGAGCTGTCACCACCGGCCTACACCACAGCCACAGCAATGCCAGATCCGAGCTGCGTCTGCAACCTACACCACAGCTGACAGCAATGCTGGATCCTTAACCCACTGAGTAAGGCCAGGGATTGAACCCGCAACCTCATTGTTCCTAGTTGGGTTCGTTTCCACTGCACCATGATGGGAACTCCGCTTAGATTTTTTTGAGAACAAGTTTTCTCAACTACAAAATAAGGGTGTCTGGCTCCAGCTCCTGCTGTGGTGATGAAAAGCTCTGTGCAATAGGCCTGGCAAGAGTAGGAGCACAAGAAATGACAACAGTTATTGCAAAACATCCATCTTTACTGCGGATGATGCTTTTCATTTCAAAGCCTATTTTACCTGATATTAATGTAGTCACAGCCTTATTCTTCCGTATTTCTTATGCTTACTTGGTCCCATTCTTAAGTTTTCACGTTATTCATTTACTTTTCTATCCGTTTACTTTTCGCTAATGGTTTACTCTGTCTCTGGATGAGAGCATGCCGTTTCATCTTTTAAAATCCAGTCCATTCTGATGGTCTCTGCCTTTTAACTGGAGTGTTCATTACATTAACATTTAGTGTAAGTGCAGGTATGGTTAGATTTGGGTCCACCATTTTATTATTTTTCTCTCCAACTTGTCTTCTCTCTTTTTTTTTTTTTCTTTTTTCTGTTTTTGTTTTTGTCTTTGTCCTTCGTGTCTCCTTTTGGACTCTTGTTTTAGATTATCTGAATTTTTGTTTAGAACTCCATTTTCATCATCCTTGTGGTTTTCAAAGATATACTTCTCTGCACCACTTCTTTTTTTTTTTTTTTTTTTTTTGGTCTTTTTGCCTCTTCTAGGGCCGCTCCCACGGCATGTGGAGGTTCCCAGGCTGGGAGTCTAATCGGAGCTGTAGCTGCCGGCCTACGCCACAGCCACAGCAACATGGGATCTGAGCAGGGTCTGTGACCTTTTAGTGATTGTTATAGGGTGTAGACTATACATCCTTAATTTTTCATACTCTGTTTACACTTAATATTGTATGACTTCATGTAAAAGGTAGAAACCTTACAATCGTATAAGTTCATATTTCTACAGCTTTTATGCTTATAGTCGTTATGTATTCCATATGTATACATTATAAACCCCACAAGGCAATATTATAATTTCTTCTGTAAATGGCTCTATGATTTTTAAAGAGATGAAGAGGAAATAAGACAACAGCCCTTTGCAGATATCTATATATTTAAGGTTTCCTGTTTCCTGAGGATCTGTTTCCATTTGGCATCATTCACCTCCAGGATAAAGGGGTTCCCGCTGTGGCGCAGCAGAAATGAATCTGACTGGCATCCACGAGGACGCAGGTTCCATCCCTGGCCTTGCTCAGTGGGTTAAGGATCCAGTGTGGCTTGGATCTGGTGTTGCTGTGGCTGTGGTGTAGGTTGGCAGCTGTTGCTCTGATTCGATCCCTAGCCTGGGAGCTTCCATATGTCACAGGTGTGGATCTGGGAGAAAAAAAAGTCACCTCCAGGATGAAGAATTTCTTCCAGCATTTTGTGTCATGCAGATTTTCTGGCACCAGATACTGTTAGTTCTCCCTTGTCTAAAAGGGCAGTTAGTGGGGAGGCCAAGAATGAAGGCTCTGGTGTCAGACAATTTGGGCCCCACTTACCCAGTTTAAACCTCTGACTTAGAGAACAGTGAGAGCATAACTGCGTTTAAGCGGCTGAGTGTGGCAATGGGTTCCATCAGAGCATGTGAATACACTGGGGTATAATGAATGCTAACCGGGAAGATTCTGGGATTTGTTATTTTGCTTGGATGAGGGCTGTTTCTTGGGTTTTGGCGGGCAGTGACGTTGGTTAAACTTGAACTTCAAATTCTGTACCTCAGGCAGCAGCTCTGGTCCTAGTCACACCTTTATCTTACTTACCTGGGCTTCTTTGGGTCTGCTTCAGGTGTGGTCAGGGGTCCCTCAGAGATGGGGGTGGACAGAATTAGGGGGCTTCCTCTCCGAATCTTTCCCATCCAGGGAAATAGTCTCCCTTCACTCGTCAAGGTTTACCAGCCTCTGGGTTTTGGTTCCTTCAGCCAGGGACACCGAGTTCTCCTGGCGTCCTGTTGCCTGGTGGCTGCTCTGTGCCACCTGTCCTCAGCTTCAGTGCAAAGGCTGCAAAGGCTTGTTTTGTCCCAAGCCCCCCCCCCACCTCCTCCTTCCAAAGCACTCTGTTTCCTGTCCAGCACTTCCAGCTGGCCATTCTTTGCGCTGTGGTCAGGTTTTGTCATTGTGGTCATGAAAGAATCATCTGGTCATTGCCAGGAGCAGAAGTCCTCTCGTTGAACTTAGAGGACCTGTGAGTGGGTGTCCTTTCATCTCCTCCGTGGTTCGTGGAAGAGAGACTGTGTCCAGCACGGGGTTCCAGCGGGTCCTCTTTCTTCCCAGCTCCGCATCTCCTCATTTGTAAGCCCGCGCCATGGGCCCCTGGATAAGGGAGAATGCGAGCAGGTTTCTCAGGTGCTGGACCCAGGGTTGGTCTCATGTTTACTTTCACGAGCATCTCTCCGTGGCTCGTGGAAGAAGAAACACTAAAGCTGGCGCTGGCCAGTTTTTCACGCCCTGCTGTCCGTTCCTCCAAATTACCTCTGGGAAAGGCATCATCGTTCTTTCCGGCCAGGAAAATGAAACCTGAAAAAAAAAAAAAAAAGATGAATTGCAGCAATTCAGAATGTGCTGTAATTCAGAATTTCCACCCCTTGTCTCCCCAAACAAGCTCTGCTGAGTAGGTGCTGCCCCTGAGCCATGGCCACGCAAACAAGGGACGCTGCGGTGCACAAAGCCATGGCAACTGCGCAGGAGGCAGCATTGGCCAGATCAGAACTCTGCTGCCCTGGTTCCTCTGTGTGTCATGCACTGTGTCACCAAGTGTCCCATGTGTCCGTTACTGTGCTGGGTGCTGGAGTCACAGCGGCCAACAAGGCAGACATGATTCTGCCTGTGGTCTGGTCGGAGAGCTGGACACGAGTCCAATCATCGGATCCCCACGTGTCCACCACAGAGGTGCGGGGAACGGATGCGCTGGGAGTCGTGCAGCTGGGAGTCGTGTGTGCACGTAAGACTGGAAGCTGCCTGCTGCGCTGCCCTGGGAAGTACCGGAGGTCTGAGGATGAGTGGAATTTAACAAGGACGAGGCCAGACAGGAGGAGGCTGAACCAGCCTGTGCACAGGCCCTGTGGTGGGTGGGGCCTGGTACATTCCAGAACAGATGCGGGGGTGAGGTGGAGGGAAGTGCTGTGGGGGCTGGGAGGGCTACTTAGAGAGGTGCACCGTGGGGTTGAGATTTAGCCATTAAAATACAAGAAGCATGGTGACCTGTGACTTTCTGACAAATGCCAAATACATTTTAAAAAATATAAGTAAATCCCAAGTATTGTAGGGGACATACGGATACTAAAAATTATTCATTGTTCATCGGAAATTCTAGTTAAACTGCGCTGGGCCAGTGTTTTCTCGGGCAGCTCTGCATGGAGGGTCTTACAGACCATGCAAGGAACTTCTTCTCAGGGCAGGAGGAAAAAAAGCGGGGTGTGAGCAGCCTGGGCCAGGCAGCGCTTCGAGAAGGTTGGCTTGTGGCTGCGGGAGGGTGGCTGGAGTGGGCCCCGGGCAGTGGGAGGCTGGGAGGAGCAGCATCCAGGCCAGACTCTCCCTGGGGCCTGGGGCCGGGTCCTGGGGCCTGGGGAGGAACGGCCAGGCCCTGTTGAGTCGGGAAGCTTTTCACAGCCAGCTCTGCTCCAGGGACAAGAAAATACTGCAGAAGAAACCTCCCAGTGTCTGTTTTTCTCCACCAGCTGTTGGGGAGGAAAGCAGCGCTTTGCCGGGGGGCGATTACTCAGGGATTGTCGGGAGGCGCCAGGACCGAGCAGCCAACCTGGGACCCTGGCCTCGAGCCTCTCACAGCCACGCCCGCTCACTGGCCTTCCCCACCCACTGAAGAGCACTGCCGCGGGGCCCAGAAGAACTTGGAACCCTGGGTTTGTTTTTGTGATTACGAAATGAGTCATCTCCCCCAGCAAGGGTGTGTTGAGGGCCTGTCCCCAGGCTGGGAGTGGGGGAGGGTGTCTCCTTGAGGCCGCAGAGTCCAAGGTGGCCTCCCGCCTGCAGGATCCGGCTGCAAGAACCTTAAAGGCGTTTGAGCCAGACAGTCCTGTGTTTGGATCCTATTTTTTTTTTTTTTTTTTTGGTCTTTTTAGGGCCTCACTGGCGGCATATGGAGGTTCCCAGGCTTGGGGTCGAATTGGAGCTGCAGCTGCCGGCCTATGCCACAGCCACAGCAACTTGGGATCTGAGCCAGGTCTACAACCTACACCACAGCTCACAGTCATGCTGGATCCTTAATCCACTGAGCAAGGCCAGAGATTGAACCTGCATCCTCAGGGATGCTAGTCAGATTCATTTCCACGGAGCCATGACGGGAACTCTCCAGATCCTAATTCTTGACATCTAATTTTTTTCATCTTTTTTGAGACTCAATCTTCTTATTTATAAAGTGAGAACCCTATCATTGCCTCCTTTGTAAGGCTGTTGAGGATTAAATGAGTCAGAGTTTATGACAAGTCCTGGGATGTGGCAGGCACTCAGTTAATGCCCTGTGCCTCTTTGTCCCCCTTCTCCGGGGGCCTGGCCAGGTGTGGGTGTATAGCAGGGGGCAGCCGCATTTTCCTGTAAAAGGCCAGACAGTGTAGTTCGGCTTTGTGTGCCAGTTGGTCTCAGTCGGTCCGTGGCCCTGCTCTCGTGGACTTGACCGCAGAGCGGCAGGGACAGGCTGGCATGGGAGGTGGGAGCTTTCTTGTCCCCCTCCCACAGTGAGGACTTTCATTCTTGGACTTGCTTTGTAAGATTATAAATGTCTGTGTTTGTGCGAGTCCTGGAAGCTGGTCCTGGGGCTGCTTGTGACTCTGCCCTCTGAGGACAGGGAGACGGGGCAGCAGGATGCCAGAATGTTGGTGAGCAAGGATGTGGCCTCACCTGGAGTTCAGCCTCAGCCTCAGCCTCAGCCGGATCTCACTCGGAGCCCTGGACTGTGATTGCACCAGAGTTCCCTCCCCGAGACGAGGGACGGGCCCTTTGTCCCCTAGGGCTGGTCCGTTTCTAGTGCAGGTGGCTGACCCCTTGTGAAGGGTGTCTTTTGGGTACCAGCGGTTAGCTGGGAATGCTTAGTAGCCAGCACCTACCCATGACAGCGGGGGGGATGAACGCCCCTAGTCAGTGACGGGGCTCAGGGCACAGGAGCAGCTGTCACACTGAGTCTCCCATCATCACTATCATGACTGCCACCACCCCATGAGTACCATCACCACTGTCACCACCACCACCATCTTCACTACCACCATCATCATTAGACCATCATCACCATCACCACCATCAGCACCACCACCATTGTCACCATCAGTACCATCACCACCATCACCATCACCATCATCACCATCACCACTGTCACCACCACCACCATCTTCACCACCACCATCATCATTAGACCATCATCACCATCACCACCATCAGTACCACCACCATTGTCACCATCAGTACCATCACCACCATCACCATCACCATCATCACCATCACCACTGTCACCACCACCACCATCTTCACCACCACCATCATCATTAGACCATCACCACCATCACCATCAGACCATCATCACCACCATATCACCACCACCATCACTCTCATCTCCCAGTATCTCATTTGAGCTGCTCAGAGCCTGTGAGAGCTGGAGGAGAGCTGAGGAGCTTTAGCAAGGAGCAGGCATGGCCTGGCAGTTTGTGATGAGCTGAGGGTGGGGGTGCCGAGGAGAAGCTGGGACCCCCACCTGTTTTCCCAGCTCGTAGGTGAGAACCGTGCTCACTCCCCACTGCTCTCGGGGAGCAGGGAGGCCCAGGCAGGCACTTGCCTCCTGCCCCCTGGGTTGCAGGCTCCCCTTCACTGCAGCTGGTTTCCTTCATGGGGTTAAAGCTGTGGGACAGGAGCTAAGCCAGGGGACGTGCATCCCGCGCACACCCTGGGCACTTGTCTCTGCCGCCCGTGCCTCAGTTTCTCCTAAATCATCAGCTGGGTGGTGGGCAGCGGCTGGTGGCCAGGGTGGGCTCCTGTCAACAGCTTTTGCACATAGACAGGAGATGGGGACGGGAGGATGCTGGCGGTGCTGCGGGGCAGGGTGGGCACTTCAGGGAGCCACCTCCTGTGACCCGACCTCCTGGGGGCTTGCAGAGGAAGGAGCACAGCCTGGGGCTCAGTGGGTGGCAGGCAGCATGGAAACATTTGGACGAGGGCAGGGGCAGCGGGACGCTCTCCCCCATGGCTGGAGTCAGACAGGCGCAGCTGCCCTGGAGAGCCAGGAGGAGGCAGCTGGAAAGGGTGAACATGCCAGATATGCCGCCTGCAATGCACCCACGAGGCCGACGGCTTCAGGCCACTCTGGGCCCTGGGCGAGGGGGCAGGGCCCGGGGGACAGTGGCCTCCTGGGTTGGCACAGTCAGACGCCAAGTCTCAGAGACTCACTTGGTGTCACTGCAGGGCTTGAGACCCTTAATGGCTTCCAAGGGCAGCTGGGGTCAAAAGTGAACTGCCCACTGCAGCCAGCAAGGCCCGAGTGGCCTGTCCCTGCGGACCTTCCCTCGAATCGCATGTCGCTTGCCCCCTCACTCATGTCCATCCCTGTGCCCTGGCCCCGTCTGCTCTGCTCGGCCTGTTGGGCACACCCCATCCCAGGGCCTTTGCACTGGCCACCCCCTCTGCCTGCAGTTCTCTCCTCCAGCCCCTCCATGTCTGCTTCTCTGCCTTCTTCCCACAGTCTGGGTCTCAAATCTCCCCTCCCCTCAGGACCTTCTTGGGAGAATTCTACCCCCCCCACCCCCATCAACCACCTCTTTAACGCCCTTCATCCTCAGGCATCCTCTTGCTCAGCCTCTCCGACCCCCAGACGGAGCCGGTGGGGCAGGGAGCCGCCTGCTCGTGCTCTGTCTGCCTGGCCTCCCCTGCCTGTGTGATGCCAGGTGTTTGGTCAGTGCTGGCTGAGCCCAGCCTTGAACTTGCTCGGGTGATGATTGCATCTCCCAAGCTCGGGCCGCAGAGGGGCCTGCAAGGCATGAGTGGGCTCTGCTGGCACCGAGTGACTCCATCCAGATGGCACCTAACTCCCCCCGGGACTGTGATGACAGGAACCCAGGTTCTCCTGACCGCTGGGGCTGGTGGGAGAAATAATTGGATTAATTAAAGAAACAGAACCCTGCGGAGGGGACCAGGGGTGCTGAGGCAGAGGGCTATTCACCATCTCCACGGCTCACGCCCGACTTCCCCCTCGACGGCAGTCCCTTCATCCCAGGCTTTGCCTCTCTCCCCCGACTCTGGGGCATCGTCCTGCCAGTTCACAAGGTCACATGCCCCAGCCAGTGGGGTGGGTGTCACCCCTCTCCTTCTCCTCCTTTCCCCAAAGGGCTTTTGGTCCAGGATGGACAAGCCCTGCAGACACCTTCCAGAATGAGGCCCAATGCATGCTGACAGGTGCTCTGCGGGTGCGGGCTGGGGGCCAGGCGGGTGGCAGAGGTTATGACCCCACGACCCGGAGGCTCAGAGAAGAAGAGGGCGTGGATTTCAACCCAGTCTGTCTGACTCCAGGCCTGGAGCCTTCCTCTGCTCAGGACGGCCTGCGGGAGGCAAAGGGAAATAAGACCCAGCCTGGTCCTTACGGAGTTTCTGGCCTGAGGGGTGTGGTGAGGCCTCAGAGCCTCTGAATGTGAGCTGGCTTTCCCCACTCAGACTTGGAGCTGGGAAGTCAGAGCTGGTGGTGGACAGGGCGCCAGGAAAGAACAGAGCTGCTGTGTCAGCATGTTGCTCTGAAGGGGCTGCTTTTCTGGAAAGTTCCATAGGGCCCCCCCGGACTCCCTCCCTCCATAGCCTGTAGTGGGCAAAGCCGGGCCTCCCTCCGCATAGCTTCATGAATGGGGTGGTCCTTGTACCCTCCCCCCTGCCCCCCAGCCCTGGTTTTCTCATCAACAGAGAGGGTGTCATGACCAAGCTTGAGAAGAGTATCTCTCAGTAGGTGTTCGGGTACAGAGCCGGCGCTCCGTAAGGGTGGGCCCGTGAGGCAGGAGTGGGGGGTAGAGGGGGCAGCCAGCTATGTGCTGGCTCCGGCCTTGGTCAGTGGAGTGGGAAGGAAGAGGCATCTCAAAGGGGAAATGGAGGAGTTCCCGTCATGGCTCAGCGGAAACGAGTCTGACTAGTATCCATGAGGATGCAAGTTCGATTCCTGGCTTCACTCAGTGGGTTAAGGATCCAGCGTTGCTATGGCTGTGGTGTAGGCTGGTGGCTATAGCTTTGATCGGACCCCTAGCCTGGGAACCTCCATATGCCTCCGGTGCGGCCCTAAAAAGACAAAAAAAGGGAGGGTGGGTGGGACAAGGAGCTGGTAGCAGGTAAGGAGACTGCTGTCGATGGCAGAGGGGAGGCAACGACTGGGTTCGGAGGCGAGGCTGCTTGACTCGAGGCTCAGCTGGTCCATAGGATTTCCTGCACAGCCTGGGTGTGTGGGGCCTTTGGGGACAGAGGAAGGAACCGCGGTTCTTGCTGCCAGCAGGTGGGTGGGCCACCCAGGGGGTGGGGAGGGAGTGGGGTTTCTCTTCTTTCCCTGAGGCTCCCAGTGCAGCCCCCATGCAGCCTGCTTGAGGTGGGGGGAATTTGGCTCCCGGTTCGATTCCTCCTTACCAACGTCAGGGCTTCCCACGGCAAGCCCACCCGTCGGACCCAGGCCCCTCTGAGCAGTGCGTGCGCCCACAGCTCACCCCGTAGCTGCCAACCTCCCTCGCTTCTGTTTGCTTTATTCCAGGTCCTCCCTCCGCTCCGAATGCGCCTGCGCCTCCTGCAGTGGTTCCTGTTGTGGTCCAGCGTGGGGGTGGGAGAAAGAATTTTCCAGCATAGCAAGGGGAAGGGGAAGAAGACTTTGTGGAGAGAAACGCTGTCCGTGCAGTGGGACAACTTCCTGATGATCAGAGAACCCCAACCCCGAGGGCGTGGGCGTGTCTGTTTTTACAGCCCAGGGTCACAGGAGAGAGGAGGGGTCTTAGGAGACACCTGCTGGCCAGTTGGGGGCGTATGTCGCTCCTACAGGGGCAGGGTGAGGAGTGGGCTGCATATCTTTCCTCGTAGGGGCAGGAAGGGGTTGGCCAGGTCTCTCAGGAGGGACTGGAGAACTCTAGCTACTGCCGTGGGACGGAAGGAGAGAGAAGAGTCTGGTCATTTTTATCTTGGCCACCGGCTTTTCGAGTTTTATCTCCGTGGAGGGGCCGCGACGTCCCACAATTCGATGATGAGGTGGCTTCTTTTGTTGTCCTGCGTGTGTGTGTGTGTGTGTGTGTGTGTGTGTGTTCATTCCACGCACGGATCAAAGCTTCATAGAGCTCCCTGTTTCTTCTCTTTTCTCAGCCTCGTGTTTTAACGCACATCCATGTCACTGTGTGTCCACCTGGGCTGGGCTTCTTAGGGCTTCACTAGAAGGCCTGTCTGTGGCCTTCCTCCCTCAACAAGGATGCCAGCTGGTCACCCGGCCCACACCTTGGCAGTGATCTTAAAAAAAAAACACAACCTTTCTTTGGTGAGCATTTCTTTGGCATTTGCACTCAGAATCCAGGAGGGCAGACATGCTGGCGAGTGTACCTGGGGTGGGGGGAGGCCCCTGCCCGCCCCTCCGACCCTCACCATTAACCCTCTTTAAATCTCGCCAGTTGCATCTCTCTCATTACTCATGAATTTTAACATCCTGGGCCTTCGAGTCGCCTTGTCTGTTAATTGCCTGTTCCTATTTTTGTCCATTTTCCCACTGGGGTTTCTCTTTTTTTTTTGGTTGACTTGCAGGAGGTCCTGGGCACCACGCAGGCAGCCCTGGCACATAGCTGGTGCTTGGCACCTGCTGGGTGGGCGGCTGAGGGAGGGGATTGTGGGGAGGTGGAGGGATGCCCCGATCCCGGAGCCCCCAGGTCCCTCGTGTGTGAGGTCCCAATCCTCCCGTACCCCGGCTGCAGTGAGGAGCAGCTGAGGTACCAGGGGAGGGAACTTGGCCAGGGCATCTTGCTGGGCACCCTCCTGATGCCGTGCGGGGACTCAGAGTCCTTTCTTGCAGGCGGCACGACCTCTCACCTGGCGGTACCTGCAGGGCTCCTGGCGCATCCGTGAGTTGCTCAGTGCGTGTCACACACCAGCCCACCTCCCCAGCGCCTAAAGCTCCAAGAAAGTGACAGAGCACATGAGATCCACCACATATGATGCAAAAGTCAATGTTTTTACCTGATCTGTAGCTGGAAAGAGGAAAAGACCCACACATTTGTGGCCGTGGGAAGAAAACCTAGGAAAATAGCACTTTGGTTTAACTGAGTTGACGAGGATGCTTCAATGACAGCTTCAAGGAGACCTGCCCTCTCAGAGGCGAGTCACCGAGTCCTGCCCACCCCCAGGTCCTCTCTTGGGCAGTCTGGTTGCCTGCAGGATGGAAAGCCGTCTCCGGGTTCCTGGCCTGAGAGACGTGAGGACCAGTGACTCACTGTCGGCCCTCTGGGCTTGGTCCAGCCAGGAAGCCCAGTGCGTGCCTTCTCAGCCCGCCGCCGTCCACCCAGGGCTCAGCCCAGAGGCTCCTGGGGAAGCAGCCGTTCCCTCAGCTGAAAAGGCTCCTGGAGGAAATACTGACAATGAATCGCAGCAAGAAGACAATGAGGGCAGAAGAGAGTCCTGGATTTCGAGAGCAGGGCCGCGGTGTGGCCTGGAGGAAGCAGGGGCTGCGGCTGAGGGCCCAGGAGATGCCTGCTGTGTGACCGTCCCTAGACTCAGGAGTGCCCATCTCCATCCGTGCCACCAAAGCTGGAAACTTGCAGCCAGGCTCCACTCACGGGCCCCTTCCTCTAACCCCCGCCCCCCTGCCCTGGTCCATCCTGCCACACCCTGGGGAGGAGCTGGGAGGGCATTTGTTGCAGCAGTGAAGGATGCTGGCCCTGGCTCTGGTCACTGGCTCAAAGCGGGTGAGCTCAGGGGACACTGGGGTCTGGGGAGGGGACCACAATGTCTCTGGCTTCCTTTCTCCCTTTCCCAAGCACAGAGCGTATCCATGCATTCATTCAACCTTCATCCATTCATTGGGGACCTGCCCCCACCACCCCCTGCCCCTGCCTCGGGCACTGTGCTGTGTATCAGGGGCACAAAGTCAGGCTGACACCCTGCCCTGACCTCATGGACTTACATGAGAGCAGGTGAGACAAATAAACAGGCCAAGCACGTGTTCTTTCTAGAGGCTGAGCTAAGTACTTTGCAGGAAACAAGGAGAATCCTTGTTAGCGAGGGGCAGGGTTTGAGAAAGACTTCCCCGAGGAGGTGAGGATGAGCGGTTCTGAGGACTTCTGGGGATGGAGTTTTCTCTCCCTGGGAACAGCACGTGCAAAGGTCCTGGGGTGGAAAGCGGCTTGGGACACATAAGATGCTGAGAGAGGACCTCGCAGGCAGTGGCTGCTCAGCCAGGGTCAGGGCAGCGGTCCCTCCAGCCATCATTTCCCAGGTAGCCACCCCCCTCTCCCCACCACATGTTCTCTGTGGGAAAGGTTTGCCAAAACATCATTAACATCTCACAAAGGGAAACCATCAGGCTGTCTGTGCAGGAAGATCCTGGACCGCTTGCCAGTTATCAACCGGAGAAAATTAAATCATGCGTTTACAATAGACCCCTCAGGACCAGGCATGCTTTTTCTCTTCCCTCCTGGTTTGTGGCCTGCAATGTAGACAGGGAAGTGGGTTTGCCCCCAGGAGAGAGACGGGAAAGCAAAATATTCCTCAGCAGAGAAAACAAAAAGAATCGTGACAAGCCAGGAGACAGTCTCTGAGCCTTGAAATGATCTTTTTTTTTTTTTTTTTTTTTGTCTTTTTGCCATTTCTTGGGCAGCTCCCATGGCATATGGAAGTTCCCAGGCTAGGGGTCTAATTGGAGCTGCAGCCGCTGGCCTATGCCAGAGCCACAGCAATGCCATATCCGAGCGCGTCTGCAGCCTACACCACAGCTCACGGCAACGCCGGATCCTTAACCCACTGAGCACGGCCAGGGATCAAACCTGCAACCTCATAGTTCCTAGTCGGATTCGTTAACCACTGGGCCACGACGGGAACTCCATCGAACTGATCTTTTTATCAACAGGCAAGTGCTGTCCCCAGCTGGAGACACCTGCCCCACCCCCTCCTCTGAGGACCGCGTGGCTTCCACTGAGGGGCTCTCCTGGGACCGAGGAATCAGCATTTGGAAGACAAGAGCTGAGGTCTTTCTTTATATTCTTTTCATCCCCCCCAAAGGCTCCACGAGGGAAGTTTTAGTCCCTTTTATAAATAAAAGAGCTTCCCCAAGCCACAGATGTTAAGTCCCAAAGCCAAGATGCGACCCCTGATTGTACCCAGGCTCTGACTTTCTGTGACTCTCTCCTGTGTTCCCAAAATAAAGGCCTGAGCCCTGGGCTCTGGGCTGAGCTTGAGACTGAGTTCAGCGTGTGCCAAGCCCTTTGTGGGTTATTGGTCTGTCCCTGCCAGCTTCCTCTGTGAGCCCCCGGGAGCAATCTTCTGAGGAATAAGACTGGGGAGCCTCGCAGGGCACAGCTTCTGGGAGTGACGGAGACTCCACAAGTTCCAGGGGAGCGTGTTCCACCCACAAAGACAGCTACCTGCACACGCGGGCTCTCCCTCTGATCCAGGGCTTGGTGCTGACATAGAGACCAGGCAACGTCGTCCCGAGAAACACCGGTGATCGACCAGGGAAACTGGTCCCATCCTTTCTCCCCTGCTCCCCGTCCCCGCAGACGCTCCTGCTGGAAACCGCGCCGCAGAAGGAAAGGAAGAGAGGTAAGCCAGCTCTTTCCTCCTCGGTGCCCTTTCTCGTAGGCAAGCCGGGCACTGAGTGTCGGCAGAATGTGCAAAGGTACCAAGATGCGAAAGAAAACGTTAATTTTCGAATCTAATTTTGTGTGGTGTTTCTCCCTATCCTACAACACAACCCATGTGCCTGTGTGAGTGACGAAGTACAAATTGTGCCATTTCAGGGATATTCCAGGAGTTAAATGCTCTTATGTTTGTATTTAAAATGGACACCGTATATCATAAAGATGAATGCTAAAATCCATGCTATAATGTAGCTTTTTTTTTTTTTAACTTAGGACCGCTTCGAATGGCAAATAGAAATCACGACAAATCGAGAGATGGCAAGAGGAAGGAAAAAGAATGGTAGCTTTGTACTTTCGATGACAATTTTCCCCTGCTTTTTGAAGAGGGACCCCACATTTTTCTGTCCCACTGGCTCCCCCAAATTATGTAGCTGCCTTGCTCCAGGTAATGAGAAGGGCCCTGGTTCTCCAGTGTTTGAGACCGGGCCCCGGGCCTGTTTGTGGCTGGAAACGAGGCAACAGGATGTAATGATGAAAGGAGCCACCGCTGGCTGCGTGTCCCGATGCCCAGCTATGCTTTGCATTAGCAGATGGGGTGGCGGGGGTACAGCTGTTACCTCCAGTTCACAGATGAAGACACGGAGGCTCAAGAGATGGCGTGATTTGTGTGAGCTGGAACGTGACTGCGTTGCTGCTAGGATGTGGATTTTTCTGTCTTTAACGGCGTCGTTTCCTTACCACCCGCCAACCCATTTTGCAGACCTGCCCACAAAAGCATCTCTCTTGGGCTCTTTATCTTTGCAAGATCCGTTTCCTCTGAAACACTGAATCTAAAAGTCCCTGGAATCGTCTCACCAACTGTTTCCTTCCTCTCTCCGAGAAGTTTCCCCATAAAAGTTTGGAGAGAGGCAGGATAGGGAGGAGGAACTGAAAAAAAGGCAGCAGATTTTTAATGTGTTATGGACGGTTCGCTGGTTGGAATCCCATTTCCCTTGGCTGAGCCGATCAGTGTCAGCAGCCACTCCCCAGACCCAGAGCGTCCGTCCGTTTAAGTGTTAATTATGTTTTCCTATCTGCCTGTAAACGCCTGTTTGGGAGAGCCCGGGCGTTCTTAAAATAAATGGCAATATAAAATTGAAAACAGCTAGCGTTCCCGAATCCATTTTCACATCTCATAACTTTGAAGCATAATTCATGTCTCCCTCCTGCGCCTGCGTGGCCACGGGGACGGCTTCACAGTCGCCGTGTAATTTCTACGAGGAGCAAATCCGTTTGTCATCTGCAGTGTCTCGGTGTCTCACTGCCCCTCGGAGCCCTTAAATAAAAGCAAGACGTGCCACGTCTCCCCGCTTGATTAAACCATGTGGGCCACGAGAGTGCAGGGAAAATGTATAATTTATTTTGTAAACTGGAGAGACAACTGCAAAGGATTCAACCTATAATTGTGAGGATAATCGCTCCCATGACCGAGCTGTGTTTGGCGGCTGCGTGGGGCGGGATGCGGGCGCCGGGCTTGCACGTGGCAGAAGTGTGACACCCAGCAGAACCGTGGCAGAGAAGCCGCCTTAGCCGCCGCGTTACTTAGAATAGGGTTTCTTTAAATATACGCATATTTCAATTGAGGTTTAACACACATACAGCAGAGTGCTCGGGCCTTATAAAACATGCTGCTCCGTGCATTCTTGTACCATGCACATGGCCATTTTGCACTCTTGCACACAGGCGTGCCTGTCAAACCTTCACCGTGACCAAGATGCACAGCCTGCAGAGCCTTTTCGGCACCTGTGTGTGCCTGCTGCCAGGGTCAGGGCTCATCTACCTGCCATGCCTGTAGATGACTTTCTCTTGTATTTTCTTTTCTTTGTGTTCACCGAACCACCCAGCGTGGGGTCTTTGGGGCCGTCCTTTTCACTCCTCATTGTTTGTCTGCATTTCATCCACGTTCTCACAGTTCTCACGGGTGGTGGGAGTCTATGCTTTTTCATGGCTGCATAGTATTCCAACGTATGATTCATCCATTCTGCTGTGGATGGGCATTTGAATTGTTCTCAGGTGCTTGGCTGTTGTGAACCCCACGTGCTGCTGGGAGCATTAGAAGGGGTTTGTCTTGTCTGTATTAGGAACTGGATCCATGGGCCCGTAGGTCACGTACACACACTGAGTCCTTACCTGTATGTTCCCTGTGGTTTTCTCCTTCTCAGCTGTGGCTGAGTCAGGAGCCAGGAGACAAGGACCCTCACTGGAGCCTTGGGCACACTTCTTTCAGGAAGCAGATCTGCCGTTTCTGGACCAGCAGCTCCTTCTCTTACAGCTCCTCTGAAGTCTGAGTTCCCGGGAGGTTTCGTTTCCCTTTCTGGTTTCCTGTGGCACGTTGCCTTTATTCTGAGTTAACGACTAGACCTAATTAAACAGCACCGGCTCCTCTGAGCGGCTGATTCTCCTCCTGTCTGAATGCAAATGAACCTCCCGTGCTCTTAACATTCAGGTCCATTGATCAGAATCAACCTCTCTCAAGGCTCTAAGGCCAAAGTCGTTCCACTGTCACTCCTCCCGTCTGCGTCTGCGGGGAGGGGCCGGGTGGCTGCTTTCCCGCCAGCCCTGCCGGGAGCAGCCTGAGACGGGGTTTGGTCACAAGCAAGGGGACTGGGCCGAGTTTGCCTGGGAGGGTCCACGGCCCTCGGAACCCGCAGTGTGGCCCAAGGTGTTTGCTGCTTTATGCCCCGCTCCCCCAAAAGCCTCTTTGGAGCATTTACTGTTTCACTTCATGGAGCAAATACCGATTCTTCTATGTGCCAGTCACTGCGCTGGGCCCGGGAGAGGCTTTAGTGCACAGGACACAAGCCTGGGGGGAGACAGGGAAACAGCAGGGTCCGTGCTGCCAACGGCGCGGGGGACACAGATATGACAGGGCTGCGAAAGTGACGCGGTCCTCATTTAGCTTGAGGCGGGCAGGAGCGGGCGGATGCCAGGGTCCAGCCTCCAGCTGCTTATGTGCAGGTGGTCACAGACTCCCTCAAGGCCCAGCAGGCAGACAGACTGCTTCCCTGGAGGGTCAGAATTGGAGGGCCTGAGCCGGACCATCCCGTATGTGCCACCTGAGGCCACATTGCCCCCAGCTGCTCTGGCCTCAGTGTGGTTTATTCCCCTGTCCCTCTGGGACCAGCGGTGTGCTCAGCCCAGGGAGGCAGGGTAGCCTCTGGCCTTTAGCCCTCAAGGAGGGTGCCTGCTCGTTGGCGACAGGACTCTGATGTATGGTCGGGGACAAGACAGTGAGGTGCCCAGTGCCCCTTCGGGCAGGAAAAGGGATACTCGGAACTGCCGGCGTCTTGTCCAAGAGAAAACAGCCCGACACTAGTTAAAACAGTAAAGGCAGATTTTCTTCAGTGCTATTGCTGAAGGGGAGGGGAGTATAAGATGGAGCATCTCAATTCCAAATACAGCCCAGGCTGCCATGTGCCCCTGTGACGTGAACTGGTCTCGTCACCCCATCTTACAGAGGAAGGAACTGGGACCAGAAAGGTGGGGTGACGTGGCAGGTGGATGCCGGCGTTTCTGGGTAAGTCAGCCTGTGTTTGAACCTTTGCCTCATGAACCAGCTGCTCTGAGACTCTGGACCAGCTTTTAAAATTATTGCATTATCCTCCCCGAGGCCATTGGGGACAGTGTCCATCAGTGGTGGCAGCATGGACGGGGTAGGGGACCAAAGTCTGGCTTCAGCATCACTATTCAGACCTGGCCAATCAGAACAGTGACTTCGGGCAAGTTACTGAAGCTCTCTGTGCCTAGCTGTTTGTTTGTTTGTTTGTTCCTTCTACTGACCACACCTGCGGCATATGGAGGTTCCCAGGCTAAGGCTCCAATTGGAGCTGCAGCTGCCAGCCTACACCACGGCCACCGCAGTGCGGGATGTGAGCCGAATCTTCGATCTACACCGCAGCTTTCCACAATGCCAGATCCTTAACCCACTGAGTGAGGCCAGGGATCAAACTCACATCCTCATGGATACGAGTGGAGTTCGTAACCCACTGAGCCACAACGGGAACTCCCTGTGCATAGCTTTCTGTTCAGGTTAGAAAAGTTATCATGTTTTAAAACACCGGACTAGTGCCGGGCACGTCCTAAGCGCTATAAGCATGATAGCTCTTCCTGGTTTTTTAAAATCACGATTCTAATGCTATTTACTTGTTTGTGGTGAGGATGAGATGGGACAGGTAAGCAGACGTGACTCTACCTATAAGCTGAGTGTTGAAGGGAAGCTGCTTTTCATGTTGACCTAGAAAAGCTGTTTTCCTCTTTTTTTTTTTTTTTTTTTTTTTTGTCTTTTTGCTATTTCTTGGGCTGCTCCCGGGGCATATGGAGGTTCCCAGGCTAGGGGTCGAATCGGAGCTGTAGCCACCGGCCTACGCCAGAGCCACAGCAACGCGGGATCCGAGCCGCGTCTGCAACCTACACCACAGCTCACGGCAACGCCGGATTGTTAACCCACTGAGCAAGGGCAGGGACCGAACCCGCAACCTCATGGTTCCTAGTCGGATTCGTTAACCACTGCGCCACGACGGGAACTCCCTGTTTTCCTCTTCTTAAAGTAGGCTGCCACTGTGATTAGTTCCTGGGACCCAGCGATCACGGTTGTGGACTTGATTTTCATTTCTGTCTGGAGAAGATTGTTTCCTATTTACTTTGCAGGCAGGCCTGTGGCCATCTCGTCTGGCTTGTCTCCCTTTGCCCTGAGCTCTGTGGCAGGTTCTGGCTTCGTCCCTGGGTGTGGAAGCCCCCAGCGCTTTGCTGGATCTTGTTCAAATCCTGTGAATAAATACATAGACCTGAAACGGAGAGCCGCGGGGTCAGGAAATAAACCCCTGAGCGTGTGTGTGTGCGTGTGTGTGTGCGCTGGGGTGAGTGTTGAATGACTGGCGTTGGGGGGGGGGCATTGCTAAAATTGGGAAGTACGGAAGAAACACAAGGAAAAATGGCTGGTTTTGTAATTTTATTTCGGCATAGAAATGTCTGAACAGAGTTGAGATACGACAACAATGCATCCTAAGATAATCAAATATTTTGAAAGCCATAAAAAAGACCATAAAAATGACTAGGTATCTCATTAGTTGGAAACATCCATGAGTATACTTTTAGCCTATGTCTTCATAGAATTATTTTGTGACACATTAAAGAAAAGAAACATCTTTGAATAAGTAATATAATCATACAATCCAAAACAAAAATACTACAAAATACATGCACCGTAAAGTTTTTTTTCTTCTCCCTCCCTGGTCCCCACTGGTCCAGTTCCTTATACCTGACAGGTGACATCCTTAATTAGCTTAGGGGCAGGGATCTCTCTAGAGTAACATAGTTACAGGCAAATAGAAATGGGTCTTTTGCATCCTGCTTTATGCATGGAAAGTGTCTTATGTGTATTGTTTTCTACCTTGCTGGCTGCACCAATGATACGTCTTAGGGAGTCTCCCCGCTTTCAAAAATAGCTGCATGATATTCTTTCGTAAGGCTGTCCACGACTTGTTTAACCAAGCTTCCTAACTCTCCTTTGCATGCGAAAACACACCCCCATACACATTTTAAGCAATGGTAAAATTATTTTACACACATGGTTTTGCTACCTGCTTCTTTTTGTATCAATCTGTTATGAATGCCCTTTCCTGTTAATCTCTGTTCACAACATCCTTTTTAATAATGTCACATTACTCCGTGCTTTGGGTGGGTCTTACTTTGTTTTACGTTTCCCCGCGGATGGGCATTTAGGTGGTTTCTGCTTTTCACTCTTACAAATGGGCTCTGGAAGTTTCGTTCTGAATTGTACGATTTTATTACTTATTCTGTGTATATGTTTATGGACTGGTCTCCTTCACGCCGTCTGATGGATTCTTGGAAACCGATTTTGCTGCATGAAAGGGCACACACGTTTCCAGGGATTCTGCGGCACGGTGCCATTACCGCTGGGAAAGCCGTACCTGGCTACGGTCCCCTGGGAATGGGTGTGAGGGCTCATCTTCTGCTTGTCACCAAGCCTGCATGTGATCAATCTTTTCCATCTTTGCTAATTGATCACACAGTCATGGAGTATAACCCCAATTTGTCTTCCCGGTAGAAAGTGCAGTCCTAGGAGATAATCAAAAAGGATGGATTTGGGGGCATGGCCCTCCTGCGATCCCCTGCAGGCTGTTTCCCAGGAGTATTGAATTTGGGTCCAGGCACTGGCTGGGAGAGACCAGGGCAAACACCGGTTTCCTGTCCTAAAGGATTATTCTGTACTTTCTGAGTTTATTTGAATTCGGGTCTTTGGGCTAGAGCAAGGGCTATTTAAGTTTACTGCCTTCTAATATGGCTACTATTTAGCATTGAGTGCTTTTCACAGCCAAGCCTTGAAAAACCAAGATTTCTACGTGGATTGTCTCACTGACGACGCCCTCCAAGAGCTTTATGCAAGTTTGGTTACCACTGTCCCCATTTGATGGAGAAATGGAAAGTCACAGCTCTGAGCTCACTTTCTGGACGTTACTCCGCAGTAATGGCAGGGCTGGGTTCTTACTCCAACTTTTTGTTGTGAAAATCCTCAAACACACAGAAAAGCTGGAAGAATAATTCTGTGAATGCCTGTATGTTTGCCACCGAGACCTAACGAAGTGAAAGCAAAGGTGAACTTTTGGCCAAGTTTGCTATAACTTTGTGTGTCTGTGAGAGAGAGAGCATGCACGTTGTGTGAGGTAATTTTAAGTTGCAGGCATTGTCACTATTCACTCCCAAACACTTCAGCCACATTTCTTAAGAAAAAGGTCATTTTCCTGCGTGTCCATAACCACCATTTTCTCACTAAGAAAATTAAAAATAAATCCTTCATACTTTCTATTGACCAGTCCACAGACAAATTTCTCCAAACATCCCCCAAATATCCCTCTAGTTGTTCTGCTTTTGAATGAGCATCTAGCAGCTTTCTCATTTCGCCTTTAGTTTTTGCATCTCTTGAGTTTTTTGAGACCTGGGACAGTTTCCCTCTGCCTTTCTCAGGGACTTTTTGACATGAAAAGATCCAGCTGTCTCAGGGATGTCCCCCATTCTGGGTGCTTCTTCTTCTTCTTTCTCCTCTATTTCCCAAAAAACACAATGGAAGGTTGTTCCACCATCATGGATGCTAAGTGTGGTTCCCTGGAGGTGATGGCAGCCAGTAACTTTTCCACGGCCCCAAATTCCCTTTTCTCTTTGATTAATTCTGAAGGGGGACATTGCGGTGCTTTGCAAGGAATCTGTTTTCCCAACAACCTCTTACCTCCTGGCTTTAGTATCCATTGATGACCCTTTTCTGATTCAGCTATTTCATCGGAAGTTGCAAACGGTGATCTTTCTGATGCCCTCTTTCCTCTATCATGGACGAGCTGGTATTCTCATCGGAGAAGAGCGTCTCTCATCCACTGAGAAAGCTGGTCCCTCCTGAAAGGGCTGGGTCAGCGGGACTAGGGTTTGAACACACCTTCTCCCTGGACTGCATCTCTCTCCCTTCCCACAATGCATTTCAGACGAGATCGGGCGCGTTCAGGGTGGTACAGCCATAGACCCACAATGCGTTTCAAATGTTCCTCTCTTCCAGGTTCTGACAAACCTTCCAACATCTGCCCTTTTTCCCCCCTGGAGGGGCAGGTGGCCACTAATTGTTGGAAATATTCCCTCGGGGGCTGCTTCTAAGAGGTGGGTGGTTTGCTTCTCCAGGGAACAATTTGAGTCCCACCAGCTGAGGGGTGCTGTTGGGCATGAGCCAATGGGAGGCAGCTCTTGGGGGCAGGAGGGAGCCCACGTACAGGGTGTGTGGGAGTGAGGTTTCCAGAGCCAGCAGACGGGCTGTGCGGCTTTGGGTGTGACTCAACCTCTCTGCGGCTCCGTTTCCCTGCCCTCGTCATGGGGACCTTCGTGGAAACGTTGATCCTGTGTGATAACGTCCGTGACCGGGCCTGGCACAGAGCTGGCCCACATCAAAGGATCGCTCTATCCATATAAGGAGCATCAGCTTTGGGAAATGCGTCCATTACAGAATCTATGTTTTTGGAATTTTGTGAGGATTAGCGAGTGTTTACTGTCTGATGGTAGGGCTTTGCACATCATCGTCCAATAGGACCACATAAGGTGTTTGATGTTATTAATAATTGGAGGAGGAGGGGTTAAGCTGGGAAGGGCCTTGGAGAAGCTTGGGTGTGGGTCCAGGAACATCGCAGACCTGCCAGGGTGCGCCGTTCAGATGTGCTCGTGTGACCTCTGAAGGTTCCACTTTGGTCCTGTGTCCTGGGGATTCTTTGAGAGGAAAGGAAGAATTGGATGGAGAAAGAACGAGAGAAAAGTTAAAAATGTTTGTTGAGCACCCATGTGTGTTAGATAATTTTCTATTTATTTTCTGTTTTTGTTTTTTTCCCTTCATGACGACCATACCTGTGGTTCTGGGTAGTATCAGGACTGCCTGTGCCAAGCAACAGAAAACCCGTCTCAAGCTAGCTTAAGTAAGAAAGGGAATTTACTCCTGTGAAATGGTTCATGTAACTAGATTAAGTCCAGGAGTGTCTGGATCAAGAGCCTCAAGCATTGTGACCTCAAGTCAGCCTCTCACGCTATCTCTCCTTTTCTCTAGGTTGGCCTCAGTCACAGTCCAGCTTTCCCCTCCTGGAGACAAAAGGGCTGCCAGAAGTTTCAGAATTTCCTCTCATTCACACAGTGGTTTAGGTGAAAAGAGTGTGCCTCTAACCTTCTGGCTCCAACAGAAGTCCCAGAGAAGTCTCTCATTGGCTTCTTTGGGGTGATGGACACATCCTTGAACCAATCACTGTGGCTGGAGGGATCCACTGTTCTGATTGGCCAGGTCTGGTTCAGATGCCACCTTTCCACTCAGATGTGATGTCAGCTCTCTTCCCCAGAGGAAAATCGGAGTGCTGTTCCCAGAGGAAAGGGAATGAATGCTAGACAAAGTGACAGATGTCCACTGCCCTTTGGGTCTGTGGATGGACCGAGTGACGATGCTTGGGTAGGGAGAACACATGTGCCCAGCCAGGAGGAGGCAGAAGAGCAAGATCACCCCAGGATGCTCAGGGGAAGACCACCGACTCCCACTGAACTCCCAGCTCGAAATGGGATTTATATTTAGCACAAGCAAGGCTGTCAAGCTCTTAAATATGCATGGGGTTGGAAGAGCCGGGAGGGAGAGAAAGTGCAGATTCTGCATGTGCCAGCGAGGAATTAATTAGAAATAAACCATATACGAGAAGCTGTCTGAATTCTCTCCTGCTTTTGATCTGGCTGTCAACGGATGACTTTGGGAATTCTCCGGGTGGCCCCTCTGGAACCCCTGATGGAGGTGGAGGGAGGCTGTCGGCTGCTTTCCATTGCATCAACCCATTGTCACCTCTCAGGTTGAGGTGACCCTTCCCATTGGGGTGTGTGGGTTGAGAGGCTTGTCCCTGGGGAGTTGAGATTGTTTATGGAGCCAGGGGGCAGGCAGGGCCTGGGTGCTTGTGGGAGGCACTGCCAAGGACCGGTGATGGGGGCCCTGGACCCTCATTCTGTCCTTTGCACTGATCATTATTGATGCTCACTCTCACCAACCAGATGCCAGGTGGGGCAGAGGCTGGGTCTCTCCTGGTCTGGCCACATCTATTCCTGGCTGGACACATAGTAGGCACTTTATAAATACCAAATAGCATCATAGCCTCTGGGCTGGAAGGGATGTAGAGCCAGAGTGACCTTTTAAAAACTTTAAAGCTCATCAGATCCTACCTCTGCCCAAGATGTCCTCTCTGAGGACACCCTGCGTCACCAGGAACAAAGCCCCTGACCCTCTTGTGCTAGGCAGGCCCTTGGCTCTGTCCAGGCCAAGCCCCCACTGCCCTCCTTGTATGCCCTAGTGTTTGCTGACCTCCGAGAAGCTGCCTCACGCCCCCAGCCCATGCCCTGCACTCTCCTCTCTCTGGAATCTTCAGGCCCCCATCTTCACAGTTTGGAGTCTTCTGGTGATTTAGATCTCAGGCCATTTGTCACCTCCTCAAGGAAGCCCTCCGTGCTGTCAGCCTTCAAAGCACCTTTTCAAGCCTTTATCATCATGTGACAGCATCCTGTGTAATCCCCGATTTGCCTGCCTGTGGTCTGTTCCCTCTGTCCGATTTAACAGCATGAGAGACCATGGTCCAGCCCTGCCTATAGTCACCCTGGTTCTACAGCTACGGCTGGTGCAGGGGCTGCCTGCTGGGGGCTGAACATGCGTGTCCTCCAGATTCATCTGCTGAAGCCCGAACCCCAAAGTGATGGAACCAGGAGATGGAGCCTTTGAGAGATGCTCGGAGTTAGGTGAGGTCACAAGGGTGGATGGGCGTCCATAGGAGAGGAGGAGAGAGCTCTCTCTACAGGATGCGGTGCGGAGGCGGGCATCCACAAGCCGCAAAGAGCCTGCTCCAGATGCCACATCTGCCAGCACCAGGGTCTCAGACTTCAGCCTCCAGAACTGTGACAGGTAAATATCTATTGGTTAAGCCGCTCAGTCTGAGGTACCCTGTGATGGCAGCCCATCGGCTAACGCAACGCTTAATGTGCGTTTAGTGAATACAAGTTGGATTGAACCTTTGGAATGAGTGCATCAAAAGAGCCACAGGGGTCTTCATTAAAAAAAATTCATATTTTTTTACTGAGTTCATTGTAGATTCAAATGTAGCTGTCAGAAATAACCCAGAGAAATTCCATAGGCTTTGCCCAGTTTCTGCCCAACAGTAACATTTTGCACGACGACAGGACGCTATCACCGCCAGGGCAAAGCCATCATGCCTTCCAATTTCTTCCTTCCTTCCTTCCTTCATTCCTTCCTTCCTCTCTTTCTTTCTCTGTCTTTTTAGGGCCCTACTTGCGGCATATGGAGGTTCCCAGGCTAGGGGTTGAATTGGAGCTGTAGCTGCCAGCCTACACCACAGCCACAGCAATATGGGACCTGAGCCGTGTCTCTGACATATACCACAGCTCACGGCAATGCCGGATCCTTAACCACTGAGCGAGGCCAGGGATCGAACCCACATCCTCATGGATACTAGTCACATTCATTTCCTCTGCGCCGTGACGGGAACTCCCGCTTTCTGATTTCCACACTCCCCTTGCACTCGTATATATCTGTGTCATCCCGACCCCTGTGCAGTCCTGGACCCACCAGGACAGCTGAGACGCCAAGCTGTTCTGACCTCACAAAGAACCCTGGCTTGTCCTTTTACTCCTTATATCATGCTGTTTTTTTAAAGCGACTTTTTCCCCCAATTGATGTTATGCAAAACTCCAGGTGGGAAAGTCGCAGGGGCCTGCAGGGGCCTCCAGGGGCCTGGCTGCTACTGCAGCCACTGCAGGCATCACTCTGCTCTTTGCTCAGCCCTGAGGACAGGCTTGGGATCAGGAGCTGGGTGCACGAAGCAGCTGGGACCTGGGGAATCTGCTGTGCAGGTGCCTGGACAGTGTCCAGGGCTGGAGGCCTGGCCCCAGGGCTTGCCTCTGGGTGTGAGCTGGGGGTCCCAGGACTGGTAACTAGAGGCCAGGTGGGAGCCGGGGTCCAGGGCCCAGCTCGGCAGCCCAGAGTGTGAGTGGGATGGGGTGGTGGGTGGCGGTGGTGGCGTGGCCCTGGGTCCGGCCCTCATAGCTCAGGACATGAGCAGAGGTCCTGGCGGAGCGCTGGGGCCAGAGCAGGTCCTCTGCATGCAGCCAGCACTGGCCTCACGGGGCAGGCTCCCCGTTGCTTGGATGTTGTGTCCCACTCCATTTTGGGGCCTGTCTCCTCCCTCTGGATGGTTCTGTGAGTCCCTGGCTCCTTGGGACAAACTGCTTCTCTGCTGAGATCAGCATCGGTGTCTGTCGCTGCTGCTCAGAGCCCCCAGCATGCAGCCCCTCAGCTCCATGAAGATCTCAGCGGGGCCTTGGCTTTGTGGGGGCGGGGGCTGGGCTCGGACTGGAAGCCAAGGTCGGGGCCTGGGTGCTGCTCATGGGCAGGGCTCCATCCGAGAGCACTTTCTGGAGCACAGGGAAGGGACTGCCCTCTCGCCTTCTCTGGGACAGGGCCTCGCTCCCCGGTCTGCCCGTGAACCTGGACACTTCCAGTTAGGGGAGCCACGTGACCCGCACACATTCGAGGCAGCTCGCAGGGGCCAGGCGGGGACTGAACTCGCACCCCCTGTAGCCTTGTCTTCCCCCCAGTCCTCCAGGACAGAGGCTGGTGTGTCCTCTCTAGCCCGCAGCAGGGTCTCATCCCTGCACTCACCGCAGCGTGGGGTTGCTTTCATTCAGACCCAATCACGTGGGTCCACCCTTTGCTCGAATTTCAAGAAACCTACTCAAGATTCTGACTTCATCTGTTTTTAATTTTTTTTCCCCATGAAGACTGAAATTCAGGGATATTTATCTCGCCAGGCGTGCGAAAGCTTAAATAAAATAAGCTTTATCTGTTGGAAGCTGTCAACTGATAAAAAAGAAAAGAATTAAGCATATTCCTGTTTAATGAACTCTCCAGACAGAGGTGGCTTTCTGCCTCTTGGCTTAGCTCTGCTCTGTAGAAACAGCCCCGTGCCCAGTCTGAGGACTGCCTTGGGACTCCCCTCTCCGACCCCCCCCAAACTGTCTAGACATCCTGTAAACAGAGAGAGTTTGCCGGGCGGGCGGGCGGGCGGGCGGGCGGGCGGTGGCAGCACGGAGGTGGGGGTGTTTGTCACTTTGGGGACGGCTGAAGTAAGATTCATGGCCGTGGAATGTCCTCCTCGGGACAAAAGCACACCGGCTTCCTTGTCCCCTTGGAGCACTGTCCTGGGCCAGGGCCCCCCCTCCTCCCCTGCCCCACGGGACAGCGTCCTCTCCCCAGGGAACCTGTTCTCTTTCCAGGTGGCCTCCTGAGGGTGCTGGGCCTCGGGCACGGATGCCGAGGGACCTGCCTGGGACACGCATCTTCCCCAGATGACACCTGCACCTGCTGAAAAGCCCTGCTCCACCCGCTTAGGAAATCCAGTTGGCTCTACTTCCAACTCCCACAGAGAGTATATGCCACGCCTGCCTTCCTGCCAGCACCCCGGGCCAGGCAATGGTCTCTGCAGCCTGGACGGTGGCCATGGCCCCCTCCCTGGCCTCTCTGCTTCCGTCGTCAGCCCACTGTGCTCCAAATTATAGGGCAGAGTGTGACGAGCCCTCTTCTAAAGGCTGCACGGTTCCTGTTTCATTCATAGTAAACCCCGAAGCTCTTAAAACGGGCTCAGGACCCTACCTGGTCTGACTCTGCAAAACCTGCCACCTGTCTAACCTTACCTGCTTCTACGCCCCCCCTGGCTTGCGACATCCAGCCCCACTGGCTTCCTTGCAGTGCCTGGAACACGACAGGCACACTGTGGCCTCAGGGCCTTTGCACTGGCAGGTCCCTCTGCCTGGAACGCTCCTCCCCCAGATGCTGGCATGGCTCACCCCACACCTCCTTCAAGTCTTTGCTCAAATGTCACCTTCTCAGCCAGTTCTCCCCGGGGCCATTCTATTTTGCAGCATAGGGGTCCCTCTTGGGGTTATACATTCTTTGGGTTTGGACAAAGGTATGAGGTCATACATGGTCATTAGAGTATCGTACAGAGTATGATGGCAGGTGTCACTGCCCTAAACCCCCTGTGCTCTGCCTATTCATCCCTCCCCCCACCCCCACGCCTGACAACCACTGACCTTCCGACCGTCCCCGTGATTTTGCCTTTTCCGCAATTACAGTTGCAATTATACGATATGGCTGGGACAAGGGGCCTGACGCCTGCCTGCATGGTCAGGAAGGGCCCTGGAAGGAGCAGGATGTCAGCCGGGTCTGGGAGGGTGAGTAAATCTGGGGGACGTGGTGGCGGGGGGTGGCCCTCTAGCAGGCCTGTGCTGGCCGGTCGGTGGGGGCGGAGAGAAGGTGAGGGTCTCTCCTCTTCTTTCGGGGTGCTCCGACTTGCTTTGTGAACTTGGCCACATCCTTCCCCAACCTTGGCCTCCAAGTCCCCCAAAATAAAGCGTGAGCAGGACCAGAGGTGCCCTCCAACATTTGTCCCTGGCAAGGAGAGAGGCAGTTGCTGGCGTGGGATGGGCCCTCTCTGCACTGCCCTGGGCCAGCTGTACGAAGCATCCTTCTGGGCAGGAGGTGGGGCTTGTAAACCGGGTTGACCCCAGGATGGGGCCAAGCTGCGGGCAGATGGACTAGCATCTGGCCTGGTCCCCCCAGGCCCACTGTGATGGGCTCAACGCTGGCAACAACCTTTGTAGGAGATGCCTTGATGCTCTGTCAGGTGGCTGATGAGCCCTTTCTGAATCCCGATCCAACAAGCCCTCGCTAAAATATGCGTTCTCAGGGCAGGGAGGCCCCAACAGCCCATTAGGGGAGACACCACCTTGTTTGAATTTAGAAATGAGGTCGCTGGGTGACATATAAATGCAGTCTCCGTTTGCCGCTGGGGCCAGCAGCCTCCTCGTTCATGTGGAGACATGGAACGCAAAGTTTACATTTGCTCTTAGGATGTTTGAGTCCCTCAGCTGATGTCTGGAAAGATGCAGGAGCTGAGTGCTTCCTGCAGCCCCAGGTTTGCCTGGAGCCAGGCTGAGAGACTTGCCTGAAACCTGGGAAATGATAAGAAGGAAACACAGGGTTTGCTAAGCCCCTTCTTTCTAATCCGCATGGTAACACCATTGGGGCGGGGGGAGATGTCCACCTGCCAAAGGCTTGCTCACCGCAGGGGGGAGGGAGGGGGGCTGATGACTTGGGTGAAATTTGGATAAGTCAGGGACACCGACGCCAGCTGGCCGAGACCCCCGACTGGACCAGCTTGCTCAGCTTGTCTCATCTCCTGTTGTCACCAAACTCTTACATCAGACTAGAATTCTGGCAAATTTGCTCATTAAAAGAAATATCTCTGGTGAGGAAGGAGTGGTCAGCCCAGTTCTCTGCCTCCGCAGACCCCGAGCTGTAGGACAAAACCCCCCATGGGCTCGTGGAGTGTAGAGTCGGACAAGGCAGCTTTCTTAGTTGATGCCAGTACTTGCTGACGTCACGGGAGGAAGCACCAATGAGGCTGCCGTTCAACGTGTACCAGATGCTGAGACTTCAAAGGTTTACGTTGTATGGCATCTAATCCTTTCCACCACAGGACCTTTGCATGTGTCACGGTCAGACCCACCTATCACAATCTTGTTTTTACATGGACAGCTTTGACCACGTGACGGAGGTCTGACTTCCCCAGAGGGTGCCTTTATGAGGCTGAGATCTCTGGGGTCTTGTTCCCAGCTGTATCTTCAGACCTGGCGTAGGGTGGGCCCTGCTCATCTCTCGTTGGACACGCTCTGGGAGGTCCACATGCCCCTCAGCTGCCAAGGCTACAGAGCCCGGCACCTTCTCCTTAGGGGCTGAGGAATTTTCTCTCCGCCCTCCATCCCACCTCCATCTTTATGTATTGAGAGCTTTGTTCAATGGCAGAGAGGCCCCATGTCCTGAGAAGGGCTTGTTCAGGAATCACGTTCTTTTCTGTGTTAAGCCTGATGGGTTTATTTCACTTGTAATGTGAAATATCAAAGTTGCCATTCTAGACAGTTTAAGGCGGGGAGCAGGTGGGGGAAGGACATGGCTTTTCAGAAACATTAGGAAAGCCTGAGGGAGAAGGTGACATGCTGTGGTGGGTAGGACGTGGGCTCCAGAGTGAGATGGCCTGGGTCCACATCCCAGCTCTGCTGCTTCTGAGCTGGGTGACTTTGGGCAAGTAGCTTAACCTCTCTGTGCTTCAGTCTCATCTATGAAATGGAAATAATAGTAGACTCTGCCTCGTGGGGTTGTTATAAGGACTAAACAAGTTAAGGCACATAAAGTGCTTAAGTGCAGAAGGAACAGCATGAATTAGCTATTATTTTTGTATTATATTATCTTCGTCCTCTTCCTCATCAATAGCAGCATCATCAGAGCTCATATTTCAGTACGAAGAATACAGCCATTACGTGATCTGTCAGGAGCATTTGGTGGCTGGTAACAAACATCTGAAATAAAAGTGCTTTAAGGTTCAAATGTATTTATCTCTCTGACTTGAAACGAGGCTGTGGTGGCAGCTAGGACCCAGGTGTTGTTTTTGTTTTTTGTTTGTTTGCTCCTCTGCTTCTCCATCTTTAGTATGTAGTGTCCATTTCTAGGTTTGCCTCGTGGTACAATGCGGCTGCCCAAACTCCAGACAACAGCTCTGGGTTCCAGTCCCAAAGAAGGGAACTGGGAGTGTAAGAGCGTGTGTTGACTCACTGTTCCTGTCTACACCATCCCACTGCAAGCCCCCGAGAATCTCCGAGAAGTTCACTCTCAGCGGCTGCAGGGCCAAGAGGAAGTGCCCTCAAGCAGCCTTCCGGGATAAACAGGAGCTGATGGATAAATACCTCCGCCTCCTGGTCTCCTGGTGGGACACCTCCGAGAGGCGTGTTCTCTGCCATTTCCCCCCAGGTCCCGCAGGACTGAGTTCATTGCCCACAGCCCTGACCGATGCTCATCAGCTCTGGCTTCCGCCCTTTCTCTGACTCACCTCCCCAAGGTGCTGCTTTGAAAATATCCATTTACTCAGAGTCCTTGCCTTAGACGCCATCTGCGAGGGAACCCCGTCAAAGACGGGGGATGGGGCAAAAGGGGCACCCCAGCGCCTGGTCCACCTCTGCCCGCAGTTCCCGCCAGCCTCTGTCCCCACATCCTCGTGCCCGCGCTGCGAGGGCTGCTGGGGCCTGTGGGCCCCCCGCCGGGGTCTCTGGCCGGGAAGGAGGTGAGGAGTGTGGCTATCTTTCAGAGCATCTGCTGCCTGGAGGAGGAGGGAGAACCCAGAAGTTTCTGCCTCCATCTGGGATCCGGTCGGACAAGACGTGTCAAAGGCCTCGGACCCTTGCAGCTTTTCCCGAGAAATGTCTTGATCCACTTCATTCCACCACCGTTGACCGAACCTTCCTGACACGGTGTCCATCTCACAGCACCTGCCGGGCGCCACAGAGGCTGCTGTGGGTGGAGGCAGAGAACAGGCCCCGGGACGGGAGATGAGGCTGGCAGCTGCCCAGTCCCCAAGCTTTCTCCGGGGTGGGGGTGACAGCAGCGACTGTCATGGAGGCTGAGTCTTTCCTCAGCAAGGCTAACAACCAAGAGCCCAGTTCTCAGGTTTCAAGGCCACACGGGCCTCTGGCTTAGGAGGAGGCTCTGCTCTTTGGGACGAGGCTGGTGGGGAGCCACCGTCTTGGACACGGCTGGTTGTCAGGCCAGAGCAAAGGCGCCCGAGGGGGTGGCCCAGCACCAATTAATACGCAGCTCGGAAGTGGTCCCGGGATGCGGCCGCTCACACCTCATGGGGCCCAAGTGGCCACAGGGTCCCACCCACTTCAAGGAGAGCAGGGAGGGGAGTGGGTCCGAAATACGTGGCAGACACCTGGTGGCCGTCATCCGTGGGGACGGCTTGATGCCCTTCCTGGGAGGCCTCTCCATGCGTTTGCACACACACAAGGATGTACCTGGAGCGTCCTTACCAGGTGTGTGACTCTGTTTCATGCCTGTCAAGGCTGCAGCGCATGTCAGGGCTTGGAGCGTCCATAGGTTATCTTGCCAGCCACCTACGGAGGGGCTTCTAGGATGTCTGTCATCGCTCTGTGAACAGCCCACAGTGCATATACTTACCCGTGCACTTTAGTGCACGCATCTCAGAAACCGGGGGGTGCTGGGTGCTGGCTTGCATATTTCAGTTTTCACAGATACTGCAAATCATCCTTCGGAGCGATGAGCAATGCACACCGCGCCTGCCCCCCACAGGATGGGGGCTACAGCCAGTCCCCACATATCTGCCAACGAGGGATGTGATACAGTTTCATCGCATGGGAGATCCCCCTATAATTTTTTTTAAATGATACAATGTTATGGATAAACACACGTAAACAGTGAAGTACGTACACAGCAGAAATCAGAAGCGCCCTCTTCTCTTGTCTTATTTTTCCTTTTGCGCCCCCATTCCAGAGGCGCCACTGTTGCCCGTGTGTCAGGCATCCTTCTAGATTTTTCTGGATGCATTTACCTAATATACTTCATAAATATATATTGAGTTTTTAATGTGTAACTTTGTTATCACTGTGTTGTGTTTTGTTCTGGAATTAGGCTCACCACCTACCTTCCCTCTTTGCTTCCTCCTTAATTTTTAGCATCTTTTATTACCCTTTGTTATGGAAGGAAATTCCCTGGCTTCTCGGGCTCTCTTTTCCTGAGTTTTTCTTTTTTCCTCACACACCTATAGGCGGGAGGAGGGGGACGAGAGGCGAAGGTGATTATGGCTTTGTCTGCCTTTTTCCTTCCCTTCCCGGAGTTGCCTGGGGTGGGGTGACCAGTGTCCAGACATGTCTCTGGGGTGGAGGCAGGAAGACGTGAAGGCAGGCTGGCTGCAGAGTCTCCGACGGGGAGGCGGGGGCAGGAGGCTGGCTGAGGAAGGGGATGTAACTCAGACAAGCATCCTTCCAAACTCCGGTGGGGAGGAAAAGCGCTCCTGTGGCAAAATTCTACAAAATGCTCTGAAGGATAAATTTTTCATTGTTCTGTCCTGCAGGCAGCTTGGGAAAACACCGTTGTCTCAGCCACAAGTGAGCTCCCCCATCTTATTTTATTTTTAAACGACACTTTCAGCCCTAGTTCTGACCCCGGACTAATGGGGCCGTCCTTGCCAAGGTCACCGGGTGGGAGCTGCGCAGCCGGGGCGCTGGGAGTGGAGGTGAGGCCGGGGACCAGCTGGGCGCTCTGCTCCCCACGCTCCTCACCCACCGTGGAGCCGTCCCGGACCGATCTCTGGCCAGAGAAACATCAAACGCACCAAATGACGTGGCGAACCACAAACCAGAGGCTGCGCTCACCCTTTCCACGTAAAGCACCCTGGGTGATTGACTTATTTACAAACTCTTAGGTGGTGCTGCTTAGACGCAGAGTTTGGAATAGTCATGTATTCGCTTTTCACAAGGACTTGATGTGCGAAGCTTGATTGCCCAGCCTGGCACAGGGGAGATGGGGTGGGTGAGGGCGGAGTTGGTGCGTGGAGCGTGCACCCAGCCCAGATTTTGTGTCAAAAGATTGTGCAGGGCCTCGCCTGCCCCCTGGGCCTCGCTGCTTTTCCCCCAGCAAAGGTGCGTTCTGTCCCCAAGGTGGAAAGCCTCCGCCACCTCCCTTGTTGTCACTCTCCTGCACCTGCCCCCCGAGGAGGGTCTGGCTCCAGGCGGCCCCTTTTTTGTCCTTAGAGCTGGGATCACAGCCGCTCCAGGGCCCAGGGTCAAACAAGGAAGACCTTAGATGTGTTGGTTTCTTCCTTGACCACCCTAAACAGTGCACCCTGAAAGTATGGGGGAGCAGTCCAGAGCCAACAGAGCAGAACCCTGACGGCGGTGAGGCAGGAGAGAGGAAGGAGCAGGAGATGAGTCAACCTCGCCTCCTTCCGAGGGCCGACTGGTCCAGGATGCGGGGACCCCACAGGCTCTCTGGGGACGTCCTGCCTGAGTGAGCAGGCGGCCGTGCCGTCTTGACTAGATGTGGCAGCTTGGTGACGCCCGCCTATTGGCTCCGTCCCTCCCTGCCCTCACTCTTGCTTCTCGGGACTGTTCTCCAGGGAAGCGTTAGGGCCGCGCTCGGCCTCCAGCTCTGTTTCCCAGGGAATTCCAGCTGAGCCGGAGAGACGTGTGCTAGTAACTTCTGCTGCCCTCTCTGCGGGGGTCTCCACCGCCGGTACCTGCTAAGGTCCCCACTCTACCAGGTTCTTTCATCCTCGAAGCAGCGCGTCCTTGTGTAGATGAAGCTTTGGCACCACGCATGCCCAAGGTTACCAGTACATACGTGGAGGAATCGGGCAGTTTGGATCTGGAATTTTGCTCCTTTTTTTTTTTTCTTTTTTTTGGGGGGGTCACACCTGCCACATATGGAAGTTCCCAGGCTAGGGGACAAGTTGGAGCTGCAGCTGTCAGCCTACTGCATACCCACAGCAACGCCAGATCCAAGCCATATCTGCGACCTAAACCACAGCTCACGGCGATGCTGGATCCTTAACCCACTGAGCGAGGCCAGGAATTGAACCCGCGACTTCATGGTTCCTGGTTGGGTTGATAACCCATTGAGCCACAACGGGAACTCCCTGGAATTTTTGTTCTTAAGTGTCATGCTAGAGCTACTGGTCACCTCGCAGTCACCACTAGCTGTACGCAGCTCCAAGGAAGTCTCTGGGCCCCCAAAACCCTGGAGTGGGCGTGATTATCACTTTACAGATGAAGAGAATTCGGCTCAGAAAGGTTTGAACGAGGTCTCTTGCTCATTCGGCACGTTCGATGGCTGCCTCTCTGTGCTAGGCCGTGTTCTAGATGCTGTGGGTGTGACAGCAGGCGCTCTGGGTCTGCGCTGTGTGGGACACACAGTAAACAGTCACCAACACAACAGAGTGACAGCTCGTGATCCGTGCTACAAGGCACCAAGGAGGAGGTGCCAGCGTCGCTGACACCCATGGGTCCCCAAGAGGCCGCCTGCAAGGGGTCGGTGGGGAAGAGCGGTCCCAGCGGAGGGAACAGCACAGGCAAAGACCTGGAGGTGGGGGCTGTCTCAGCACATTAGTTTGGGGTAAAGGAGGAGGGCCTGCTTGGGAGAGTGGAGGGGACGGGCGCAGGGCAGAGGCTGAGCACCGGCCTGGAGGGTCTTGGGCGGGTGACGGGATGGGACACAGCCCATGTGCCTGTTGAGAAAACCCTGAGGGGTAGGGTGGGGTCCGTGGAGTCTGGACTGGGGAGCAGGAAGGGAAGGGGAGACCGGTGAGGAGGGTGGTGGCCTTTGTCCTGTGTGCTCTGCACCCCTCAAGCTCTCACCTCCAGTGGGGATGGGGCCCAGCTTCCTGCACACGTGACAGCCGGAACACCCGTGGTCCGGGTGCCTGGTATTCTGAGGATAGGGTGGGGAGCGTGGATGGGGTTCTGGGGGCAGGTTGTGGGATGGCTCCCTGTCTTCCAGCATCTGGGATAAAACCTAGAACACTCCAGACCCCTCGGCATGCCCTCTGCAGCCCCTGCCTGCTCCTTCAGCGCACGTGGGCAGCGCAAGGGGACCCGTCACTGGGCAGGCCTTGCTGTCTCCTCCGAAGTCCATACACTGCCCATCTCTGCCAAGAAAACTCCTTCCTGCCCGTGGACACAGCCCACATGTGCATATCATGCACGGAGGCCCTGGACTCCCTCGGCCCCAAGTCCTTTTGCACACAGGCCAGGGTAAGACTTTTGTATCATGTGCAGAACAAATATTCTGGCAGTTTTTTATTAAAAGAAATATGCACAGCTCCAGCGATCCTGTTTGTACAAATGGGCCTTAGAGAAATCAAAGCCTGGGAGCTTAGCAGCTCAAGGGCCTCTTCTCAGAACCTGCCCCTCTGTCTGCCCGCTCCTGGCCCTGAAGACCGCCCCGTCCGATGTGCTGGTGGCATGATTATAGGTGTTCAGCATCTTGGCCATCACACCTGCACACACAGGTGTTGACGGGGGAGGTGGGGGACGCGTGGTTAAAAAAAACCCAAACCAGAAACAACCTAGATGCCATTTAGAGGGAATGGGAGAGGATTTGCTGCTATGGAAAAGCCAAGGTAGGATCACGGGAATAGAAATGAGAAGATGCCAGCGCAGGTTTTTAAAAAACACATTGGAGCAGTGTTTACTGTAAATGACACTTTAGGGGGTCTTCAAGGGGTGTTTGAGGGGGAGCAGGGAAGAGTGCGGAGGGGAGCCCGGCTGATTGGGACTGGGGGCAGGGGGATGGACTAAGTCAGCTTCTTTCCTGACTCGTTCTGGCACGTTTGTGATGCGTTTTGAATTGTAAATCAGCAGAGAAAAGCTGGTGTCCCGCACCGAGCAGGGGGCCCTTGTGGGGACCAAGCGTCCAGCTGCCACGGCAAAGGCAGGGCCCCGTTTTCCACTCCCGGCTTTGCAAAAACCAAGCAGCACCGCGGCAGCTTCTTCCAACCCCAGGAATATATGTTGTTTTTCACGCAGAAGGATGTGCGTGGCCCCCCCTGGGCGGGAGGTGGGTTTTCTGCCTGCACCGACGCTGACGCCCCTCATCCTTGTCTGGTCTGGGGTCCCAGCAAGCCGTGGAAGGAGGGAAAGGAAGAGACAGCAGGCGAAGCCGGCTAAGCGTCAGCTGCGGGGAGAGTCGCAGCAGCTTCAGTTTAGGCCGAGTCCTCTCCACGCTGCTTTACACTCAGGCCCGTCGACACACTCCTGACCTTTGTTCCACTGTTCGGCTCCCAGAGAATTCCAGAAACGAGAACACCATCCCTGGCCGTCAGCTGCCTGGCCCCGTGCGTCTGAAGCAATAAGGCGCTCGTCACTCCTGAGGGTTTATCGGGCTCAGCGGCGTGGTTCTGATGCCATCTGTGCTGCCGGCTGCACCCTGGACCGCCGTCAGGTGGGGAATTCCTCGAGGCGATAACTCAGTGCAGGCAGTGGAGACCAAGCTCTGGCCGGGCTCCTGGGTCGAGTGGGGCCGTACGTGTTCCAGGAACCGATCTACAAAGACAGTCGAGCCCGAATAAGAAAAGCCAAATCCAGGAGGCCCCTGGAGTGGATGCTTTGTTGCCAGAAAAGCCCATGGAGGCGCAGGCATTGATCTTAATTCTAGGAATTTATCTTAATTAGGAAGATGGACTCGATGGGCCAGGCCTGAGCCAGGCAGCGTGGGGCAGATGCCACAGAAACCCCAACTCAAACTGACATTAATAATAAAGGGAGCAGGGGTTTCTCAGAAAAGTAAATATAGAACCACCATAGGATCCAGCAGTCTCACTCTTGGGGATGAATCTGGACAAAACTACTATTCAAAAAGATACACGTTAGAGTTCCCGTCGTGGCTCAGTGGTTAACGAATCCGACTAGGAACCATGAGGTTGCGGGTTCGATCCCTGGCCTTGCTCAGTGGGTTAAGGATCTGGCGTTGCTGTGAGCTGTGGTGTAGGTTGCAGACGCGGCTCGGATCCTGCATTGCTGTGGCTCTGGTGTAGGCCGGCGGCTGCAGCTCTGATTCGACCCCCAGCCTGGGAATCTCCATATGCCACAGGAGCGGCCCTAAAAATAGCAAAAAGACAGAAAAAAAAAAAAAAGATACATGCACTCTATGTTCCTAGCAGCACTATTCACAATAACCAAGACATGAAAGCAACCTAAATGTCCATTGACAGAAGAATGGATCAAGAAGGTGAGGTACATATACACAACGGAATACTACTCAGCCGTGAAAAAGAATGAAATAATGCCATTTGCAGCAACATGGATGCAACTAGAGATTCTCATACCAAGTGAAGTAAGTCAGAAAGAGAAAGACAAACCCCATATGATATCACTTACATGTGGCATCTGAAATATGGCACACATGAACCTGCCTACAGAATAGAACCAGACTCAGACATGGAGAACAGACTTGTGGTTGCCAAGGGGGAGGGGGAGGAAGTGGGAGGGACTGGGAGTCTGGGCTTAGTAGATGAAACTGTTCTATTTAGACTGGATAAGCAATGAGGTCTTGCTGTACAGCACAGGAAACTCTATCCAGTCTCTTGGGACAGAACATGATGGAAGAGAGTGTGAAAAAAAGAATGTATATATGTATATTTGTGGGACTGGGTCACTATGCTGCACAGCAGAAAGTGGTACAACACTGCAAATCAACTATATTATATACAGTAGTGTATACAGTACAGTGTAAAGTATATATTATACTTATTTAAATTTAAATTTCTTTTTAAACAGTAAAGGGAATGTTTGGGACCTGCTTTAGCGGGAAAGTCAGAAGCTGGTGTGGACGTAGCAGCTCCAGCAATCCGACCAGGCTAGAGTGGCCCCGTCCCGCTGTGTCCGCTGTGTTGCCGTCATCCTCAGAGCACCTTGCCTTTGGCCACCAGATGACAGTCTGCTCCTCTGGTCGCTGTTTGCTTCCAGGTCTCAGATCAGTAAGAAAGAGCCCAAGAAAAATGTCCCAGGTTTGGGGCCTGGCTGGCGGCCCTGGTCGTCTCTGCCTGCCGGATGCTCAGCTCTGAGCAGAGAGTGAGGAGGAGATGGGTGGGCTTCCCCTCCCCCACTTGGGAGCCGCGTGCACAGGATTTGGCTCCTTCTAATGGTTCCTCCTCTCCACCCTTATTTTTGGGAGGCTAAATGCTTCTACTCCCGTCCCCCCCATACGTCAGCCGTGTGTGTGATGCAATCACGTTATTTAGTGTCTTTCTCCTCAGCTGGACTGTGTCTTCCTGGCAAGAGCAGCCAGCTCCACGCTGCTCACCAGGGTGCCCAGGAGCCTGGCCCAGGGCTGGCCTGGGAGACATGCTTGGCACACACCTATTGGCCGATGGTCCAGCTGGTGAGAAGCAGAGTGAGAATCTCCCCGTGTTTTCTCTGAATCCAAGTCTTGGCGCTTCGAAACCCCCAACCCCACCTCCTTGAGAGCAGGCAGCCTGCACTGGGGGTCACGGAGGCTGGGTCCCCCACTCTGCCCAGGCTCTGACCTGCCGACACAGAGAGCCTGTCTTCTTCCTGGGCCTCAGCGTCTGCATGTTGATGGGTTTTTTTGTTTGTTTTGTTTTGTTTTGTTTTTGCTTTTGAGGGCTGCACCCGTGGCATATGGAGGTTCCCAGGCTAGGGGTCTAATTGGAGCTACAGCTTCCAGCCTACACCACAGCCACAGCAACGCGGGATCCAAGCTGTGTCTGTGACCTACACCACAGCTCATGGCAATGTCGGATCCTTAACCCACTGATCGAGGCCAGGGATTGAACCTGCCTCCTCGTGGATACTAGTTGGATTCGTTTCTGCAACACCACAACGGGAACTCTTCCATCCCGATAATTTTTTGGATCTTTTGCAGGCTATGTCAGACCCCGGCCCCGTCTCACCCTCTGTGCTTGCAGGAGGCTTCAGGGGCTGGGTCCTGTCTGCTGGGAGCTGGCTGACATGCAGGGCCGGAGTGGGGCTTCAAAGGACATCCGTCCACGTTGTCCCCTGCAGGACTGTTGGTGTGGTGTGTGCCTTGCACGCATGTGTGCATGGGCTTATTGGGTGGGGGTGTGTGAGGGGAGCCGTAGAGTAGCCCGAGACCCAAGCAAGTCCACCGGGTGGGTGAATTTGTCCCTTGGGTGGTGTCCCCAAGTGGGTTCTAAGCTCACCAGAGGGGGTGGGGACAGTCTGGGAGCCCCTCCTCAGGACCTAGGTCTTGTTTGAGCTCCACAGACGTTAACTTGGCAGACACAGCCCTAGCTCCTGCCAGTCCCAGCGGGTCAGCCGACCCCTCACCTTTCCTCGGAGGCCCAGGGTTGTCGTCTGGAAAGGGCGTGCTGGTTTCCCAGGGCCGCAGGAACAGGCTGCAGTGATTCTCCCTGCCTGCGGTTCCCAAAGGTACATTTTGGGAGTAATGGACCCACAATTTCCACTTTCATGTGGACTGGGGAAAAACACATCCCTTTGCGGCCATGTACAAAGACCACTGTACAAAGTGGCTTCAACGGAGTACAGGCACGTTAAAGACCTTGGGGACTGGGGGTCAGATGGAACCATGAGGTCAATAACAGTGCCGAGGACCATGGCAGACTCTCCAGGCGTGGGGCCAAGGCTGGCGATTGCCCTCCAGGCCTGTGAGCGTCGGGCGTGTCCAGCCTGAAGTCCCACGTGGATGTGAGTTTCAGGGGACATTTCAACCCAGCACGGCCGTGGTCTTGTTCAGTCCACCGCCAGCCCTCCGATAACACGGTAAGATCAGAATCGTCACACCCATTTCTCAAATGAGGAAACTGAGGCCCTGGCAGCTGCCAAGGGACAAATGCAGGACCTACACTTGGATACAAAGCCAGGACATGATGGAGAAGGCAGGGAGGGCCGGGTCCTGAAATTCCCGGTGCTTCTGTGGCTCTGCAACCGGCATAATCGGCCATAAAGAGGAAACTTCAAGAAGAAAAACAAAGAAAAACCCAAATTGGCTCTGTATGTTTACAACCAAAGGGCCTCTCCTGGGAGTAGAATATGAAATTTTAATATTTTAGGCAAGCAGGCAATACTTCTTGTCTAGACATGGAGAAATGTTGAGATGCAGAATTATTTCCAGCGTCTCAGTCAAGGCAGCACGGCTCCTGTGTGTCCCCCCGCAGATTCAGGGTGGCGGGGAGGGGGCATGTACTCTGGGAACAGACACCAGAGCCCTGACTGCCCACGGGCGGCCTCAGCTGCTGTGCGTCGCCACGGACCCGAGAGATGCTGGCTGGCGGGCTGTCTTTTCCCAGACAATTGAGCTGCTTACAAATCAATAAAAACACGATTGATTGGGACAAGGGCTTTACCGTACTTGAGTCTCGAACCACTGTCCGAAGAGTGTGGGATCGTTAAACCCATAGTTTGCTCTCAGAAACACGGAGCGGGGAAGGGAGAGGAATGAGGGATGGGCCAGGTTGTGAGTTCTGTTACTTTGCTGTATTTCTCTCTTAGTTGCCACCTGGAAACGTAAGCAGAGTCAGAGTTCCTGTTGTCAGTCCGCAGAAACCATTCTCACTAGGATCCATGAGGATTCGCGTTCGATCCCTGGCCTCGCTCAGTGGATTAAGGATCTGGCATTGCTGTGAGCTGCAGTGTAGGTCACAGACGTGGCTCGGATCCCCTGTTGCTGTGGCTGTGGTGTAGGCCGGCAGTTACAGCTCTGATGAGACCCCTAGCCTGGGAACCTCCATGTGCTGCGGGTGTGGCCCTAAAAAGACCAAAAAAAAAAAAAAAGAAAAGAGAAAAAAGAAAAAGAAAAGCAGGTGAAGCAGCTTCTTGTTGGTCACGTGTTGGGATGCTGAAGCTGGGCTGGGGCACCCAGCCTGCCTTCCTCTAAGCTGTGTGACCTTCAGCCAGTTCCTTCCTCTCTCTGGGCCTCAGATTCCTCGTTTATAAACGAGTTGGTAGGATGGGTCTCTTCAACCCCCGTCATCCCCACAAGACTCAGACCCAGGATCCCGGGGGGTAAGGCTGGGAGAGATGCAGCTGGGTTTCCCACAGGGTCACTTCATGCGTGTGAGCCATGGGGTCAGAAGCACATGTCGAGGAACCTGAGGCTCGGGGCCCCTTGAATGGGGCAGCTGATAACCTGGGATGTCTCTCCATCTCCAGCGCAGCTCAGAGTGAGGGATCTGAGTGTGATTTGATTTCCACTGTGCACCCCTCTAGGTTTTCTGAGAGAACAAAACCTCAGATGCCAAAGAGGCTTCGGATCCCATAATCCCGCCTCGAGAAGCCTCTTGGTCCTGGTTTTACACTTTTCACACCCACACACAGAGAAGGGAAGTGGCTTTTGCCCAAGGAGGCTGGGAGGTGGCTGAGACTAACATCTGTGGCTCCTCGGCCCTGCTCCTCCCCTTGGCGTCAGCAGCTCCGCAAGTCCTGTGGCGGAATCTTTAGAAGTTGACTTTCTACTAAGCCTCTCTCCAGCCCAGGGACTCGTCTGGAAGTCATGGGTGGGGTCTGCCTCTCTGGTCAGCTGTGGTTGTAGTGTTAATATTTCCCAGACGACGCTTCCTGGTCCCCAGTTTCTCTGTCCCCTCAAACCTCCGCGAAGGGAGGAATGTGCTGGGCTGGCCCAGACATCCTGGTTTCTCTGCTGCTACCTGCCCGCTACGCAGAAACAGCCGGCTCCACTTAATGTGCAGCTTGGAGTCCGCCGTCCAAACCTAGGTTGGTGCTAAAAAAGCCAGAGGACACGCCCAAGGCAGGCACCTGCTCCCATCCACCCACCAGCCCAGCTGGAAATGCGGCCACGGCTCCTCCTGTCGGCTGACTCTCTTGTTTGTTTCCAGCCCCGCCCATCATTCACAAAGAAGGCTTGGCACCCCCTCTGCCTTCTTTGAAGCAGTCATCCTCCTCTTCCTGTGAGCTGGTCTGAGCACGGTCCCAGTCTCTGATCACGAGCCAGGTAGTTATTGATCACTTATTAAGCGCCAGGAAGTTGCCATCACTATCAGCATCAGTACTAGGTCAACCCTATGAGGCGGGGACGAATCTTGTCCCTTTTTTTTTTTTTTTTGTCTTTTTGCCTTTTCTAGGGCCACTCGCACGGCATGTGGAGGTTCCCAGGCTAGGGGTCTAATCGGAGCTGTAGCTGCCGGCCTACACCACAGCCACAGCCACATGGGATCCAAGCTGCATCTGCGACCTACACCACAGCTCAGGGCAACACCAGATCCTTAACCCACTGAGCGAGGCCAGGGATTGAACCCGCAACCTCAAGGTTCCTAGTTGGATTCATTTCCACTGCACCATGGTGGGAACTCCTGAGACCACTTTCTTTTTTTAAAAAAATAAATTTTTGGAGTTCCCGTCGTGGCGCAGTGGTTAACGAATCCGACTAGGAACCATGAGGTTGCGGGTTCGGTCCCTGCCGTTGCTCAGTGGGTTAACGATCTGGCGTTGCCGTGAGCTGTGGTGTAGGTTGCAGACGCGGTTCAGATCCCGCGTTGTTGTGGCTCTGGCATAGGCCGGTGGCTACAGCTCCGATTGGACCCCTAGCCTGGGAACCTCCATATGCCGCGGGAGCGGCCCAAGAAATAGCAACAACAACAACAACAACAAAAAGACAAAAATAAATAAATAAATAAATTTTATTGCATAATTGACACAGAAAGTAAGTATCAGTTTCAGGTGTGCACCAAAGTGAATCAGTTCCGTGTGTATCCAGTCTTTTTCAGATTCTTTTCCCTCACACGTTATTACACAGTGTTGAGTAGATTGCCCTGTGCTATTAAATAGGTCCTGGTTACCTATTTTATTTATTTATTCATTTATTCATTTTGTCTTTTTAGGGCTTCACCCACAGTATATGGAAGTTCCCAGGCTAGGGGTCGAATCAGAGCTGTAGCTGCCAGACTACACCACAGCCACAGTTCTGCTGGAAGGTTTAAGCAAAGGTTCCCTCGAGGCTGTCTCTCCCTCCAAGAGGAATGTTTGCTTCTCAAGTCTTACTTTCAAAGTGAGCAGCGCATTCAAGTTTAATAGCAATTGATGGCATCTCCGATATGCCAGGCAGGACACCAGGTGCAGGAGCTGCCCTCGTGGAGCCCACACTGCAGTAGGGCCACAGGTGCCCGCTGTGGTCATTCGCCACAAGGAAGTGGGGAAGACAGAGCAGGAAGCTGGGCTGGGAGGAGGGGTCGGGGAATTTGAGATGCGGGGCCGGGGGGGCCTCTCTAGGGAGCAGACATTGAGATAAAACCTGAACATTGATCAGGAGGTGGCCATGAAAGAGACAACAGCAAGTGCAAAGGCCCTGGGGTGGGCATGAGCTTGTCTTACTGGAGATTCCAAGGTCAGTGATTCAGGGCTGGGGAGGAGGAGGAGGAGGTCAAAGAGATAGACCTTCTTAAATAGAGACACTACACTATCACTGAGGTACTCCACTACCCAAATATCCTGGGGGCTGGGGGCAGGGGGACGTAGGTTTATGGCATGTCCACCACGGGACACACATGGCATTTCATGGCACCCTCGCAACAGCGAATGAGGCAGGAGTTCTCGTTACCCCCACTTAGCAGATGAGGGGCCTGAGGGTCAAGGTGGTGGAACAGGTCCTTGGAAGCCACTGCTGACCAGGCTGGTCCCTGAGGGGCTTGTGGGCTGCAGGAGGTTCTTGGCTGAAAATGTGAAGTCCAGGGGTGGGAGTTGCCCAGGTTTCCTCTGTCTCATCACGTGCTCTCACTTTTGCTATTTCCAGCCTAACCCTGTTGAAACTCTGAGAGATGTCGGCCCATACAGCCTCTGGTCCATACTCCCAGGCCCGCTTGTGCAAAGCTGGGGGCCAGGGGAAACAGATTTCTGCCAACCTGTCCTCGCTCAGGCTTGGGGGGCATGCACCCCTCCCTCTCAAGGCTAGGCATCTGTGAAGTACCTCTCTGGCACAGGCTTTTCAGAGTCTGAAAGCCAGGGATCCACAGGAAGAAACCAAAAGCAGGCTCGGTTTGGGGAGCAAGTAGACTGCTCGCAATTGGTTTGATGGCGGGTGGTGCCCCGAGGCCCATACGCCCTGGCACCTGGCCCGGGACCACTCCCTGCCCATTTGCTGGGGGCATGTAACCCGCGGAAGCTGCATCCGGCATCTCCCGGCCCTCCTCCACACCTGACTCAGGTGTGACGGGACCAGATGGACCTGCACGGGAGCTTTGTACCAGGGATGCCAGGATGTGGTCCTGGGCAGGCCTGAGAATCTTTTCTCCTGAAGCTTGTGTTCTACTGAGAGAGCCACAAATCATGCGTAAAAACATAAAAGATGCTACCTTGGAGCGACAAATGATAGGTGGGGACAGGGTGACCAGCAGAGGAAGAGGGGTCACAGAAGACCACTCTGAAGAGGTGGCCTTTGCAGGGAGACCTGAGTCAAGAAGAAAGACCCCCCCTCCCCTCCCACTCTTGGGAAGGACAAAATGACACAGGGCCTTGTGCACCAAGTTGGCGCTATCTGCCAGCTCTGCCCCCGCTGAGGCCCATTTCACAGATCAGTAAACTGAGACACAGAGAAGCAAACTAACTCACCAAGGCTATAGGGCCAAGAAGAACCCAAGCCCCCTGGCTCCAGGGCCCACACACAGAACCGCTAGCCTGTACCGCCTCTCGAAGAAACCTAGGGGCACAGAGTCCTACCCCCCATATCCGTGGTAGCCTGTGCTTTCAAACCAAGGACCTGCGTCCATCTAAACACCTAGGTGGGGGGGGGGCACTACCAGGTGGAAAGCTGGTCCACCTGCTACCTTGCGCCACGTGCCCGCCGTCCTCCGTTTCTGCTCTCAATGGGGGCCTCGTGCAGGCTCGCAGGGGAGCCTCTAGTTACAGCCCCCGCACTAAGCGTGGCCAAGGGCTGGTGTTTCACTCCCCATGTGTCAGGGATCTGCAGGAGGCTCCTTGCTGCCCAGGCCCGGCTACACTCCGGTCAAGCCCCGGGATGTCACAGTGGCATCAAATCGCTATAAACCTTTTTAAACACTGTCACCATGGATGGCTAACAAGGTCCAAACGGTGAAAAGTGTGAAGCTAATGTCACCACATGGCATCCATTCCCCAGCCTCCAGGGTCTGGCCACTCTGGTCCCCTGCATTTGCCTGGAGCCAGCGGCCTGTCTCACGGACAGCATCTGGGGACAAGAGGGTCCAGGCTGAGGCTGTGTCCCCAGATGTCTCCAGAGCTGCCAGTCCCTGGTCCCCGGCATGGTTTGGGTTCTGTGCTCCCGGGCAAAGCCAGGGAGTGAGGCCTCGTTGCTCTGGGCTGTGGACGCTGCGCGGGCCTTTGTGACTCAGGGAATGAGCACAGCTGCCGTGGGGCCGGCTGACCTGTTTCCAGTGATTCCATCTGCTTCCAGCCTTTAGGCAGCTGCCCACCTCCCACCCCTTCTGACTCCCCAGGCCCCAGGCCTTTCTGCTGGCTCCGTCTCACGTCAAAACTGTCCCCTGTCCCTGGAATGTGCCTCCAGAAGGCCCCCATACACACTCGGGAGGAAGGGGCGGCTCAGACCACTGGCCCCAGCCCAGCCGGCCCCACGTGCCTCCTCCCTGGAACCAGGATGCCAACGCGGGAGGGACTGGGGCATCAGCAGCCCCTGGCAGAAGAGGGTGAGGGCTCATGGCAGCCCGGGGAGCAGACACGGGAGAACATACAGCACATTTCTTTCAACTTCAGGTGGAAAAGCACTGACTCATCCCCCAGCCTTTGTTTTTACCCCAAAGCAGTCACTGAACTCTTTGCGTCTTCAGCCCCGAAACTAATGAAACACGTATCAGGTTGGGGTTTTACGGGGAGATGGACCCCGGTCACACTTTGTTTACTCCCTTAGGCTCTCAATGTTCCTCTCATAAGCCAAGTCGGGGTGTCTTAGGGCTGGGGTCTCCTGGTCTCCTCTCTTTGCCCTCAACTCCATCTCTGTTCCGCAGACAGTAGAAGGCAGTTCTCCAGCAGGTGCTCTTGGGAGGACTGGGGTCTGAGGTGCTCTTGGCACGAACGTCGTGGCTGCTTCATTTTAACAGGTGGAGCATTAGCAAGTCGGTGGCAGCAGCGCCCCAAGACCACGGCTCCCTGGGTGGTCACTGCCGTAAAGCAGCACCGGTGTCTTTGGCCGCACGCGTCCCTAGAGAGAACATTGGCATTGCCTTCGTAGGAAAGGTCGCAGGGTCCTGAAACGTTGGGCATCGTGCAGCGAGGCAGGGTAGACGCGGTCAATTGTTTGGGGATCGAAGCCCCAGGCTAAAATTTCTCCAACAAAGTCGTCAAGGTGCCCACAACCGCTCTGCCTCAGGGGAGGGGGCTGGGAGACAGCACCCTGGGGAGAGCGGAATTCAGGCTCCCCTCCCCGACAGGAATAGTGCCCGGTGCTCTTTGCAGAATCGTGCACAGAACTCCTGGCTGAGGCTTCAGCCACTCTGAACGTTCTTAAGAACAAACACGATCGTGCTAGCTGAAAAATAAGAAAGTGAAATAAATGCTAGGCAGTCCCTTTGAAGGACGGTGGCGGGAGAGCTGCAGAGGGCCTGGTCTGTTCTGTACAGAGCCCTTGACGGTCACGCCTTTCTGGAATGCCGACCAGAAATATGTTACATTCAGATGCAAAGCTATTTGTTCAAGTTATCAAACCGCAGCTGAAAAACATGATTTTTTTCCACTTTTTTTTTTCTTCTCTCCTCACTAAGAAAATTGAAGTATAAAATCCAGCAGACAATTATGCTTCGCGGAGTGGTGTCATGTCTGCAGGCTTCTCGGATGCCGGCGGTGGCCTCTAATTAGATTTGGGGTTCTCTATGTGGGGGCCCCAGCTTAATGCAATTTGAAAACTAATCATACTTAATTAGATTGTACTATTAGGAAAGAGCGGAGCACATGGAAGAGTTGCGACTCCTGCTTGGGAAACTTACAAAAGCAATATCACAAAACACGCTGTTATTACCCAGGAGAGGAGTGAAAGTCATTCATCTTAGGTTTGAATGATTGGCTTTGCATCGTGCTGGCCAGGTACTGAGGGGTGTCCCTTCTCTACGGGGCCGCGTTTTCCTGGTGTCCTGTGTGTCTGGCTGCCTTCCCTCAGAATGGAGGGGACTTTATCTCAGGCCGTGATCTGGAGACCGTTCTTGCACTTTTGGTGCAAGTTGTAAGAGACACACTTCATGCCTCATTTTGTTGGGGCACGTGGTTCAAAGGCGGCTGACACCTGGGGTGGAGGGAGGCTGTCGCCATGCTGAAAACCTCCATGTGTCATGGTTTAATGACCTGCAATAAGCAGAGGAAGGACACCTGCCTGTATGTAGGAGGCACAGGTCCAAGGTCATTGTTAATTCCCCTCCTGGCAGCTGGGAAACTCCGAGCCCTGGGGAGCAAAACACTGGTGTCTCCAGCTCACTGAATGGACATCAGCCTGGTTCATCTTCGCAACTGAAAAGAGTTTCTCAGTTCTCCACCTGTCGATGAGAGAAGAAGGATTCCAGGTCAACCCTTTGGTCAATTTCTGACCAAGGGCGTTAAAGGAGGACGCTCCACTCACCTCCCCTGTGTCTTTATTTCTGGTTTGTAAAGTGAGTGTCAGCAAGTGAGTGATGAATAAATGAATGAATGTGTCACTCCTCAAATATTGCTTGCCTGGCACTGGGGATTAAAATAATGAAGAAGACAGGTTCCTGTCCTCAGAGAGCAGGGATCCTTTAGAAAGCAGAGCCTGAGGCAAGGATTAAGTGGTTCCTGCTGTACTGGGGAGGAGCAAGCCCAGGGCAGAGGAGGTGAGAGCGTGGGAGGGGAGGTGGTGGAGGCGGATGTGACCGGCAGTGAGGCAGGACTGCCATGCCCAATGTGCCCAGGAGGGACACAGCAGGCTGCCCAGCAGGGGTGTTTGCCCAGCACACAAGCTTCCCTGCAAAGATGGCCAGGAGGAGCTGCACCTCCAAGGAGTCACAGGAGGGAGAAAGGAGAAGGAATTCTGCCCGGCTCAGGACTCAACCCCATACCCGTCCTCTCTGGGCACCTCATCCAGCCTCTTGGGATGGCTAGAATAGCCAGAGTTCCCTGTGCAGTGTCGTTTGCCTGGGGAAGTGGCAGGGGGGGGGGCAGTGTCTTCTGAGAGGGAAGGCAGGAGCACCTGGGAGAACGTGAGGTGGGGCTCGAGGGAGAGAGACAACTGAAGAGGGCGATGCCTGTGTCCGTGGGGGTGTGGACAGCACAGCAGGAGCACAGGGGCATCTCACAGTCTTCGGGGGCTCAATTCTGTTTTGGAGAGGAGGAGTATGTGTCTCCACATGGAAAGATGAGTAGGATTTGGCCAGAGGAAGGATGCGGGTGGGGCAGCCTTCCAGCAGCAGGCATAGGTGGGCAAAGGTAGGATGGAAGGGGAGTTGGAAGCAGGGGGAAGGCTAGGACGAGTTCAAGTCTCTTCCCCAAACTGTCCCCAAGGACATTTCTCCATGGGTATGTGTCTCTGTGTGGGTGGGAGCATCTGTTCGCTGTGTTGATTTGAACATCTGGCCCACACAGAATATTTCCAGGTCACATCCACATCCCTCTGGACTTTGTGGAAGCTGTTTTCTGGTGTAATGTGCTTCTGCGGAAAAGGCAGGTCCGTTCAAATATTCCCCTGCTTTTCTGTGACTCATTTTCTTGCCTTGATATTTGAAGAAGTCTTTCTCTGTCTTTGAAATTGAATTGTTCAATTACAGTATGGCTCAGTGTTGGCCATTTTGAAGAAAAGCTTCTTGAAACATAATGAGTATTTTTTAAATAGAAAGTTTTAGAGGTTTTTCTTCATTTCAGGGAAATATTCTTGCTTCATGTCTTCGAACACACTGTCACTTTTGGGGTTTGTAATCCAGAGACACCCCAAACCCTTATAGCCAATCTCCTGTGACAGGTTTTCACATGTTAGTTCTGTTCAGCTCTAATCACTTGCCATTTTCATGTGTATTCATTTTATCTCAAACCTTTTCTCTAGGTTAATATTTGATTTCCAACTCTATCTCTTGTCTTTTCTGTCATTTTAAAGTTATGTAACAATGCTTTTAAAAAATCTATTCCCTTAGGTCAGTTTATATCTTAAATAGGATTTTAAAATTATTTTGTCTTCCAGCATTTGTTTTACTGAATGCATCATTTTTTGTTAAGTTTTTCTATGGGGTGAAGCAACTGGGAGAAATTCTCTTCTGTTTCTGGAGACATATCTTCTTCTTGATTGGGCTCTTCTTTCCTTTCCTCTTCCTCCCTCCCTCCTTCCTTTCTTCTTTCCTTCCTTCCTTCCTCCTTCCTCCTTCCTTTCCCCATCCCTCCCTTAGTGTTCTAACTTTCCTTGCTCTGAAGTCTGCTCTGTCTGAATGTAAATATCTACTCCTGCTTTCTTTTGATTGAAAAGAATGGTATATCTTCCCCCACCCCTTTATTTTTAATCCATCTGTGTCTTTACATTTAAAGCAGGTTTCTTTTGGACAACATAGAGGCAGACCTTGTTTTCTTACCTACTCTGTCAGTCTATGGCTTTTGATAGGTGTAGTTACCCCATTGATGTTTAAAGGGATTATTGGTAGAGTTGATTAATATTTACCACATTTGTTACTATTTCTATTCGTCATGCTTATTATTTTTTGTCTTCTCTTTTTCTGCCTTCTCTGGTTTTAATGGAGCATGTTCTCTCTGACTTCATTTTTCTCTCCTCTCTAGTATATTAATTATTCTTCTTTTAAAAATTTTTAGTGGTTGCCTTAGAGTTTGCAATATACACGTATAGCTAATCCAAGGTACTATCAACTAACACGATCCCACTTTGTGAGTAGTGAGGATAGCTTATAATAGAGTGTTCTCAATCCATTACCCCTTCTAGTCCATATAATATTGTTATCATTAATGTTGCTTGTCCTTAAGCTATAATAGCCAAATGAATTTTTGCTGTTATTGTTTTGAAGTTATCTATCAGATTAATTATGAATAAGGAAAATACACGATTTGATTTTAACTTCATTTATTCCCTTTCTAATTCTCTTTCTTTATGTAGTTCTGAATTTTCCTTCCTTCGAAGAACTTTTTATTTTATTTTATTTTATTACTACTTTTTTTGTCTCTTGTCTTTCTAGGGCCGCACCTGTGGCATATGGATGTTCCCAGGCTAGGGGTCTAATTGGAGCTCTGGCTCCCAGCCTATGCCAGAGTCACGACTCCAGATCTGAGCCTACACTACAGGTCATGGCAATGCCAGATCCTTAACCCACTGAGTGAGGTCAGGAATCAAACCCGCAACCTCATGGTTCCTAGTCAGCTTCAGTTCCACTGCACCAAGATGGACATCCCCTTTGAAGAACTTTTAGAAATACTTCTTTCAGTTCGTTTATGGCTCAGTGGTAACAAATCTGACTAGAATCCATGAAAATGCGGGTTTGATCCCTCACTTCTCTCAGTGAGTTAAGGTGTTGCCATGAGCTGTAGATATGGCTCAGATCCTGCGTTGCTGTGGCTGTGGCATAGCCCAGCATCTGCAGCTCCAATTTGACTCCTACCCTGGGAATTTCCATATACTGCAGGTGTGCCCCCCCCATACTTCTTATAAGACAGATCTGAGACAAATGCCCTCAGTTTACTTTCCCTTAAGATTTGAAGGATAATTTCACTAGGTTGTCAAAATTTTAATATTTCACTCAAATCTTTACTTGCTTAAAAGGCTTTTCAAGAGACATCTGCTGTAATTCTTTTCCTTGTCCCTCTGTAGTAAATTGGTCCCCCCACCCCTACCCACTCCAGCTTCTTTCAAGGTTTTCTCTTTTCTTTGGTTTTCTACAGTTCGAGTGTGGTATGCTTAGTCTTTTGGTGTTTATCCTACTTGGTGTTCTCTGTGCTTCCTGGTGACATTAATTTTGGAAAAAATCTCAGTCCTGTTATTATTCGTACATTTTTTCTATTCCTTTCTTTTTTTTCCCCCCACTGCTGTTATGCCCATTATACATATGTTATACCTTTTGGTAATTGTCCCACATTTCATGGACAGTCTTTATTCTGTTCTGTTCTTTAAAAAAATTTTTTTTTCTTTGCTTTTCAGTTTGGGAAGTTCTTATTGACACATCTTCAAGCTCAATGATTCTTTCTTCATCCATGTGCAGTCAACTAAAGAGCTCATCATAAGCATTCTTACTTTCTCTTATAGTGTTTTTGATTTCCAACATTCCTTTTTGATTCTTTCTAAGAGTCCACCTCCTTGCTTATATTATCTGTCTGTTCTTGTATGCTGTCCACTTCTTCCATTAGAGCATATAGCATGTTAATCATAGTTATTTTAAGTCCTGACCTGATAATTCTGAAACCCCTGCCATTACCTAGTCTGGTTCTAAGGCCCACGCTGTCTTCTCAGACTGTGCGTTTTCTTGCCTTGTAGTGTGCCTTGTAACTTTTTGTTGAAATCTGGACATGTATTGAGCAATAGGAGCTGAGGCAAACAGGATTTATTGTGAGGAGCTATGTCAGTGTGGCTTAGGGCTGGGCAGTGTTTCATGTTTGTTATAACCATAAGTAGCAACAAAGGTTTCAGATCCCTCATGCCCATGTTTTGGTCTCTCCTATTGCCTTTGGGTTTCCCTGGAAATTCCTCTTTAAATTGAATGCGTCCCACAGCTCTCAGTTGTAACTTACTGTTACTCTACTGGAGCCCTGTTAAAGTGATAATAAAATCATAGGAAGAGGAAATGTCCTGTGATCTTATCAACAAATCTTCTGAGTGGGCCAGGGCCCCTCAGCTGTGACCTTCAGAAGAGTTTAGTCCTTTTTCCTCTTCATTAAAGTGATATGGAAGGCCACAGGAGGCTCTAGGTGTCTAGTTGCCCTTGACCTAGGTGATAAGGCTCTGTAAAGTATTTTCTCTTGAGTACAGGCCTTTGTTAAGGAGAATAGTAGGTTTGGGGGCATATTTCAAAGTGGCTGCATTCCCCTCCCCCTGCTGGAACCACTGGTGAGGTTCCTAAAGGGAAAACTCATGACAGTGAGGGCCCCCTCTTGAAATGGGACTGAGTTTTTCATCTCAAGTGAGTCCACACTCAGTCTCCAGCAATTAGTCAATTGCTGTTTAAGTGTTGCTGCCTGCTCCTGGTTCCAGCAGCTTCTGGTTTCTGTAAGCGGTGACTTTCCGCCTGTCCGTCTCCCAGGTTTCTAGGGTGACAGTCTGCCCTGCGACCTCGGGTCTCTGAAGGATCTAGGAAGTGATGTTGATTTTCAGTTTGCTCAGCTTTTCTCTTGTTGTGTGGATGAGCATGATGAGTTCTAAGCTTTACATGTTGGAGGAGAAACTGGAAGTCCTCTGAATACATTTTAAAATCAAGTTGTAAAGTATTTTATTGCCAGTTACTGAAAGCTTCTTGGAAAATTCAGATCAAAGGGACAAATTATTTCTTGCATAAGCTATCTGCATAATTGCCTCAATTACCCCTCCGTGTGCAGAGGCACGGGACCTCAGGGCAACTTGAGAAACCAGTCAGCCCTTCCTCCAGCTCAGGTTGGGAGCAAGTATGATGGGCTGGATGCAGAGTGCAGGGAAGCTCGTCCCAGGGGGTGGTGTGCACAGAGTTATGGGGCCCAGACCAGGGTGAAGCAAGTGAGGCACTCAGGGTGAACATTTATGGGGGGCCTAACATGCAGGCACCAACTCTGCATAGGAACAGCCCTGAGAGGGATTCTCCCTAAATTTTAAACCCGAGTGTCTTGCTTGATCAGCCCTAGTTATGAGCACAAGTTTAGGGTCCAGACTGCCCAGCCTCACCCTTGTCTGCTGCCCGCTGGCTAAGTGACCTTGGGCGAGATAATGACCTCTCAGTGGCTCAGTTTTCGCACTTGAAAAGTGGAGATAAGCCTAATGCTTACTAGCAGGGACTATAGACTCTTAAGCAAAATCCCTGTGTTGGAATCTTAACCCCATGGGTGAAAGTTTTCAGAGATGGGACATTTGGGAGGTTCTTGTGTCATAAGAGCTCTGTGAATGGGGTTGGTGTCCTTATAAAAGGACCCCAGAGAGCTCCCTCGCCCCTTCTATCATGTGAGAATGAGAGAGAAGAGAGCCATCTATGATCCAAGAAACCAGACACCAAATCTGCCAGTGCCCAGATCTTGGACTTCCAGCTTCCAGAGCTATGAGAAATACATTTCTGTTGTTTATAAGCCATTTCTGCTATGTGTGGGATTCTGTTATAGCACCCCAAATGCACCAAGACACTGGGAAACAGCACCCTCAAACACGTCACTTGTTTATTTCTCTCTCGATTCCTGTAGCGGAAGCTTCTGCTTCACTGTCTTCCCTCCACCATCCTGGCTTCTCCTGCAGCTCAGCCAGCCCACCTCCCCGTCCTCTGCCCTTCATTCTCAGCTCGGCTGCCGGCCAGCTCTTTCTTGCACCCAGAGGCTGCCCAGCCCATGTGGGGGTGGCTGGGAAGTGCCTGTGACAGCTCTTGGCGCCTGGTCTCAGCAGGTCAGTTCTGAGGTGACTTCCACAGTTCCCCAGAGGGAAGCTGCTCAGAGCTGCAGCTTTATCCTCCTTCCTCCTGCCCCCATTCCCTGGGGTCACAGCCTCGATCACCTGCATCCACAATGACCCCTGCCCCCTGGGGTCGCAGCCCTGATCACCTGCATCCACGCCCCATCTTAGGGTCTGTTTAGGGGGAGTCCAAATGAAGCACTTTGTCAACGGTGAATGTCCTCTCTGGAATAGTCCTAGGGTGCCTCCCCAGGGCATCTGTCCAGCACGCGTGTCTGTGGTGAGGATTCACGCATTCAGCAGTACGGTCTTGGGCACCTCTTGGGGGTTGGGTCCCCCTGGGATTTGCTGGGTCAGAATCTGAGCCAAGGCTTGGGGCCATCAGCTGTAGGACACGATGCCCCTTTTGTGGCCAACACTGATTAGAGGAGGTGGCAGGCAGTCAAGAAGCGGGGGCTCTGGACCCTGCATGCCGGGGTGGGACCTTGGCTCCACCCCATGAAGCCAGGTGATCTCAGGCAAGGGATGGATGCTTCCAAGCCTCAGATGCTCATCTGTGAAATGGGCAGAGCCCCGAGGACGCTGAGGGCTGCAGTGAGCGTGGCATGAGTTGATACCCAGGCACCTCTGATGGGGTTGTAGCTCAGTGGATGTGTTACAATTTGGTACAAAGCTGAACGGGGCCCATTCCTCCCAATACCTCTGATTCGTGGGTATATTTTATGTCTATATAAAAACAAAATTACCTCCACATCCACTGGAACTGCTTTCCCTTTAGGAGGGAGAAGAGTGATTATTGACTTGCAGAAACCCCCAAAAACACTTCCTAATCTCTCTCCTGGAGACTCATGGATGAGGCTGTCTTGTTGAAAGTTAATCAGAGTTGACACTGTTGCCCCAAAGAAAACAAACCACTCCTTAATGAGGTGACAGACAGAGCCAGGAAATTTTACCCGAAAAGTCCAAAGGGATTAAAGAGTCCAACTGCCTCTCTATGCTGAGCATCTGTAATTTTGACAGTTTGCTGATGAAAGAAAAAAAAAATACATAAAACAAAACGTATCTTCTTAGCAGTGAAAAAGCCTGTCTGGCGAGGGAGGTTTCAGGGGAAGAAAGTGGAAAATTTTCCCCCGACTCCTCCCCACTTGGGTTGAACACGAAGCCACACTGGTTTCCGTTCCCGCCCCCTCTCTCCGCCTCTGTCCTGCCTCTCTGTCTATTCCCATCCCTCTGTCTCTCCACTCCTAATTCCTGATTCCTCAGCCATGTTTGCTCACCTTGAGGCCCACCTGCCACCCCCCGAAACCTGCGCTGCCTCTGAGATGCCCCCAGCTCCCCCCATCACTGGATCTCTTTGGCAGCCATGAGCTTGCAGACCCAGCCTTGGGTCGTACTTAAAAATGCTGCTGAGACGTGTCACAGCCCTGGGGAGCTGGCTTGTCTGCACTCAGAGAATCCTCCTTCCAGAGCCAGGGGTTCCCCTCCTCCAATGCGGCCCTCCCTGCTGGAAGATTCCAGGTTTTTCTGACACCTGGTGTGGAAGCTGTGAAGAGTTGGGCGTCAGGGGGAAGCTGGCAGCTGGCTTCCCTTTGTTCAGTCTGTTGAGGCCCCTCCCCCCCAGCCACTCCCATAAGGAGTCAGAAATGAAAGCGAACCCCACCCTGCAGAAACCACCTGCTTTCTGTCCAGGGCTGACGCGGACACTCATGAAGACCCATCGATGGGTGGACAAAAACAATGTTCTGTCCTCTGGGCTGCCTGTGGCTGTCCAGAAAGGTCTTTGGACTCATAGGGGTGGGATTGGCCCCCTAGCCCGGGACCCTCCATATACTGTGGGTCTGGCCCTAAAAGGAAAAAAGAAAAAAAAAAAGTTCATGGGTCCAGCTGGCTTCAGGAATGGCTAGATCCAGGGGATCCAACAATGCCACAAGGAGTACCTCTCTCTCCATCCCTTGATTATGCTCTTGTCTATGTACATTTCACTCCCAAGGAGGGGCTGCCACTGCCACTGCTTCCCAAAGCTTCCAGTTTACATTTCTGCAACTTTACATCCCCAGTAGAGAAAGGGCCTCACTTTCCCAATTTCTCCTCACAACTTCTGGGGTTGTCTCTCATTGGCTGAGATGGGGTCACATGCCCATCCTTGAACCAATGGCTGTCTTCAGGAAAATGGATGACGAGCCCTGATTGGCTAGGCCTGGGTCACGTGTCTGTTCCAGGACTCAAGGGTGAGCTCAGCTCCACCCAATCCTGTGCCTGGAGGGGGAGTGAGGAGAAGTGTCCACAGGAGAGCGGGTACTGCTGGAAGATGAGGTTGGGGTGGATGCTGGGCAGCAAACAGCGCAAGGCGCTTGACTCATGGTCCCAGCACACGATGATGTGTGGGAGTGTTGGGTGAGCCTGGGATCGTGCCTGGCGCTGTGGTCGGAGTCACGCGGGATTCCTTCACATCGTGGAGCAAAGACTTTGGGGTCAGACAGAGTTCTCATCCCCACCCAGCCCTTTACCAGCAGTGTGGGTACTTGCTCCCTAAGTCCACTCGGGGGGCCCCGATGGCAGGGGGTGTCCTGAGGGCCCAGGATTGGAAGCCCTGCCCTCCCCCTGTGGCCCAGCATCTTGGGAAGGTGAGTCGTGAGGACTTTCCACTAACATCCCCGGCCTGGACAGCCTCGGGGGTCCTGTCTCAGAGCTCTCGCTGGGGCGGCCCCTGGTCTCCTCGAGTCTGAGGCTGAAAAAAGTCCACACCAACCAAACCCTCAGCTTGGGGGGCTGGGGGCCCAGACGAGGACTAGAGACTCAGGGCAGCAGGGAGGGGGCTTCAGGCCCCCCAGGGAGTCCCCATTCCCCCATGGCCCAGGGCTATTCCCTCTCCATGCAGGAACCCCCCCCCCCAATTCCAGGTCAGCAGAGGGAGGGGAAGCCTGGAGGCTGGGAGCCCAGTCTCCTCCGAGCTGGGGACACTGGCCAGAAACTGCCCTTCCCCAGGGGCCACAGTGGAAATAAGGGAGACAGTGTCTGAAAAGCACTAATGCTGTATTTCTCAGTCAAAATGTCCAGTGTTGGTGACAACCGGCCCCCCATTGTATTACCCCAGTAACTTGGGTCCTCCAGGCCCGTCTCTCCCAGAACCCCTCAGAGTTTCCTCTTTGCCCCAAGGAAGAGGCACCTTCTGGGGCCCAGACCCCAGACCCTGCCACCCCAGGCAGGAGCTTGCTCCCCGTGCTGCCTGCTCCTGACCGACGCACAGGTTTTGTTTGTTTGTCTGTCTTTGCAGCATATGGAGGTTCCCAGGCTAGGGGTCGAATCAGAGCTGCAGCTGCCAGCCTACACCACAGCCACAGCAATGCGGGAGCCAAGCCTCGTCTGCAACCTACACCACCGCTCATGGCAGCACCAGATCCTTAACCCACTGAGTGAGGCCAGGGATCAAACCTGTGTCCTCATGGATGCTAGTTGGGTTCGTTAACCACTGAGCCAGGACGGGAACTCCCTGACACACAGTTTTTATCTAATTTTTTGGCTTTGAGTGCAGCCAAGCAGGTGCAACATCTGAGGGCGGGGGGCAGGGGAGTGAGGGGCCCAGCGGGCTGGGAGATCCATCCACCTGCAGGGAGGCGGGCAGTGGCACCATCCAGGACACTCTGATGTTGGTGATTTTCATTCTCAAGGCCCTGACGCATGTCTGTGAACCCTGCAGGCAGCCTGCCTATCCCACCCCCCCACCCCCACAAACTGGGCTCAGGCGGGAGGTTTAGGTGAGTGCTCTTCCCCCAGGCAGGCCCCCTGAACAGGCCCATGTTTCCTTGCCTGGTTGTTTGGCTTCGGGTTGGGTTTAGGAATGTTACCAAGTGACTGTTTATGCCCCAAATGAAAGCTGAGTGCAGTTCCCCTTTCCCACAAATACTTGTGAACGTTTCCAAAGGCGGTTCCAGACCTCGGGGGCACGTGGGTGCAGACCTGCGTCATTCCAGCCCTCGAGGGAGCTCCTTGACCCCGGAGGTCTCAGTTTACACCTGCTGTGAAGTGGGGCTGGGGTGCCCTCTCCAGGGGCTGCTGGGATGCCTCTCTGGACAAACGGGGCTGTAACTTCTGCAGGGGTCTGCGGAGGGTGGAGCAGGAGAAGGTCCACGGCTGCCTGAATTTCCCCGTCCAGGCACGGCCCTGGGAAGGTGCTGCTGTGGCTCTGCCTGCTCTGGGAGCTGCCAGCCTGGCTGCCCGTGGCCCTGCCAAGGGCTGGTTCTGACCCCGGCAAGCTCCTCTAGCCTACAGCCACCCACCTGCCCGGTTTCGGTTTTAGCACTGAAAGTCCACATCCTAGGAGACATTTCAGTCCCGGGCAAATCAGGACAGTCGGTCATGGGGCCTTGGCTTCGTCATGAGTAGAGTGGGGATAATAATAGGGCTGCTGAGAGGACTACACGAGGTCACGTGCATGAAATGCACGTGGCCAGGGCGCTTCCGGTAACTCAGTGCAGAAGGAGAAATCAATGTGCCAGCCGCGGGGCTGGCAACGGAGGCCGGCCTCAGCTCTGCCTTCAGGCCTCTGCAGCTCGCATTAATGGTGTGCCTGCTGCATGCCCAGCGCAGTGCTCACAGTGCACTTTCCACTGGGCACAATCTTATTCCCATTTTAGTGATGAAAACCCAAGGACCCCGGAGCTGAAGGGAGGGCGCATTGGCCAGAGTTGCCCACCTGGATCTGCCTGACTTCGCAGCGCTCACCCTTCCCAAGACTCTGCACTGCCTCCAGGAGGGAAAGAAACTTCCAGAACCAAGGTCAGAGATGCAACCCCGGAGGGCATACACCATCCTGGACCCTGGAACCACAGTGGCCCCGGTGGGAGCGCTTGGTGGGTCAAGGCCACAGGCCTTGGTCTCTTCCTTGTGTTTACAGGCCTGGCAGGCGGAGTTCTGGAACTTGTGGGCATGGCTGAGGCTGAGTGAGGCTCACTGTTTACCTGATCAGCTTTCCCCTCTGTGCCCATCCTGGCCTCTGTACCAGCCTTAGCTCAGAGTCTGAAACCCAGCTCCTGGCACAGACCCGGCTGCCTTCGCCCTGCTCTGATGTCTGGTCCTGGCTGGCTCTGTCCCATCTCCCAGAGCCGTCGCCTCTGAGACCCTCCATCCCTGCCCCCACCTCCCCCCCAACCTCGACTCCAGCATCATCTGAGGGAAGAGAGCTGGGTGGGTCTCAGTCCAAAGGGATAAAATGATGTTTCTTTAGTTTCCCAGACTTTTTATTTTTTTAGGGCTGAACTCATGGCATATGGAAGTTCCAGGCTAGGGGTCGAATTGGAGTTAAGCTGCCGACCACAGCCATAGCTATGTGGGATCCGAGCCACATCTGCGACCTACACCACAGCTCCCAAGCAACGCCGGATCCTTAACCTACTGCGAGGGGCCAGGGATCAAACCGGCATCCTCATGGATACTAGTTGGATTCGTTTCTGCTGATGGGAAACGAATCAGTGTTTGGGAGCTCCAAAAGCTGGAGCTGGAACCGATGGGAGGTCCCTTCCAGACGATTTTTTAGTCAACTCACCAACTCATGTCAAGTTGTCTCCAGCCGAGTCAACTCCGATTAGGTCCACGTAAATCAGCTTGGATCAGTCAGCCCAACATGGTCGAAGCCCAGTCCACTGGTCCCCACTGCTTTCCATCTCACTCAGCTATTTATCAGGGGTGCTCCTTGGGCAGGCGCGGGGAGCCCCTGGGAGGGTTACTGAGGCCAGGAAAATGGTCCAGAGTCAGGTGGAGGCAGCGATGCAAAGTGCTTCATCCAAAGTGGTTAGTTTAGAAAAAAAGAGGCCGGGGGCACAGCCTCTGGGCTCAGTGAGGTTCCAATCTCTGCTCAGAAATTCACCGACCACGAAACCCGAGAAAAGGGACCCGTCCGGGCTGAGTCTTCCCTCCACCCCGTGTCTCTAAAATGGAGATGGTGATGGTGCCATTTAAGGGATGGGGCCAAAGATGTGGAGCCGTGCCTGCCACAGCGGCACCGGGCGTGCGGGGGCTACTGGGGTCTTTATTAATATTGTCCTGATTATTCCTCCAGCTCCTCGGGGCAACCCTGTGCCAGGAAAGGTGACTCACGAGACGAGGAATTAAGAAAAGAACAGTGTGTGTGTGTGTGTGTGTGTGTGTGTGTGTGTGTGTGTGTGTGTGTGTGTATGTAGGACTGGATCACTTGGCTGCATGGCAGAACTTGGCACAACATTGTAGACCAACTATACTTGAATAAAACAAACAAACAGAGATGCACAGAGGTGCTTTTTCTTCCTGAATCTTGAACTGGTTCCCTCTGCTGATCCCACCTGACAGCAGGTAGCGTCAGGGGACCTCCCCTGCTGACCACCGGCTCCTTGAGGGCAGGAATGAATCATTGCTCGGGTCGTGTGGGGCAGCAGGTGTCCAAGACCACCCGGGTCCCTTCACGCCGACACACGCAGAGTAACTCCCAGGGCGTGACCAAGTGACACGCAGAGTAACTCCCAGGGCGTGATGGCTGGAAGGCAGTGCGAGCCCAGAACCAAGGCAGAATTTCCAAAGAGAGCATCTTCGTGATGGAGGGGCTGCCTCCCATTCCTGGAACTGGAAGGGCCCGAGCCCTCCAGTCACTGGGCAAATGGGGGCCCAGAGCCCTGTGTCCAGCCCATCCTCCATGGCGGGCTCTCCAGAGCCCTGGCTGACCCAGTCGGCCCCTGGGACCGAGCCCCATGGGGTGTCAGGACACGTCCCTCCTCTCTGGCCCTGAGGGGCGCTCCTGGAATATGCTCCACTGGGATGCCCCATGGGCTGGTGGGGAAAGTTGTGCCAAGTGGAGACGGATGGGGTCTGGGTCCCTCGTGTGGCCACCTGCCGTGTGTTCTTGCAGCCACTTAACCCCACGAGCCTGCGCATGCGCCTTTTGCTAGAGCACTAAGCTTACAGGGCTGGGGTGTCAGTGCCCTGAGGAAGCCATGATGTGTTACCACAGACTAAATGATGCGAAACCACACAAAGGGATTCACAGTTCTGTGGCCCGAAGTCCAAATTTGGGGTGTCAGCAGGGCCCTGTCTTCTGAAGTTTCTAGCAGAGATTACGGCCTCTTTCAGCTCCTGCTGGTTTCCAGCATCCTTGGCTTGTGGCCGCATCCCTCCAGGCTCTGCTTTGATTTCACCTGGCCTCTCTCCTCGGTCAATGATCTCTTGTCATTGTCACCTGGATAATCTCCTCCCGAGATCCTTAAGTACGTCTGCAAACACCTCGTTTCCCAACGAGGCCACCGTTACAGGTTCTGGGGAACAGGGAATGGACACATCTGCCTGGGAGCCCCCATGCGACCCCCTTCAATTGGTCTGGGAATTAGGGCAGATCCAGGAGTCAGGGTCTTGCCTTCCAATCCTGCACCCGTGGCTCGGCTGTGTGACTCTACAGAGTCACTCAACCTCTCTGCCCCAGTTTTTCAGTTGTGAAATCCCAGTGCTATTGGATCCTATTGAGTCTATTTGAAGGGGTTGTTTGTGACAATTAAGTGAGTTCATACATGTCCAGGGCTGAGTATAGTCTTGGCCATAAGATCAAACGGCTGCTAAATGGAGGCCAATGTTGTTTCCAGAAGGAGGCTGATCTTCTCCAGGGCCGAGCCCCTGGCCACCCTCTCCTCATCCCGTCTCTCCTCTTGGCGGAGCTGGCTTTTCCGGCTGAGCTGCCATGGAGCCCCCGCTGCACCTTCCGGGCACACCTGCTTGCTCACGAGCTCCTGGGCTCATCTCCACCCCAGAGGGGGAGCCTTCTACCCGTTAAAATTTTGTCCCCCACCCCCGGCCCCTTCCCACCGCCTTTGGGGTAGAAGATGGAGGTGCAGTTTCTGCAACGCCGCTTCAGAGAAGGAGAGTAGCTGAACGCTCTCGGGTGTAGGAGTTAGGTTATAATTCCCAAGTTTCTCTGAACATTTTTCTAACTGGATCTTTTTGTGTCGTCTCAGAATAGACACACTTGTGGGCTTTCCTGCGCTCAAAATAGTTGTGAGATAGGAGTTGAAATCGACATCTGAGTTTGAATTATAACAACTTGGGTATAACTTTTGATTGGATGCATTTCACCAGCCAAATGTGGCTGCTTCTGCAAATACAGCTTCCTTTTAAGGAAGAGCAGAATTCCTGCGTGAGGGCTGTGCCTCAAAGTGGGCCTTCGGCAGCGTGGCGGCGGGCCCTGAGAGGTGAGTGGCGGGTCTCCCGGCGGTTCCAGACTCTCCACCTACTCCTGCCGAGGCCTCTGATGAAGGCAGAGCTGCCCAGCTTAGGGGTTGGCGGGGTCGGCGGCTCTACACCTGCCTGAATGGGGCCCTTGTGCGATCTGGGCTGATACTCTGGCCCAGGTACCTGGTCCAGGGTACCTGAGGGCCTTGGCTCTGAGGCCAGTGGGATGGCATTGGAATTTTGCCCCCTCCACTTATGATGGTTGTGACTTTGGGCCCCCGACTACATTTCCGTGTCTCAGGTTCCCCCTCTGTTGAGGTGCAAGAACCCCCCTGCTTACCTCCCTGGGTCGTTGTAAAGACTCAACCTGCTGACCCGGGGAAGGCTCTTAGAACAGTGACTGGCAGGGGTCAGTTTGGCTGGTTTGGGTGGCTCAGCACATGGCAGGTGGACAGTGAGCGTGCGAGGAGATGAACTGAGGTAGGTGTTGATGGTACTCCCCCTTCACAAGTCAAAGTACCTCGAGGATGCTCGGGGGCCTCGAACGGGGCCCCCAGGAGACCTGGAGACAGCTCACCAAGGGCCGTGAGGTGGAGATGGCACGGGTGCCACCAGCTGCAGACCCGCGAGGGGACACGAGGCCCTCCCATCCTGGACTCTGCTGTCCTCTTCTTCCAAGTGACAGAACTGCTCCTAAAAGGCTCACAAAGAGCTGTCCCTCGGCCCTGGCCCCGGCCTGGGATGCTGCCTCTCAGCAGATGCGGTTCACTCTGCACAGCAAGAGACCCGGGTACCACTTGCCTTACGGAGACTACAGGTGTGGCAGCGCCCTCGCCACGAGATGGAAAGAGAAGGCACTTAACTTCATTTTTTAAACAATATTTTATTGATTTAACTGACGCCGTCTAGTCAGGGGGTCCCCACCTGCCTTGCCTGAGCGGATGGGCAAAAAGGGAGGGCAGGGGGGAGGCCTGGCTGATGCAATTAATCCTTTCAAAGTGCAGCTGAGGGGCCACCATGCGGAGGGGCACCTGGCAGGCGGGGGGTGGGGGTGGCGGCCCCAGGTCGGGTCTATATCGCCTGATCTGGGTACAGGTCCCCTAGGGGGTCCTCCTTGGTGGGCAATGCCACAGGCCCTGCACTTTCTGAAGGGCTGTGATGCTCCAGTCACAAGGAAAAGCAGGGTCACATCACAGCCCAAGCTCTTCAGCCACAGAGCCGTTCTCCTCAAAGGAGGTGCGAGGAAACGGGGGCCTGGGGGGCTCCGCTCAAGGCGCCGGGTGGGAAGAGCCGGGCCGGGCGTCGCTGGCCCGGTCTCGTCTCAGCTGGTGATTACTTTATCTGAAGAAGATAAGACCTGTGCATTTGATTATAGCATCACTGCCACTGTGAGTCTGACGGAGCCTGCAGCACCGGGCGAGCGGCCGTCTGAACAGGCCCATTATCATTGCGTCGCACGCCTCGGAGTTAAGGCAAAGCAGGGAGAAATAAGGAATTTCTGCAAAGGTGATAAGAGTCCTTCCCTGCCACTAGGGTGAAAATTGCGCTTTTAAAGCCACAGTGTTCTCTCTTCGCTGCCCCCTCATTGTGCTTTGTGCTATAACGGTGTCCGCGGGCAGGGCCGTCTTTTTGTCCAGCCCCTCTGAGTCCTTGGCGACATTTCATCAGCCCTTAAAAGCAAACCGCAGGCAGGAAGAGCCACCGGAGGTGGACGCCACCTGGAGACCTGGGTTGTTGCAAGCTGAATCCTACGATACGCTTTATTTAACCTTGAGCGTGCGCTGTCCCCCCACCTCCCCGCCCAGCCTCCCGCTAATGCTCTTTGTCTTTTAGGATCTAAGGTGCAGAGGTTTAAATAGATCGAACTTCTGAGCTCCAAGCGCTGCATCTTCCCTGGTCCCTGGAAAGCCTCCACCACCTCACTCCATTATTCTCTTATTTTCCCTCCCTCTGCCTCCATCCCCACTCTGGCTTCCAGTCGCACAGCCCACACCCTGGTTTGGACACGTGTCTCTGAGTGGTACCCATCTTCCGGATGAGAAAAAACCCCGGGAACACAGCATTACCTGGAGCGCGCGTCCTTGGGCTTCCTTGTCTCCCGGCCCCCCACCCCACCCCCCCAGAGCTTTGTTTTTATTGCCTGAAGTCCTGCTGCCACATCTTTAGGACCCCAGGGGGTGGGGACCGTTGAGGCCAGAGGGTTGAGTTGTGCATCCAGATGTTTCTTGTTCTCCCACATCTGGGCCCTTCTCTTTGCACGGAACAGTTGTGAGGTTTTATTATTATAAAGTCCCAGCAAGACGGGCCAAGGGGTGCTGCCAGCTCTGTCTCAGTTCCATCACCGAGTCAGCTAAGAAGCCTCCTGCCTAATTACCCCCATGGCGAGCCAAGAAGAGGGGCTGGAGGGTATTTTAATAATCAAGACAGAGCTTTCAAATCGAAGCGATTATTCCAGCCAGGATCAACCAAGGTCCCTCACGAACACTTGGCCAAAATGAGTTTTCAAGGAGAAGTTCTGTCTTAAATTATGTTTATGGATCATTCCAGTTTTAAGTGAATATTTAGACTGCAGTTCACAGAAACTCCCGCTTTGGTGGGGAAAAGAAAACTGGCTTTCATTTTACAGTTTTTGTCTTCGTCAGCATTTCTAACGGCAAGAATGACAAACTCTGCTTGGGAAATGCCAGCGCTGACAGCTGTGTTTTATTATTGAATATTTCTGGTGGCGAGGTTGGCGGCCGCTCTGTTTATACTGCTCCTAAGACTTCATGCAAGACTCTGCGAGGTCCTGGGCTTAAACCGAAGTGTCTGACCCCCTGGATAATTCATTCCATCCCCTTCGTTCCTCATTGCTTTCTTTTAATTTTTTTCCCAAGGGCAAATTGAGCACTGCCAGAAAATGGAGTCCACAGACAGAGGGATGCTGGGGACCCCAGGTTGCCTCTTTGGTCCAGGAACATACAAGGTGACCCGGGAACGCTGCTTCTCCACCAAGCTGCTGGTTCCAAGGTCAGGCAAACACGCTCTGGACTTCTGCCTGCATAGGCTTTTCAGCAAGTACTTCCTGCCCTCAGCCCTTCAGACCCTGCTGCTGAGTTTTTTTTTGGGGGGGGGGTCTCTGCTCACAGGCAAGGGGGGGGTGCTGCACATTGCCTTTCAAATACCTTGTCTTACCGAAAGTCAGCCACCTGGCTTTGGAGATGTAAATAGGGTCTCAGCATCCCTGCTGTTCGCTTTCCGTCTCCCAAGAACAGACTCTGGGCTAACTGGGCCACCCTTTGGCCATTTGTTTATTCATTTGTTTTGTCCACAGACTTTTGCCGTTTGCTTCTGGGTGGGTGTAGAACTGGAGTCCACATATCAGCCGTGTTCTCCCTATGCCCTAAGAAAAGAGTGTTTCCAGCAAGCACATCCAGTGGAATTCCCAACGCTCTGCCCGGAGTCCGCAACTTTGGGAAGGGGAGTCAATTTATCAGGTCACCTCTGGTCTGTCCCCATAATGAGCTCGGGGGATGGGTTCTCCCGGCATCTTGGTGTCCATTCTTGATGGCGCCGATTCATGCGAGGGACCCAGCCTTTCTTGTATTCCCGCCGAAAGCCGTCGCTTTCACACGATGTGCAAACACGTGGAAGAATTTCTTGGGAGCTGGAGATGCTGGGAAGAGTCACTTCCCAAGGGAGCAAACAGCATTCCATGGCCATTTATTTTTCCAGGGTTTTCGCAGCCACGTCTGCAACCCGGGTCGTTCTTCCGCAGCACAACAGCCAGGACTCGCATCCAGGGCTCGTTCACTCTGTCATCTAGTTCTTCTGTGTTTATTCGGCACCTTACCACGTGCCAGACAGCTGGGGAAGCACGGGAGACAGCCATCCCTGCCCTCAGCATCTACTGGGATGGTGGCTGTGCCTGGGATATGGGGGTGTGTTTAGAAGTGGGGCGCTCTGCCAAGGACCACACCCCATATGTGGCTGTGGATCTGGAGAAGCTCAGGGAGGAGGTGGAGCCAGCCTCCGAGGGGATGGAGGGCCTGGGCTGGGCAGCTGAAGGGCAAGGTCCTGCGGCTGAGCTCTCTGGGCCCCCCTCCCCTGCATCCCCTACCTCCCAGCACACCTCCCTCCAGCTCCCGCTGCCCATCACATTTGCCCCTCAGCCTCTGCTTCTGCCCGGAATTTTTGGGCTCAAACTCCCTGCAGAGGGGATCTGGCTCATCTGCCTCTTCCTTTGGGCATTGGCCTACATCATGGGTCTCTGGCCACCTGGGGACCGGACATTTTGGGATCAAAAGCCCATCTTGATCTAACAGCTGGAATTGGGCCAGGGACAGAGTTCTGGTGACTTGTTCCACGTGGGGCCATGGGGGGCATTTCTTGCCTCCTCTTTGGCCCCTGGGGGGCGGCTCCTCCACCCTATCCAGCAGCTGGCTTCCCAGAGGAGCCCATGGGGGTTTCCATTTCAGGGGTCCAACTCTCAGTCCTACCAGGAAATGGAGGGGTGGTCCCAGATCCATGTAGCCCAGACCGGACGCCGTTGTGGGGCCCTCGACGTCCCCTCAGCCCTGCGAGAAGTGTGATTCCAGAGCCCCTCTCTCAGCTGTTGTTCCCAGAGTCATTTTTCTTCCTGGAGGTGGAGCCCTGTGTCCCCCAGTTCTGAGAAGCGGCTGGAGGAGGTTCACGGGGTCCCTGCACCCGTCCACGCGCGGGCCTCTGCCAGAGGCATTTGGAGACCAAGTGGGTGGCTGGCCTCTCTTTGGCCTCCGCTCCTGCCCTCCTTCCAACCTCCATCTTCAGCCTGAGGAGAAGTCACCTGCCCCCGGGGATCTGTGCTCCACGGCGAACCCCAGGGGCCAGGAGGAGGGGGTCTCGCCTCTGGCGGGTTCTGAGCCCCTCTGTGCAGGTGCTTTCTCACCTGTGAAGTGGACACATAAAGGCACCAAGCTCCGTGATGACCGATGGCCGATCCCACGGGAAGGCCTGGTCCCTGGGACATCGCCTTACAGATGAAACCGCAGCTACAGGGATTCAGCCCCCAGGTTGGGGCGGGGCTGGTGGGGTGCAGAGAGGAGGGGTCTGCTGCCCTCCCCTCGCCCCCCCCCCCCCGGTGGGTCGCAGAACCTCCCTCACCCCCGCCCCCCCGCATGCTCTCATTCCTCACAAACACAGGGGCCACTTCACCCCATCGTACAGAGGGGGGACCGAGGCCCCCACGCAGGTGACTCGCCCAAGGTCCGCCAGACGGGATTTGGTATTTGCCCTTCGTGCTGCACCGGGCTGCCTCTTAGAGCTAAGTGCTGGTGGTCCAGGCTGCGTAGACTCTGTGCCCCCACAGCCCTCCTCCCAGCCCCGACTCGGGACCACAAGGCCGGGTTCCCCCAGAAATTCTCTTGGTCATAAAAGACAGTCCATCAAGATTAACAACTCGAATTGCCTGGAGGCCCCCTTCGTTCCAGATGCTTTTTGCTCACCCCAGATGGTTGTTTTGCTGGTGGTAAACGAGCGACTTGGTGCTCTTGGATTCCGTTTGCCAGAGTGTGCTTTCTTTCCAGCCTTGGTCCCCGAACCCAGTTCACAGAGGCTGGGCTGCCAGCTGTTTCATGGCACCGTGGCTGTACTACAGATGTGGCACGGTGCGTGCTGGGGTCTGCAGCCTTGCCACCCCCGCGGGAAACCTGGGTAGGTGGAGGGGGCTTCTGAGGCCAATAGCAAGAAGTCCCAGCCCCTGTAATTTGCATATGTACAGAAACTGCTACCTTGGCCCCTATTTCTCTGCATGTGACCTTTTTGAAAAGGTTAAGTGGGTTAATTCAGGGCTTCTTCGATTTTAATGTGCTGGCACAAACCCTCGGAGGTCTGGTTAAAATGCAGATTCAGGTGGGGCCCAGGATTCTGCATGTCTGAGCAGCTGCCAGGGGGTGCGATGCTGCTGGCCTGGGGACCCGATTTGGAGAAGCTGTTGGGGAGGGGTTGTGTGTGGTTCATGTGAGCAGGGGTGTTTGGGGCTGGGGTGCAAGTGGAGTCCAAGGAGGACAGTAAGGAGAAGGGTCAGTTTGGGGACAGGGATGTGGTGCGGGGGTGACTTGCCAGGGACGGTGGGAAGGGAGAGCTGGGTCCTGGGGCTCTCGGGGCTGCAGGCTCGCTCTCTTCCCTCTGGCTTCACAGCCCAGTGCATCCTGGTACTGTTCCCGGCCCTGATGTCGGCCAGCACTGGGCAACTAGGGGGGTCTTGCTTGCTCAGGAGGAGTTCAAGGTCAGAGGCCGAGCCACGGGGGGTACCAGTAAATCTCAGTGCAGTGCTGGCCAGAAGAGATAAGGGGCTCATGCTTAAAGATAGTTTTTTTTTGTTTGTTGGTTTGTTTTTTAGGGCTGTACCCTGGCATGTGGAAGTTCCCAGGCTAGGGATCGAATCAGAGCTACAGCTGCCAGCCTACAGCACAGACACGGCCACGCCAGATCTGAGCCACATCTGTGATCTACACCATAGCTCACGGCAATGCTGGATGGATCCCTAACCCACTGAGAAAGGCCAGGGATCGAACCTGCATCCTCATGAATACTAGATGGGTTCTTAACCCACTGAGCCACAATGGGAACTCCCGTTTAAAGATTTTTTAAAAAATAATTCCAAACTTTACAAAAAAGTTGGAAGTATAAAAATTGTATAAAAAAATCCCCATATAACCATTTGCCCAGATTGGCTGTTAACACTTTATCTTTTCTGGTCACTGTTTGCAGACTCTCTCTCCTTGTCTGTCCGTCTCAATCTGCCCCCTCTTATCTGAATGCCCCAATTTGCATAGTTTTTTTCTGAGCCTTTTCGGAAAACTGTACCTGTCTCTACTATAGCGTGCATTGCCCAGGAAAAGGGATTTTTCTCGTGCCTAAACACAGTCCAGTTGCTGACTCCTGGGCGTTCACATTAGCGCAATTCTTTTATCTGATTTTCCACCCATATTCTAATTTGGCCATTGACTCAAAGCCATCCTGCTAGCATTTTCTCCTGCAATACAAGGACCACCCACGACTGGGTTTTGTACTTCATCGTAATGTCTCTTGAGCGTCCGTCAACCTGGACCGTTGTCTTTAGGACACTGACATTTCTGAAAAACATAGTCCCTCCCCCCCAACCCCATTTTTGGGGGCCATGCCCATGGCATATAGGAAGTTCCCAGGCAAGGGATCAAGCCCGAGCCACAGCAGTGACCATGCCAGGTCCTCAACCCTCTGAGCCACCAGGGAACTCCCCTCCTCCCCAATTAAAAAAAAAAATAAAGCGTACCTCTTTTTGGATGAATCGTTTCCATGTAGTTAGAAAGCACGTGGGAATTCCGGCAGCTGACGCCAGAGACGTGTGTGCTCTTCAGAGGCCCACTGGCCCTGCGCTGGGATGTTAATTTTTATCACCTCGTCAGGATATCATCTGATTTCTCCACTGCCTCGTTATGATTTTTTCCTTAAAACCATGCAAACACCCAGCTCCTCAACAAATTCCCAAATTGCCCACTGGTGACCCAGGTGCTGACCAACCAGGATTGCAAACTGATGCCTCCGACTCCAGCACCTGTCCCAGTTCGAGGTCAGTGCTCAGCCTTCTCCTGGAAGCAGGGACCCTACCTCCTCCATCCATCCATTCATTCATCCATCCACCCATTCATTCATTCACTCCCTCACTCATCTGTCTCACATGTTTAAGGGCCATTTTATGTCTCTCTCTTTTTTTTTTTTTGAGTTGTCTGTTTATGTCTTTTGGTTATTTTCCTCTAGTATTTTTGATCTGTTTTTCTCAGATTTTCAAGGCTCTACGTATTTTAAATAACATTAACCTTTTAGCTCTGATATACATCACAGGTATTTTCTCCCAGTTTACCATCTGTCCTTTGACTTTGCATGTGGTGTTTTTAGCCAAGCAACCTTTTTAAAAAAAATTTTTTTTTTATTAGAGTTGATTTGCAATGTTCTGTCAACCCGAAGCAACAGCTCTTAATTTCTATGTGTTCCAGTCATCAGTCCTGACTTTTCGTGCTCGTTAGAAGGGCATCCCTTTCACGGGGCTTAGAGGAACTCACCCGCGTTTCCTTCCAGCGCTCACAGGGTTGCTTCTTTATATGTAGATCACTGATCCATGTGGAGTTATTCTTGTGTTGGGGATGAGAAATGGATTAATTTTATCTTCTTTCCAAACGGCTGTCTGGTTGTCCCAACGCATTTCTTACTCAGATCGCCTTAGCGCGGGGCTCATTTGGAATCCTTTCACAAATGGCCTTGGGGGTGGCGGGAGGGGGGACAGAGGGGACAGGGCTCTGCTGGTTCTTCCTCGTCAAGAGCCGTCTGGCCTCAGCTGAGCGGCCTCAGCCTTCGACTCCCTGGACTGGAGGATGCTGGGAGCTCTGCTCAGGGCAATGTGCCGAAAGGAACTCCTCGTCCCCGGGCAAGATGCTACATCACCCGCGCTCCTGGGGACCCGGGCCCTCTGACCCCAGGAGGGGCTCTCACCTCGGTACTGCAAAGACAGGGGCTGAGAGGCCTTGGGAAAGACAGAGGAAAGTCATGAGTCAGCCTTGGGTCATCTGTGACCTCAGGCCTTGTAAAAACCCGGGAAAAGCCTGTTCTCACCCTGGTTCAGGCCTTGTCATGGCCCACCGAGGTGACCTGGTGGCTTCCATCTGGTCTCTGGTCCTACTCCACTGCGACCAGTTGTCCAGGCCTGTGTTCTTGTGTGTACATGTGTGTGTGTGCATCAGGTGTTCATGCGCATGGCTCAGGGGTGTGTGGGTGTGTGTGCGCGCTAGAGTGGGCCCGTGTGGGGTGCACTGTTCTCGCACGTGGGGTGGTCCCCAAGAGCCTCCCACTAGGCGTTGGGTGGAAATGGTGTTTCAAGGACCCGAAGTGAAGTGAGGTTTCTGCCTGATTTCATCTCATCTCCTGTGAGGTCGGGGGGTTCGGACCCAGGGGGCTCCTGTGATGGGATAATGAACAAATTATCCGGCCCAAACCACAGGAAGCTGGACCACTCAGGGCACCTTTTGAGATGGTAGATAATAGGTCAGACCTCTTGGCAGACCCTAACTCACATGCTCAAGGTCAAACCAAGACTGGGGCGGGGGAGGGGGGCAGAGACAGCTGGAAGATGGCGGGGGTGGGGGGGCCTTAAGAGGACTTGGATGGAGCAGGTGGAAGAGGGTGGGGCCACCTTCTCTCCAGCACCATCACCCATGTGGGATCAGAGACAGACGGGGTCTGCTGAGGGTGAGGGCAGTGCATGTGGGGACAGAAGGGCCATCTTTACATAAGCTGAGTCACCTGGGATTGGAACTGGAACAAAGCTCGGGCAGAAAAGGAAGGAAGGGAGGCAGGGAGGGAGGAGGAAACTAGGAGGCATCAAAGATAAGGGCTTCCTCGAGAGGGAGTGAGAAGCCCGTCCTTGAAGGGCTTCAAGCAAGGGGTTTAGAGAAGGCCTCCCAGTGCTAGATAAGAGGTTGGGCCAGGACCCTTCAGAAGTCTGACTCCTCCACCTCCTTCCTCAGACTTTCGTCGGCACCGCCACCATCCATCCGTCCATGCCAGGCTTGTGCTTGGCACTTTCCATGGGCTGTTTTCTTCAGTCCTCTCAGCAGCCCCGTCCGGAAGGTGTCATGATTGCCCCCGTCGCACAAGTGAGGAAGCCACTTGCCCAGGGTCGCCAGCCAGGAAGGGGCAGAGTCAGATCCCGAGTTGACCCCATGTTTTGTGACCTCCAGGTCCCTGTGATCAGCTGCCACCATTCTAAACGAGGGACAGTCACCCTCTGGGCAAGCCCACCCCTCCTTGTCTGGAGGCTTCTGCGTGGAGGGTGAGGGGAGGGGGGCAGGGAAGTCACCCTCACCCCAGGGATCACCCCAGGGATGGGGGCTCAATGAACCCACCCTGTCTGTGGGCCCCCCGTGGTCAGCTCTGAGCACGGCCTCCTCCAGGTGCCCTGAGGGCCCACAGCGGCCCAGCTGGGGACCACGCTTTTAAGGCCTTTCCTCCTCTTTTGCATCCGGGTTCCCATTCGCCCTCTCCCTCCTGCAATCACCTTCCCAAATGGGCCGCATCCAAGTCTTGCCACAAGCTCTGCTTCGTGGAACCGCAAACCAAGACCCGCCTCCTTCTGGCAGGTGCGCAGCAGCCTCAAAGTCACGGTCTGGGTCGCCTTCTCTGTGGGGGCTGCCCTGCATCGTGCAGGAACCTGGCTGTCACCTCCTAGATGCCAGAAGCAGACTCTGCCCCATTGTGATGCTCGAACATGTTTGCAGATGTGCCCAAATGCCCCCCCCGAGGGCAAAACCCCGTGCCTGAGAACAAAAAACTCAGAAACTCAGCTGCTGAGAAGGTTGCACCCAGGGCAGGTGCCGGGGCGATGGCGGACTCGGGGGTGACACCAGGGTGGAAGGTCTAGTGTTGCCGCGTCGCGGCCCTCCCCCACTCTATTTTCAAAAGAAGCCAGAACTGAGGGAGAGTGTGATCCTTTAGGGTTTCAAAATCGGGGCTGGTCCAAGCAAACCCATCTGAGGACACAGTCAGTGGCCCTGCGTCTCTGCAGGTCCCTCCATCGTCCTGGACAGACCCCCAGCTTTCAGCCTCATGCCTTCTCATCTCTGGGAACTGCGTCCCTTGGAGCCGGGGAGCAGCAAAGGCTGCTCTGGTTCTTGGAGCCTCTCCAGCGGTTTCCCAGGGGTTCCGAGACCAAGTGACCCCGTGTGTGGGGAAAGAGCGAAACACAGGAGAGAGTTTCCTGGGAACTTGAGGCCAAGTCGGAGAACGAGGCCCGTGGGGCTGGGTTCCCCAGGACTTGTCACTGCACAGCCCTGCTGGGGGCTGTCACCAGTGAGCACTGGGGGATTTTTCACACTAAGTCCTTCAAGTGCCCTAAGAGGACACTATGCTTTTCTCCCTGGGCAGCCCAGCCCCGTCAGCTGACACCTGCCACCGAGAATGGCCAAAGGGCATTGGAAGCACGCGAAGCCATTTCTCCAGCCCCCCAGGGTCTGGGCGTAGGAAGCCTGGATTCCACCTCCAACTGGTCCCCACTCATGTGCTTCTGGCAAGATGGCGACACCTCCAAATTTTTTCAGTGAGGACGTTGTGGCCAGCATTGCTTGAGCACCTCTTGTATACCTGTGCTGAAATGACATCCTACCACTGAACCCACCAGAACGTGGGCTGCATGGTCAGGAGCTTAGTTTCTGGAACCCCGTCTCCCCGTCTACTTGGAACCATGGCAGACGGTCAAGGAAGAGAAAGCCTAACCTCACAGTGGCAGGTGGGGCAGGAATGGCCGCTCTCCTCCATGTTCCTGACAGAAGCTAAGCCTCAGAGAGGGTAAGTGGCTTTCTCAAGATCACACAGCGAGTCGGTGGGGGAGCCAGGGCTCAAAACCCAGGACAGTGTGCCCTTCAAATCTGTCATCTTGGCCACTTACAGCTGCCTCCCAGGTTCCCAGACTTTGTGTCAGTGTCTGCGTTTCCTCTTGCTGTTGTAACACATCACCCCAAACTTAGCGGCTCGAAACAATGCTTTATTTTCGTACGGCCTGGTGGTCAGAGGCTGAAATGGGTCTCGCTGGGCTAAGATCAAGGCGTTGGCAGAGCTGCCTTCCTTCAGGTGGCTCTGGGGAGACTGTTTCCTGGCCTTTCTGGCTTCTAGTGGCACCTGCATTCCTTGGCTTGTGGCCCCCTTCATCTTCAAAGCTTCTGCCGCATCTGACCTGCTTCCATTGCAACCTCTCCCTCCCTGAACCTCCGCCTGCCCCCCTTTCTCTCTAGTGATGACATTGGGTCCCTCAAGTTAACCCAGGATTGTCTCTCATCTCCATCTACAGAGGCTCTTTTGTGACATCAGGTGATCCACTCCCAGGTTCTGGGGACTAGGGGTGGACATGGACTTGGTGGGGTGGGGGGACAATCCTGCCAAACACAACCAGTTTGTGGAGTGGATTTCCAGCTTGCAGAATGCTTAGTCAGCTCAGGCCACCACAACCACAGGCCACAGCCCGGGGGCCCCACACCGTGGAATTGATTGATTTTCCTGCCGTCCTGGAGGCTGGAAGTAACGCCAGCAGGTGCGGTCCTGCCTTGCAGATGGCAGAGATGGAAGCGCTCTCTGTCCCTGTCCCGTCTCTGTCTCTGTCCTCTTAGGAGGCCACTGGTCCTGTGAGATTAGGATTGGGAGCGGCACCCCTAGGACCCCCTTTAACCACAACTCCCTCTAAATAGAGTCACTCTGGGGTTAGGGGTACAGCACAAGAATTTGGGGGACTCTCTTCCGTCCCTAGCCCGGGACATCAGTAACGGCTCCCACATCACCCTGGCTCTTCCTGAGACCCCGCTTCCTCGCTGCCCTGCCCTCTGACTGCCATCTGCTGGAGCCAATCAGAGGCCTGGAGGGGACTGGGGGACGGAGGAGCCAGGCGGGCCTCCCCTCTCAGGAAGCATGCCGGGCAGCGGATGAGACTCCTCTGTGGCCCCGGCTGCCCCGGCTGCCCCGGCCATGTTTGCTCCGGGGGCCCCACCTATGAGGTTCCATCACACTGCCCCCCATGCCCCTGGGTTTGGCTCTTCAGCTCTTCCTACACCTTCGTGAGGGGTTCCCGGCATCCCCATCCTTCTACTGGATGGCATCTGGGCTCCATTCTTCTGTCTGGTCCTTGACCAGCAAGCTGCCCCTCACCCCAGGACCCAGCCCCTTGCACAGCCCCTCTGTGGGGGAGGGTTCACGGCCCTCTGCTCTTCCTCCATTCCCCTGCTCCTCGGGGACACTCCGGCCAAGGTACAGAGCCGTGTCTGTCCCCGAAGCCATGGGGAGGACACCGGCATCCATCTGAGGAGTGAGTGGTTCCGTGACTGAGCTGAGAGCCAGCCCTGGGCCCCTCTCTGCTCTCTTTTGTGGTATTCTTTATTTTCCAAGTGGTTTATGGCAAACAATTTGTTGCTTCGGTTTTCAAAAAACACCAAAAAATCTAGAATTAAAAAAAAAAACCCAAGGCTTTATTCAAGCCCGGTGCTCTCCAGCAGAACGTTCCGCCATGATGGAAACATTCTTTACAGCTGCGTCATCCAGGACAGCAGCCTCCGGAAATGTGGCTGGTGTGGCTGAAGAACAGAATTTTAAATTGTTTTTCATGTCAGTTTAAAAGCCAGTGGGCACCTGTGTTGGCTGCCATGAGGACAGCACGAGACAGGCCTAACTGTGACTCTTCCTACTTCTGAGCATTGCTCGCCAGTGTGTTAACACCTGTGTACAGTGTCTTGCACAGAGCCCCAAAGTTATGAGTCAACAAGTTATCCACGTGCCCAGCCTTGGGTAAGGGGCAAGGTGAGCTGGAGGGGCTAGAACAAATGCCGGGAGGGCTCAGGGGGCCCCGGGTTGGCAGGGGGTGGGGGTGGGTGATCAGGGCAGTGACTTCAGGGCAGACAGAGGACAGATAGACTCACGTCCTCTCCATCCCATGTGAGCCCTGCCCCCCCCCCCCATGTCTTCCTCCCCCAGCCTGCAAAGCATGGGGCAAATGTAATTCAAGGTCTTTTACAAATCCCTGACTGGCACAAGCAGGGAACGTATATGGAGGTCAACATGAGATTTTGTTTTTCATGCAAATAAATCTATCTGCTCCGTGTGCACCAGGCTGCACTTTAGAGCCAGCCCCATGGGTGGGAGCAGCAGACAAGCCCCGTCTCCTCTGCAGTCCCCTGCAGTCCTCCCTGGTCTCCTGGGCAAGGCCAGAATATGGGGAACCAAGGGCGACAACCACTTCCATGGTGGGACTAAGAGCTTCGGGGGGCAACCTGCTAAACGCCAAGGCCTTCCCCATTCCCTCGCACGTAGAAATTCTCCACCTCACCTAAAAAACTAAGGACACCCCCAGTCTGTCCTCTTAGGCCCCTCTAAGTATGAGAGGCTGTTTGCTCATTTATTCAGACATTTAACCGTTTTTTATAGGATCCTGTCCAGGGTGTGAGTGGGGGAGAAGGAGTCCCAGAGAGGGGCAGGGCTGACCTCTACTGAGTTCCAGTGAAGTCCAGGAACTTCGCTGGAAGCGGGCTCTGAGGTGCTGCTAGGTTTTAATCTCCAAATCAATGCCCTCCCCCATCCTTAAGTGAGACATTTTACATCTCAGGAGAAATGGAAATTGAGGTGTAGAGAAGTACAGCACCTGCTCAAGATTCCACCACAAATGAGGAGGGGGACTGGAATTCTGCAGGATTCTGGAAGATCTTGGAGAATTATAGAAGATCCTAGAGGGATGTGGAAGAATCTAGAAGATTCTAGAAAATCCTTGAAGATCTCAAAGATCCTGGAGGGTTCTAGGATATCTTAAAGGACTCTAGAACATCCTAGCGGTATCTGGAAGATCCTTAAAGATCTTGGAGGATTACTAGAGGATCTTGGAGGGTTCTTCAGAATTCTGGAGTATTCTGGAATATCCTGGCAGATTCTAGATGATCCTTGAGGGTTAAAGAAGGTTCTGGAGGATTCTAGAAAATTCTAGAGGGCTCTCAAAGGCCTTGGAGAATTTTATAGGGTCCTGGAGGGTTCTGGAAAGATCGTGGAGGATTCTGGAAAATCCAGGGAGACTCTGTAAGATCCTGGATGATTCTGGGCCATCCTGGGGAATTTCTAGAAGATACTAGATGATATGTGAATATCCTGGAAGGTTCTGAAATATCCTAAAGGGTTCTAGGACATCCTGGAAGGTTCTAGAAGATCCTTGGGGGGTTCCTGTAGATCCTTGAGATTTCTGGAAGATCCTGGTGAACCCTAGATGGTCTTAGAGGATTCTGGAGAATTCTAGAAGATACTGCAGGAGGCTGGATGATCCTAGAGGGTTCCAGAAGATCCTAGAAAAATTTCAGAAAATTCTGGAGGATACTAGAAGATTCTAGAGAATTCTGGAAGGTCTTAGAGGCTCTTAGAAGATGTTGGAGGATACTGGATAACTCTAGAGCTGGAGGGTTCTGGAAGATCCAGAAGGTTTTAGAAGTTCCTAGAAGACTCCAGAAAAATTCTGAGGATTCTGGGAGACTCTAGAAGACCTTGGAGGATTCTGGAAGCTCCTAGGGGATCCTAGAACATTCTGGAGGATACTAGAAGATCCTAGATAATCCCAGAAAGATCCTAGAGGGTTCTGAAAGACCCTGAAGATCTTGAACCTGGATTTCTGAAGCTGGTGTCTACATCAGCACACAGCCTCCCCTCCTAGGTGGCAGGAGCAGGAGGAAGTGCAGCCTGGCCAGGGCAGCCTCTCCACTCGGGGCAGAGCCAGAGCCTAGCCAGGTCCCCAGGGCATTTTGCCTATTCCAACAATCATGGGGCCTCCCCAAAATACAGTCCCTTAAAGGACATCAGAACTCAGCCCAAATGGAGCCCAGAGTGATTCTGACATTTTTCCTTTCCTTCCTAATGTGGAAACCCCATCATCCATCACATTCCCTCCACAACTGCTGACCCTGGAAAGACAAGGCCCCCCTAGGATCATTCTGAATCTGATGGTCTGGCTGGTCACATGAACTGGAACTAGGCGGAATCCCCTGAATGGATTCTAGGATCTTCAAAAAGCAGGAGGCCTGAGTGAGAACCTATGAGGAAGGCAGAAGATATGGAGCTGGGGACAGCACTGACAGGAGACAGGGAATGGGAGAGGTGGGCCCCTAGATGACACAGGGCAAAGTTCCGGAAGCATCTGGGCATCAAAGCCTGGTCCATCACCCGTAGCCCCAGCAGTCCACTTTCCCTCCATCCCCATCTCTGCGAAGAGAAGGAGGAGGGTATTAAGTGTTTAAAACAACAGGCTTGATCATAGGCCTGGGCCAATTCTCCGCTCGATCATTTACCTCCCAGCTGCCCTTGACCGTATCACCTAACTCCTCTGCTCTTCTTTATCCTCATGCATAAAACAGAAAACAATGATGCCCACTCCATGTGTTTGTTAGAAATAGATCAACGTGTCAGTGATTTGGCTGAGGTTGGGGATAGAGTGAGGGCTCCAGGTGTGGCGGCCACTCTGTGCTGTGGGAACCTGTCCTAGCTCCTGCCTGGCCCCAGCTGGGTGGCCAGAGGTGACGCATCTAGAGGAATCTGCCTTGCGACTCTGCCTTATGACCCTATATTTTAAGGCATCTGGTTAAGTGAATAATCAATATTATTATGGTTTAAACTGTAAGTTTTCTCGGCCTTCCTGTTGCTCACAGTCAAATGTCTTCCTAACATAATCCATTCAGGAGTGTGTTTAAGAGGATTAGGGCGGCGAGTGGACACTGGGACAGCGCTGAGCCTGTGGCTACTAGATAGTTGCTAAGTGGGAGGCGAAGGCATTTTCCAGAAGTGGCCCATGGGCTGGGATCTGGACCCTCTAAGAGCCTTTGAAAATGCAAATAAGAAATGGAATGACACTGTATTTCCTTTTGACTATTTAGCGGTGTTTCTTTGACGAGCGGAGGCTGAGCCTGGTGGATGCTAGAAGTTATCTGGGTCACATTTGAAACCACAGTTTGGGTTCTGGGGGGAAAAATTCAGGATTAAAAAAGAGATAGAATCGAAAGAAGTTTATAGAATGATATTCCAGGGACTGAAGTCTGGGTTTCTTCTTTGCCATAACTTACGGGGTATAAAATAAGTTTACTGTCGGGGGTGCCAGGGAAAGGGGACTAGTGTCAAAAGCATAATACTCAAAAATTAAAAGCATAACTCTCAGGCAGCCGCACAGTGCGTGGATGTCACAATTACTGCATCCGTTAATGAGGGAAAGAGCAGGATGGCAAAATCGGCTCAAAAGAGGACATGAGAGGCGGATACAAGCCGAGACACAAAATTGCTTCACGTCTTGTGCCCGACGAGGCAAAAAAATGTTTCTAAACTCTGAGATAATCTTTTGGCCATTAATCACGTCCATCTCTTTTGGACACATAATCCTTTGCAACTTGTTAATCTTCTACAAGCAATCATCTCCCTTTACAGAGTCTGGGCTCTAAGCAAAAGGAAATAGTCACTCGTCAGAAAATCGGATCCCATTGGCGCAGGCGCGTTAGACGTTGTTCTAGCGCGTTTCTGCGAGCTCATGCAGTCAGTTTCCTTTTACTTCCAAGCTTGAATAATGTGTCTTAACACCATGAAAGGGAAAATAATTGACGTACCAAGCATGGGGTCCTTCACCCCACTTTCCATGTGTGCACACATGCGTACACACACACACATGTCTGCACACACGTGTGTGTACACACACTTGCCCACAGCGATGCGTGCCCGCCCCTGAGTGGGAGAATTCCTCCTGGGAAGGATGTGGGATCCCATTGAAACCTGGGCCTTGGAGTTCCCACCACGGCTCAGCAGAAACGCATTGGACTCGCATCCATGAGGACGCAGGCTCGATGCCTGGCCTCGCTCAGTGGGTTAAGGATCCGGCGATGCCGTGAGATGTGTAGGTGGCAGACGTGACTCGGATCTGGCGCTGCTGTGGCTGTGGTATAGGCCAGAGGCCACAGCTCCGATGTGACCCCTCTCCTGGGAACCTCCATCTGCTGCAGGGTGGCCCTAAAAAGACAAAACAAAACAAAGCAAAAAATCTTGGGCCTTGTGTCTCTCCCCTGATCCCCAATCCTATCTGGCTGCTGTTGCAAAATGATTGTATTTTGGTGGATAGTGCTTATCTCTGCAACTTTTTATTGCACTTAAGACAAAAATACTTTCTAGTGTAATTTACAGTCTTTTCAAAAGTTCTTTCTCCTAATACCGTTTTCCCTTTGACCACAGGAAGATTATTTTCTTGACATGGTTATAGGTAATGCAGTGCATAACTGACTTACCTAGGATGAACTTTGTTCTTTGAAATCAAGAAACATGTATTTTCAACACTGCAGTTCTTAAGTCTTAGCGTTTTGTTCATCGGTCGATAGAAAGGCATTCGGACGGTTCCGTGTGTCTCTGCCAGAGCGTCGGAGGATTCAGTCCATGACCAAGGACTTGGCTTGTCAAGACCGCCTCTGCTCCAGAGAAGGAAGGCCTCGCCTTCTAGGAGTTCCAGGCTCTTTCCACCTGCTGCCTGTCGAGTGTGTCCCTCTTCCTTCCACTGAATCTCTGTCATTCTCATGGGGACAAACTCGGTTTCTCTGGGCAGGTCCTCGCCTCCCCCGCCTGCCTTTCTAGCTCTGTCCTTGTGTTTCTGCAGGGGCTGGGGGCAGGTGCTGGGTCAGGAGGTGGGCGCCGACCTACGGGAATAAATATCCCTTGTTTCATATTGTACCTGGGCCTCCAAACCGAAGAAGTCTCGGGGGAAAGAGGCAGCCTCGTGCATGCGTGTACACACACTCACACAGACGGTCGCACACACTCTCTGACACACACAGGTCTGCAGGGAAGCCTGTGTGGCCTGAGTCCCAGGGCTGCTCCCTTTCGTGGCCCTTCCAAGACCCCGGGAACGCCCACCAACTTCTGCTCACGGATCCGTGTCATTGTCTTATCAAAGCCCCCCCCCCCAGTTGTACCAGCACCGTGCCCCGAGGAAACGGCACACCCCAACCCGTCTCCAATAGTACGGCTCGGAGAGCGGCCCAGCTTTGAGGGATTTGGGGGTCCCCCCGCCATGCCTTTGGGGGCACGGGCACCCATCTTCGTGGGTGATCTTGCTCCAGGGACCTGCTGCAGCCCAGGGTCTCCAAGAGCCCGGCTGCTTCCCGGTCCCTCTCGGGGACCCAGGCACCTTCCAGGGGTTATCAGGCCCCTGGAGACGCCTCCCTTCCTCCCAGACAGCAGGGGGGCAGGAAAGGTTGGCATATGTGACCCCCCCCGGGGGGTGGGCGCGGCACAGCAGCCGCCACAGGACCCTAATGATGGCTTCATTCCTGTGCCCCCTCAGCCTCCGCCTCCATCCCACACCCGGGAGGCCCTGAGCAGCCTCGCGCCGCCAGATCCCAGCTAATCGGCTCTGTCACCGGCCTGACTCCCTCTCCCCAGCCTCCCCGAGCCCCCGGGCCCCTGTCGCTCACAGATTTGGGGAACCAGGGGCTTATCTTGAAAGAGCAGATGGAGAAGTTCTCATTTTTTATTAAAGCCATCCAGCCTGCATAGGAAAAGTAATCTGCAGGCAGCTGCTAGGATAGCTATTTTAAATGCATTTCCATAGCTCCTCAGCTGTCCAATGACGCTGGATTTCTCTCTCCCTCTGCTCTGCTGGAACGCTGCCAGGTGCTGGTGTCCTGCTCAGAGCTGGGGGCCTCCTTCACGACGGGGGACAGAAGGAGCCACCCTGAGTCTGCTGGTGTCTGCTGGCCTGCAGTTGTCAGCCTCCTGAGGCATGAAGACCAGGGGCCCAGGGCCCAGGACAGGCGCCTGTGGACGCTGGAGGCCAATTGGTCAGAATCTTGGGCACGTGGGGAACTTCAGGGCATCCCTTTCAAGTGGCCCCTCCCCTGCTCATTCATAGCCTGGCTCTGTCTTCATCCCTCCATCCTTTCACAAGCATCCTTTGAAACTACCATCCCTGGACTGTTCTAGACGGAGATACTGCAGTGAGCAAAGGACAGGGTTCCTGTCCTCGGGGGGCTCACCTTCCATTTTGGAGGAAGCAGGAGATCAGCAGCCCAGCCTCCGAGGTGATCTCAGAGAGCTCTGGGTGCTGAAAGCAAGGCGTAATGGAGCAGAGCATGGCTCCCAGACTGGGGAGGCGCAGAGGGAGCCTGGAGTCAGAGCAGCCCTCACGGGGGAGGGACATGCCAGGGGTGTCCTGAAGGAGCTGGCTGTGTGCAGACCTGGGGATTCCTGGGAAGTGGGACCCCCCTAGGGCATGTGCAAAGGCCCTGGGGCCGCAGGGAGCCTCCTGTGCTCATGGATAGAAGGAGGCCCAGAGGGGCCGGAGGAGAACAAAGAGGTGCATGTGACAGATGAGGTGGGATGCACACCCAGCACCCATGAAGGGAGTTTGAGGGGACTGGACACTGTTCTGCCAGAGGCAGCGGAGCTTGACAGTGAGTGCTGTGATAGAAACAGACGGGGCAGGTGGCAGGTGCACTGCCTGGTGGCTGGTGTGAAGGAGATGCTGTGGCTGGTGCTCATCCTGGGCTCCCCCACAATCAGAGCCTGACTCAGGGGAGGGTCACCCCAGGAAGCATCAGTGGGGAGTGGAAACTGAGACAGGGATAGGAGAGCAGCTGACAGAGGCCACTGCTGTGGGTACCGGAGCTCGAGTCACCCCCAGAGGGGTCCCCCAGGGCAGGGAGGCCTCGTGTAGATGCACCTGCTCTCACTGCACAGGTGAGGTGGTCCAGGAGCAGCTCGGGGGCTGCAGAGGACACCCCCCACCCAATGCAGCTGCACAGTGGAAGCTCAGCTACACTCCTGATGGGACAGAGCAGAGCAGAGGGGCCGAGGGAGTGTGACCAGCAATTTCCTCCTGGAAGTGGAAGCAGGACCTGGGGGGTGGTGCTGAGGTTGTGGGGTGCACCCAGAGCTTAGCAGAGAGCCTGGGCTGCTCCAGGAAATGTGCCGTGGAGAGGGCAGCTGGAGGGAGGACAAGCAAGGACTTGGGAGAGTGACGTCGTGATTCCAGGAGAAAAAGGGACAGCCGTGCCCTCACCTTCTGCCTCCTGAGCCCCCTCCCCTCCCCTCCGGTCCCCTCACACCTCCAGCCCTCCCGCAGGGGTGCTGCTCAGCCTCCGCCTCCCTCCTGGGGCTCCTCAAAAGCCAAAAGCCGGGAGCCCTGCCGAGGCGCCCAGGAAGTTTGTGTAATGAATAATTAAAAGAGAAAGAGAAAAGGACATTCCGGAAAGGAGCCAGAGGCCTCCTTGAAGGTCGGTTGGGCAGTTCCTGAGCTGACATGCCTCCCTGGACACGGTGTCACCTGCCGAGGGCAGAGGGACGGCTGCGACTCGGTGTCCCGTCTGTGAGATGGGCATGGGGGCGGAAGAGGCAGGTGGTGGGATCAGGTCTCCCCCATCAGGTGCCTCCTCCTGCCCAGCTGACAGAGCTCGGCATCCTTAGGCTACATGCTTCCACTGTAACCAAGCTAGTGCCCCGTGGGGCTCCTGGGCACACAAGCCTTCCTGTGGCCTCCATTTCTCGTTTTGGGGGAATAAGCCTCGGCCTCCGTGACCTCCCCTGAGTGCCAAAGGGCAGTGGCACATCAGGGAAGGGAGGGGATGCAGAGACCAGGGAGGAGCCGTCAGAGACCGCGGTGCAGCCTCGGGGCAGGTCTGGTTCCTCCTGCCCAGCATGAGTTCCGAGAGCTGTTGCCAAAACTTGGCCTTGGTCCGCTGTTGCTGAATAGAAACGCAGAGACAGAGTCTGAGAAAAAGAGAGCTTTATTGCTTCGCCAGGCTAATGCCTTAAAGGCTGTGCCCTCCCCTTGGGAGAGCTTAGGAGGTGGTTTTATAGTTTGGGGAGTGGAAAATAGGGCTGCCGATGAGGATCCTGGTAGGTGCAAGCTTGTAGGGTCTCTCAGAGCTGGTGTTTAGTGGCCCCAGGACTGGGTCCGGGGGTCCTCTTTCCTCCCGGAATGAAGAAGCTTCATCCAGAAGTTTTTCATTTGCGGGGGGGGGGGGGGGGTTGTAGTTCTGCAGAAAGCCTCAAAGACACTGTTATGCACATTCCTTAAGGAGGAGCCAGGACCTGCCCCAAGGCTGCACCTCGGTCTCTGACGGCTCCTCCCTGGTCTCTGCATCCCCTCCCTTCCCTGATGTGCCACTGCCCTTTGGCACTCAGGGGAGGTCACGGAGGCCGAGGCTTATTCCCCCAAAATGAGACAGGGAGGCCACAGGAGATGGCCATGGATTAACCTTTGTGGCTTAAGGGCACAAGCTCGGTTACACCCCAGGTCCAGCCCCGTTCTTTAAAGTAAGGTGCATGGATGGAGCTGCCCTGTCCTCTAGGCACGTGGCTGTCACCGCTGGGGTGGGGGAGGGGATAGAAGTATCGTGTCCGCAGAGGCCGGGGATGCTGCTCAAGACCCTGTAACACACAGGGCAGCCCCCACCACTGCCCACATGACAACAGTGTCAAGCTTGGGAAACCGAACTCTAGTAGAAGCATGAATGTTCTGGAAGCCTGCAGAGCACCTGGCTTTGCGACTCAGAGGGAGCCGGTTGCCCTCTCTGGGCCTCGCTCCCTCCGCCTGCAAGACGGTTGTCTTTCCATGGCTTTCACCCTTGAGTCTTTCCAGGGCAGCCAAGGCGTGAAACTCTTACAGGAATGAGTCTGGATAAATAAAGACCCGAGTTTATTTCACTGCCTGCAAATCCAGGGGAGGGGAAAAAAAAAAATTCAGCCCAGGCCCGAGGCTGAAAGAGCGGGCTCATTTCTTTCTAGAAATCCTCTGCTCCTAAGCCCCCGCCAGGCAGCCAGCTCAGAGCGTCCTGCCCGTCAAGGTCAAATTGGTTTGAACGTGGCCTTGTCTCTTCTTCAAAGCGTTGGCAGTCCCGGCTCCCGGAGCGCCCAGCCTTTTCATGAAGCCCTTCGAATAACAAGGCGATTCAGCCGGTACCTGGACAGGTAACCTTCTCAGAAGGGAGCGTGCTTGCTCTTCTCAAAGGGCTCTGCAGAGGCCCCGTCAGGCAGCTCCCCGCGGCTGGTGGGGTGATGACCTGAAGGAAGTTCCTCCAGGCCCAAGGCAAGGCTGTCTCCCAGCCAACCTCGGATTTGCTCACCCAGTGTTCCAGAATCACAGGTCTCCCCCGGCGGCAGCTCCCAATGGAAGGGAGGGAGGCAGTTACGCAACATGCGGAAATTATTAGAGCTCAAAGGACGTGTAATTATCTCGTCCCATCGGAGACACTGTTGATGTTTGTACTCGGATAAACCACGGTGTGAGCTAAGACCTGTGCTGGCGGTGGCCAGAAGAATGGGCAGGTGGGGAGAGAACGGATGAATCACTCACTCGTTTCTCCTTGAGCTTACTTGTCGCCTGGGCTCTGTCACCAGCCTTCGCAGAGTCCCTTTGGGGTGGAAAACGCCAGCACTCTTTCCAGGGCTTCTGTTTAAATGCTGCTGGAAATGCTAAATACCCATATTATTTATTAACTTCCAAATCCCCCCCCTCCAACCTCTGCATGAGGGAGTGAGAGGATGGGGAAAGCAGAGGCCATCGTGAGCTGTCACGGCCATCAGAGGGCCCGCTTTGGGTCTCCCTCTGCCACTTGCCGGCTGTGTGTCCTGAGGCAGATCACTGAACCTCTCTGAGCCCCGTTGGCGTACCTGGGAAATGGGTAGAGAAAGGTGCCCTCCTCACCTAGTGTGGTCTGAGGGTGAGGTGAGTTGGGAAGCTCATGACACCTGCTGTGCCCAGGGCCTGAGAGCCCAGAATGACAGGAAGTTACCCTGAGATTGAACAAAAGGGGCTGGGCCTTGCCCAGGACTGGAGCCCGACCTGGGCTCTGGGGTGGGAGGTGGGGGGGGTTGGCAAGGCTGGCGCCATGGCGGGAGGGACGAGGGGTGGGGGGGTGGGGCTCACAGGACGGCCAGGCCAGTCCCTGCGGAGGGCTGAATTCTGGTGAGCCCAGTGTAGCCTTGCTGCTCAAGGAAAGGAAGGAAATTAAATTGTTCTGTGCAAACAGGTCAGTTTTAAATCTTGGGAACTACTTTAAAACTTTCAACAGAATACGATTCAAGCAAAATGAATCCACAGGGCTCCTGTGCTCCCTGGAGGCCAGCCCCCGTCCCCAGGCTCAGGGATGAGGTGTGCAACGCGTTTGTCCAGCACATACACCACGGGCCCTCTGGCCAGGCTGTCCAGGCCCCAGACTCAGACTCGCAGGGGAGAGTGGCTGGCCCCACGCTGCCCGGAGGACTTCTTGGCCACAGACTGAGGTGGGAACTTGACAGAGCCTTCGGGGTCAAAGCAGAGAGGGTGGCGGAAGGTCAGGGGCAGGTGCACCGTGGGATGGGGTGCTGAGGCCTGGCCGCTTGCACCCGTCTGCAGCCCATCACATGACCCACACTCGGCAGACGTGTCACTTAGGAGTCCCCACTCCCTGTAGAGCCTTAGGGATCACAGGACTCGAGTCCACCCCGGCTGCACATCAGAGCCCAGGAACATCAAAATCCCGATGCTGGGACACAAACCCAGAGGTTCTCACATAATTAGAGATGCAGCCTGGCCATCGGGAGGTGGGGGGTTAAAAGTTCCCAGGTTGGAGTTCCCTGATGGCTTAGTGGTTAAGGACCTGGGGTTGTCACTGCTGTGGCTCAGGTTACTGCTGAGGCTTGGGTTCACTCCCTGGTCTGGAAACTTCCACATGCCTCAGACTTGGCCAAAACAATAAAAAAAACCTCCTGGTGATCCCAGCAGGCAGCAGAGGTGAGAGCTGCTGACTCGAAGTGTGACAGTGGACTCAGGGTCATTGGAAACCTGGACTCTGACAGCACTTTGAGGCCGAGACACCTGTTGTCTCCATCTCCCGGCAGCTTGTCTCCAAGAGAAGGTGCTCGGAGACGCTTGTTAAACAGAAGAGGGAGGGAGGGTTGGTTGAGGGGCGTCCTACCTATTTTGATTATTTCTAGGTAGCAAAATGGAACTGCTGAGTACACATAAGTTTGTTTTGCATCTGTCTTTTTTTTTTTTTTTTTTTTTTTCCCGCTCATGAGTCTTAGGTGTGATGGGACCAGCTAAGAAATGTAGATTGAATATTCTCAGCCTTGAACGTTTGATGTGAATCCGTGTCTCTGATGCAGGAGGGACCTAGCAGGAACCTTGGAATCACACAGACCTGGTTTCTTTTTTCTTTCTTTCTTTCTTTTTCTTTTGCTTTGTAGGACCACATCTGTGGCATATGGAAGTCCCCAGGCTAGGGGTCTAATTGGAGCTACGGCTGCCGGCCTACGCTGGAGCCACAGCAACGTGGGATCCGAGCCACGTCTGTGACCTACACCACAGCTCACGGCAATGCCAGATCCTTAACCCACTGAACGAGGCCAGGGATTGAACCCGCAACCTCATGGTTCCTAGTCAGATTCATTTCCTCTGTGCCACGATGGGACTCCTGGACCTGTTTTCAAATCCTGACTTTACCCCTTCTGAGTTGTGTGACCTTGGCCAAACAGTCATGGGGCAGCTGCCTTGATCCTTGTCTGCAGAGTGGGGATCCTGGGGTTGCTAGGACCAGCCAAAGAAGGAATGCTTGCTACATGTCTGATGTGGTGGCTGATGCGTAGCCGTCACTGAAAAACTTGAAATTGTGTCTGTCCTTTCAGATTTACTAATCCACAAAGGATGACAGCACAGGACACAAAGCAAGCGCTTTATTGTAGCTATGAACGTCCACAAAGAATGCTGTTCCGCATTGAGAACTTTGTCTAGATACTCATATTGCAACAGAATAAAGGGTGGGGAAAAAATGTAATTGTAATATATACATATAAGGATAACCTGATCCCCTTGCTGTACAGTGGGAAAAAAAAAAAAAAAAAAAAGAATGCTATTCCTCAGCTCCACAGGGTTGGGCTGAAGGAGTCCTTGTAACAGCCAGAGAGAACCAGCTCTGGCACTCCCATCCCTGCTGGCACCATCACAAGGATGTCTCAGTCAGCGGCCACATCCTCCATTGTCCCCAGCAGCCTGGGTCCCCTGCTGCTGTCCTGGCATAAATGCTCCCCTCCATTGCCCATCCCGGCCAGGAGTGGCTGCATGTTACGTGGCCTCCCTCACCTTCTCCCTGGATGCCCAGGCCTCTCTCCCAGGCCACCCATCCCACCTGCACCTGGAGATGCTGCCTCATCCAAACCCTGGTGCTCCTGGCCTCCACCCCTGGCTCTGGACAGCGACAACCCCAGCCCAGCCCCTTCGGATGGCCGCCGGCCCCTCCCCTGAAGAGGAGCAGAGGTCAGCTCACGAAGGCAGAAAACAACCTGTCAAAACCCACATCAAACAAGAGGATGCAAATATTCAATGAGAACTCAGCAAGAACTCAGCAGGTATGCGGCGTCCATAAAACAACTAAAAAGAGCTGGGTGTTTGTCATCATTGCTTGTATTTAGAAGGTTTTTCCCCTGACACAGTAATATTCGTCATTATCACACAGGATAAATACCACACGCATTTCTACTGATGTGCGATGGGAGCCCTCTGGGTTCAGCACGTGTTGTTGTTGTTGCTTTTAATTCAAAGATGATAAAAATAATAGGCGCTAATTATTCATCAGAATAATGCAGGTCCATTTCAATCCAGCCAGGCTCCAGGCTGAGTGAAAAGATTTGTTGTTGTCTTGGAATTTTGTTGTACTGAAATTTATTTTTTTTTGTCTTTTTAGGGCTCCAGCTGCCGCATATGGAAGTTTCCAGGCTAGGGGTCGAATTAGAACCGTAGCCACTGGCCTACACCACAGCCACAGCAAGACCAGATCCGAGCCGTGTCTTCAGTCTACACCACAGCTCATGGCAATGCCAGATTCTTAACCCACTGAGCAAAGCGAGGGGCCGAACCTGCGTCCTCATGGATACTAGTCGGGTTTGTTACTACTGAGCCACCATGGGCGCTCCCTGAAATTTTGCTGAAATGAATGATAGGGCCCATTCCTCTGGCCTTGACTCTCTGGGTGTAACTCTCCCTTCTTGGTCAGTAGTTTAAACCTCTTCAGACTGGAGAAGGTGTTGGTGGAACACTGGTGCGGCCTTAGTTTCATGAGCTGTGATGCTTTCAGAAAAAGCAGTTCAGGAAAGAGGATTCCATTTAGAGCCCTCTGCAACTTTACACACCAATAGTCTCATGTGTTGCACACAAAATTTTTAGACCGTGTGTACCAACTTTTGTTTCATTTTACCAATGCACCTGCGGCATATGGAAGTTCCCAGGCTAGGGGTCGAACACCACAGCCACAGCAAAGCGGGATCTGAGCCCCATCTGCGATCTACACCACAGTTTGTGGCTATGCCGGAGGCCAGAGATTGAACCTGCATCCTCTCAGACACGATGTTGTGTCCTTAACCTGCTGGGGCCACAACCGGAACTTGTGTATCAAGCTTTGATAATGAGACCATGTAAGCTTTTTATTCTCTTTAAGGTGATAGAAAAAACAGAGGCTGGACTAATCCGGGAAAAAATTTTAAAGGTGCCTTGGTCAGGACCAAATGGCACAACAGCTGTGGCATCAGGCAGACTCGAACCTGCCTCGCAAACCCTAAGCACCAGACCTGACCTTCAGAAGGCTCTGACTTTGCAGGATCTCGCATCACTAACATGAAATGAAGATGAGTGTGGAACAAACCAGGCACACAGCAGGTGCCCTCGGGACGAATCTGCGTGCCTGGTGCCCCAGTGCCCCCAGAAGTACCTCCAACGGGCCCATCCATACGCTGAAGGATGGGCAGTGATGCCAGTCTGCAAACACAGGAATACGTGGCCCTGGACTCGTAGGAGGGAGAGTTCAAATGCATTCCAGGGGGGCAATTTATTTCGTGGGCTGATGAGTTGATAACCGTGAATACTTTATGTCTCTCTCCGGGCGGCCCAGCAAACCAGCCATGCCTGGAACTGGACGGAAAAATTGAAATGAGAATCCAAACAGCCTGGGAGGCAGAGCTCAGAGTCCCCAGACCCACGTCCTGTCCCGCGTTTGCCCCCAAGGGTCACAGCACTTGGAAATGAAGAAAGGTCTGGCGTGAGTGTGTTCTGCCCAGTTGGGGTCTTCGGTTTGGGTGGCTCCATCCAGCACAGCCCCTCCACTGCTCCCCCGGGAACCCAGGCTGGGGTGGAGTAGGCGCCAGCTACCAAGGCAAGGACGACGCAAAGAGATAATCCACTGAAACGCGGGAAGAGCCAGAGGTTCCGCAGGAGAAAGGGAGGGCTGGAGAGGGCAGGGGTGCCCCAGCTCACCCCCAAGTCAAGGCCGCGGGCCCAGAGCCCACCACGACGAACACGATGCCTCCTCGCCTCCTCCACTCACTCCTCTGTTCGCAGACTCATGCCACTGGTGACGGCGCCGCAGAGAAGCAACGCTTGGGAGCAGGTCCTTCGGCCCGTCGGCCCGGGCTTTGCTTCCCAGGTCTGTGCTCCAGGCTGTGTCCCGGGCAAGCTCACCTCTCTGTCCCAATTCCCTCGTCAGTAAAACGTGCACAAAAAAGAGTCCTTCACGCTTGTGGCAAAGAGTCAACGAGACAATTACTCCTCAGAATGACTTAGACGACCCACACGTAATAAATGTCCAATGAGCAGAGTGGCGGATGCTCATGAAACAGGCACATGCGACACCCGGCTTTCAGGAGGGCGCTGGGCCCAGGCGGACTTGGTCTGAGCCCCCAGGAATCTTAGAAGGGGCAGGAGTTGGGTACCCGACCTGGTTGGGGCAATCAGGAGCCTCCTAGAAGGGTCTGCCTCGGCATCGTCCAGTAAGGAATTCAGGGGCTGGTTAGGGGGAGTGGGTGCCCAGGGAAGGCCCACAAGGGGGTCCGTGGGCGGAGTTTCCCTCTACAGAGCTGTGGGGTGAGCCCAGGGGGCCACGTCCCTCAGGAAGGAGCAGCAGGGCGGGGAGGGCGTGGAACGGGATGGCCAGGTGGGACCCACCTCCTGCCAGGGCCTTTCGGGCGACTGGGCTGAGGCCAGGATGGTCACCCTGAGGCCAGGACGGTGGCGAGACCCAGGCAGGGTTGCGAGATGCGCGGGCAGATTCTGGCGAGAGCTTGCAGGGTGTGGATGAAAGAGGAGACAAGAGTGACCTCGGGTTTCCAGCAGGAGCAGTGGGGTGACGGCATCGCTGGGTCCCAGGGTGCTGGGGCAGCCAGGCTGCCGTGTGGAGGCGGGCGAACAGGATGCACAGACCCGCGGCAGCGGCAGGAGGCGCCCTGGACGTGTCTTTGCAGCTAAAGAGCTGATTGGAGCAGGAGGAACGGTCCTGGGTTGGCTCCCACTCTGGGGAAACCAAAGGAGGAGAGCTGAGCTGTGCCCCTCGGCCTGGTGTGATGTTCGGGGGAGGGAGTGAGCCCCCCATGGGGCAAGGGTTCCAGTGGGGACGTACGCCAGGCTGCTCGCAGCCTCCAGACCCCGGGACCCCTGCAGAGTCCCCTTTCAACATCGCTTATGAGATGAGGTCACTTTTTATTGCAGCTGGTCTTTATTGCACTGTGGCCACGCCCACAGCATGAGGACGTTCCGGGGCCAGGGATGGAAGCCTTACCACTGCAGTGACAGCACAGGATCCTTAACCCACTGAGCCCCTGGGGAACTCCTTGGCTGGTCTTTAAAGGAGTCCTTTAAGTGTTAAAACATCGGAGTCGGTGCCCTGCCCCCTTCCCCCCCAGACTTCCTGGGGGACCGGGGGGGGGCAGCTGCGGGCTCCAGCTAGTGGTGGAGGTGACTGCCTCTCTGCCCCGTGCGCAGCTGACCGAGAGTGTCATCTGCTTTTCCGCAAACATGAACTGAGCGTCAGCTACATGCCAGGCACTGGCGCAGGCACCAATTGCACCCCCAGGTCTGGAGCTGGCCCTTTTCCAGACTCCACCTTTGGGGACCCTAGAGCCCCTTTCTGGCTGGTGAGCACAACCTACAGGCCGTCAGTCTGAGGCTCTTTCTGGGCCAAATCCTGAGTCCCTCCCACCCCCCAACCATTTCTACTTAACGCAGATTTTCCTCTCCAACTGGAATTCCCAATTTCACCTACGACAGGATGGAATTAGAGGACTTGCCCAGGGTGGCCTGGCTCATGAGAACCATCCGAGTTCCTAAACCTGACGGGAGACGATTGCTGTTTAGGGAAATGCTAAATAAACTGGACCCAGCGCTGATGCTAGCGCCTCCTGTCGAGCCCGAGAAGGCCCTCGTCCCTCCCCTTCGTTGCATCTCTGACTTATTCTCACACCCCGATACACAGCGTGGCTTCTTACGCCACCTTGGTTCTTCTTACCAAGACTTGCAGGTAAGCTCGGAATGCCCCCTGGACACCTGTTCCCAGGCCGTGCACATTTTTATGATATCTTTAATTTAAGTTGACCTTGAGGTTTTTTGTTTTGTTTTGTTTTGTTTTTTTGTCTTTTTAGGGCCGCACCCAAGGCATATGGAGTTTCCCAGGCTAGGGGTCTAATCAGAGCTGTAGCCACAGCAACGCGGGATCCGAGCCGCATCTTCGACCTACACCACAGCTCGCGGCAACACTGGATCCTTAATCCACTGAGCGAGGCCAGGGATCGAACTCGCAACCCCATGGTTCCTAGTCGGATTCGTTTCCGCTGCGCCGTGACGGGCACCCCCCTCGACGTGTTTTATTATAACCCTCATTTTACAAGTGAAAAGCTCTTTGATCGTCTCTGAGGTACTTACCGCTTCCTGAAATTTTCTTGCTATTTTATTTATTTTATTTTATGGCCGCACCCAGGGCACATGGAACTTCCCAGGCAAGGGATTGAATCCCAGTCACAGCTGCCACCTCTCCTACAGCTGTGACAGTGCCACACAGATTCTTTTAACTGCACGGGGCCAGGGATTGAACCTGCACCTCTACGGTGACCCAAGCTGCTGAAGACGGATTCTTTTTTTTTTTTTTTTTTTGTCTTTTGTTGTTGTTGTTGTTGCTATCTCTTGGGCCGCTTCCGCGGCATATGGAGGTTCCCAGGCTAGGGGTTGAATCGGAGCTGTAGCCACCGGCCTACGCCAGAGCCACAGCAACGCGGGATCCGAGCCGCGTCTGCAACCTACACCACAGCTCACGGCAACGCCGGATCCTTAACCCACTGAGCAAGGGCAGGGACCGAACCCGCAACCTCATGGTTCCTAGTCGGATTCGTTAACCACTGCGCCACGACGGGAACTCCTGAAGACGGATTCTTAACCCACTGCTCCACAGTGGGAACTCCTTGCGTTTTTTCACATGAACCCATGTCCTGTTTGTTTCCCTATTAGACTGTAGGCTCCTTGAGGGCAAGTGTCTTAGCTTTTTCCTGGCTGTGTCTACAAATCTAGAATGATGCCAGGCATATAGGTAGTTTTCAGTAAAGGTCAGACGAGTGAATCCGTGAATGCACAGATGTTCAGGGGTGAGTGGGAGTTAAATACCACCCCAGGCTCCTCGGAGCTGAGACAGACACTGCCGCCCCTCAGGCTGGTGTCCGTCCTCTGAGGACACGTCAGGAGGGGGTGGGGACTGAGCCCTGGGAACCAAGATGGCACTCCTGTGCCCTCCACACTGGAGCCAAACCCACGTGGCACTCACCGACCTTTTCCAAGTACAGCTTGTAACTGGGACCCACAAATTTTTCTCCCAAGAGATCCTGGCTCCTGGCCTCATGCAGAAGCTTCTGCCGCTAACTGATCTCTCACTTGCGGTCTTGCCCACTGTAGCCCGGAACCAGGGTTCTCAGCCCTGGCTGCACAAGGAATCACCTCCGGAGGTGTTAAGACCCACTGATCTTCAGACCACCCTCCGGCCAATTAAATCAGCCTCGTGGAGTGGGTCAGCAGTTTCAAGACTCCCTGGGTGATTCCTGTGCAGCCCGGGCGAGGACCAGTGACCAGCCCTTCATTGCTAGAGATGCTGCAGTGGACGGCTGCTTCCTGGGTGCACCCCTCACACACCCTCACTGACCAGCCCACCGGCTTTGCTGAAAGGCCCTTTGAGGGGACCAGGAGGAGGAGGTCAAGCCGAGTCTCATCTTTTAGGGGACAAAGCCTCATCCCAGTTCCTCCCTCCAAGCCCACCTAAGCATTTTTGCAGTTACAGCTTTTCAGGTTCTAGAAGTCTGGAAACTCTGGAGACTGGAACGCGGCAGGAGATTTGGGAAGAACTCTCTGCCCAGGAAGGCGCTCCTTCCATGAAGTTGTTGGGGAACCACAACCCCAAACCCAGCCCTTCCTCTCGAGTGGCAGGACTTGCGTCAGGAAGGCTCTAGGTTCGGAAGGGGCTGGAAGCTCCCGCAGCAATACTCAGACCGGCTGCTCCCCAAGGGCTCCACGCATGACCTGGGCTGTGCCGTGCTTTGCTGATGCCCTGTTTTTGCATCATCACCAACAGACCCACGAGGACCCCGAGGCTCAGAGAGGTTCATTAACCTCACACAGCCAGGAAGTAACTGCACCAAGATTTCAGCCTGATTCCCACCACTAGAGCCCGCCTTTTAAACCATTGCTCTGCTCAAGGGTCGAGGGTCAAGGTCATGGCCTAGGAAGCCCTCAGCTAATGCTTTTAGTGACTGTAAGAATGAGAGGATGAGAAGAGCTGTATTGAAACCCGCGTGCCACTAACTTGAGTGTTTGTCTTCTTCCAGCACGGGTGGGAGGTCCGGACGGGGTGCTGGGGGAAGGGGCACCTGTGGACTGGGATTGTTGGGCTCTACAACGGAACGGTTCAGCAGGCAAAGGCAGGGTGTTATCACAGCACCATTTGGCGCTCTGGCGGGCTGGGCAGGCTTGATTGCCAGAGGGCTGGGGGCTCCCACGTGGTCACTTAACACCTATAAAGTGACCAGAAACCTCCCATTTCTGCCTGGCCTGCACTCACGCCCTTCCTTCCTTCCTCTCTGCTTGTCTCCGAGGATGGCCCCCCCAAGGCCAGCCCCAGAGGACGCCCTGGCTTTGAGTTTGGCCCCCCGACCCCTGTATGCCACTCTCTGACTTGGAGAAGATGGGGTTCTGGGAGCAGGATGCGGGGGAGGCGGGGACAATGATTCAGGAGGAGATGGAGCTTTCACAGCTGATGAGCCGCAGGGCTGGCAGCAGAACCAACACGCTTGTCCCAGCCCCTCCCCGGCTCCTGAAAACACCCCAATTCACGCTCCTCCAACAGGGGGTGACAGGTGGGTTAGGGGAGGGAAGCTGGAGGGGTGGGAGGCCCTAAGTCTGTGCATCTGGCAAATGCAAAGATCTTCAGAATTACCTCCAGCACACACGCGCGCACACACGTACACACGTGCAAACACACGCATACACGCACACATAGCGCGATCAGACCCGGCACTCCTGCTGTCTAGTCGGGGCTGGGAGCTAAATGGTCTCCTGCTGCGGGGGGCAGCCAGCTTGGAACTGCAGGCGTGCACCGCCCCTCCAAACCCGCGTACACCCATGCCTGCACACCCATGACACGGGGGTGGCATAGTGCAGCTCAATTAACGTTCGGGAGATGCTTTGATCACTACTGGCGGAAATTCGAGGTCATTGAAAGACTCCCAGCATTAAATCGTCATTTATCTTTGGATGGAGGAGAACTTGGCCCCAGCATCGCCTTCCGTCCCCCGCCTCCCCCTGCGGTGGCTCCTCGTGGTGTTTCTGGAGGCTGGGATCTGATTTGATCCCTCAGAGGTCGCCCCTCATCTGAGAGCCTGAATGCCCACCATGTCTGCCCCTGGCACTTAGCCGGCAGTCGCCCCAGAGGCCACCAGCCAGATGATGGGGGTCCGGACGCAGGGATGCAAGGGTCTCCGTCGCAGACCCCTGGGGCCGTCTCAGACAGGCAGGCAGGAGGGGACACACGTGTGGCTGCCAGAGCCCGTGGATGCTGCCTTAAAATATTCCAGTCACACTGCCGGCGGCGGAGCCGTAACCCGGGTGCATTGTAACACAGGGAGAATTTCATTTTGTTTTTGAAATGCTGTTATTACACTGAGGAGACCCACAAAGGCACCTTGGCAGGACGGGATCAAATAAATACCTGAACTCCGAGTGCAGCAACATTTACTTAGCAAATGACATTTTAATGCCGCCAGTCGAATTTACATACTAATTAAAATTTCCCTTTAAAACATAGAGACTTTTGGCCTCTCCGCCTACCCACGGTGACAAAGATTAAAAGACTTTTTATTACGTCCTGTCAAACAGAGCTCGCTGGGAAAGGGGGGAGCACGGTGGTGGCACTGTCCCCACCACCTCCGGGGGGAACTCCAGCGCGGCCTCCTGTTCCCCTCCCGGGCTCAGATGTCAGGAGTTGAGGCGGGGGGACAGCGGGACCTAACATGGGGTTCCAGGCCTCCAGGGGGCACGCTCCTGGTCTTTGGTCGTCTTGGCAGAGCTTAAAAAACATGCCAAGTTCGCCCACCCTGGCTGGAGAGTCCCTGGAGGTTTCCTCTTGCGCGAAAAGCTGGGCTCCCAGCCGTGTGCAAGGGAGAGGGGGTGTCATGTCCCATGGGGCCTCGTCCCCTTTCTTTCCCTTCCATCCCAAGGTTCCTGTCGGCTGGAAGCTATGCTGTTTCCAGGAGCAGCCGCTTCTGGGTGCTGAACGCATAGGGGACCCAGAGGGCCCCACTGGTCCCTCTGGCTCCCCGGAACTGCCACCAGCTTTGCTCTTGGGCCAGGAATGCCTCCTTTTCTCAAAGCCCCCAGGGTCTTCAACCTCTGCTCAGTCATTGGGTGAATATCGCTTGAATTCTTGCAGTGGCCAAGCGGCGTCCCAGGAAAACGGACAAGACTCCTGCTCCCTCAAAGCTGGCCTTTCAGCCACGGAGATGGACTGCGTGTTCCCAAGATGAGCTCAGAGACCGGGGAGAGTTATGATGACCCCAGAAATCCCCGGGCGGCAGGCGCCAGCCCCCACTTCCCTCCCTTCTGTTTCACAGATGGAGAAACAGAGGTGCAGGTGCAATCTGCCTGAAGTCACACAGCAGATAAAGGGCAGAATCACTCTTTGGACTTTCAGAATTAGGTCCCACAGTCTCCTTGTGACTCCCTATTACAGGTACAACAAGGAAAGTTGGCTCATTTGTTTGTTTCTTTTCAGGGCCGCACCTTCGGCATATGGAGGTTCCCAGGCCAGGGGTTGAATCAGAGCTGCAGCTGCCGGCCTACACCACAGCCACAGCCACGCGGGATCCGAGCCGCACTGTGACCTACACCACAGCTCACGGCAAGGCCGGATCCTTAACCCGCTGAGCCAGGCCGGGGATCAAACCTGCCTTCTCTCAGATGCTGTGTCAGGTTCTTAACCCGCTGAGCCACAGTGGGAACTCTGGCACCATTCAAAAAATGAAATGGGTTCTCGGGAGAGCGAAGATCTGGGGTACAGGCCTGCTTTCTTTCTTTTTATTGACTTTTTAGGTAAATGTTAATAGACCTCTAACTCACATTTGGCAAAGGGCAGAACCCGCAAGTGTTCCGTTCTGTGAGTCTTCTTCACAAAGTGACCGACCCACGTGCAGACAAGGAACAGCCCCGGGTAGATCCCCACGCCCCATCTGTCCCCATGATGGGTTTTTTCTCCTCCTGAACTGTGTGCAGATGGAAGGACGCCACCTGAGCCTGCGGCCGCGCCTGGCTTCTCCCAAGCACAAGCCTGAGAGCTGCCTACAAGGCAGGGTGTGAGCCTCGTGGCTCCTGCCCCAGCCCAGCCGACCTAGGAGAGCTTCCAGCCTCCGTTGCAGAGCACAACCCCAAAACGCAATGGCAATAAAGCCGGTCACGTGAAGTTTTTGGTTTCCCACTGCCCATAAAACTTATGTTTACACAATAGTCTCTTAAGTGCGCAACAGCAGTCTGTCTGATAAAACATCACACATACCTAGTTTTAAAATACTTTATGACTAAGAGATGCTAACCATTATCAGAGCTCGGGAATGGAAGGGAGCCAGCCTAAGGTATAAACACATTTGGCTTTACGAGATGCTGCCAAACCATCATCCAAAGTCGAACCAGTTCAGGCTCACACTAGCACTTAGCCCACAGGGGGTGCTGCCCGAGTTTTAGATTCGACTAATTCTGGTGTGCGCGTGGACACGGTCTCTCACGCAGGCTTTTATTTGCATTCCCTCGTGGCTGAACCCAACGAACCCTCTCTGATGTGTTGATCGGCCACTGGAATGTGCCCTGTGCCTTTGCACGTCCGCGCCTAATCTTTCTTACGGGTTGTCCATCTTTCTCTCATTGACTTGTAGGTGTTCTTTATAGACCCTAGGCAGACAAGTCTTCTGTTGAAAATCTGTGTTGTGAATGTTTTGTGTCACTCTGTGGCCTGCCGCTTACAACCTTACAGATTCCTTTTGATGCCTAGTTCGCACAATGCCATCTGACTTCGCAACATTTTCCTCTTTGTCACGGCTTTTTGTGTCCTGCTTCAGAACTCTTTGCCTAACCCAAGGCATAAAGAGCATTTCTTATGTGTTCCTCTTTTTTTTTTTTTTTTTTTTTTTTTTGTCTTTTTGCCTTTCCTAGAGCCAATCCCGCAGCACACGGAGGTTCTCAGGCTAGGAGTCGAATTGGAGCTGTAACTGCCAGCCCACGCCACAGCCACAGCAACACCAGATCCGAGCTGCGTCTGCGACCCACACCACAGCTCACGGCAATGCCGGATCCTTAACCCATCGAGTAAGGCCAGGGATCGAACCTGCAACCTCATGGTTCCTAGTTGGATTTGTTAACCACTGCGCCATGATGGGAACTCCTTACGTGTTCCTCTTAAAGCCATATATATATATATATATATATTTTTTTTTTTTGGTCTTTTTAGGGCCACACGCACAGCATATGGAGGTTCCCAGGCTAGGGGTCAAATTGGAGCTGTAGGAGTTCCCGCCGTGGCGCAGTGGTTAACGAATCCGACTAGGAACCATGAGGTTGCGGGTTCGGTCCCTGCCCTTGCTCAGTGGGTTAACGATCCGGTGTTGCCGTGAGCTGTGGTGTAGGTTGCAGACGTGGCTCGGATCCTGCGTTGCTGTGGCTCTGGCGTAGGCTGGCGGCTACAGCTCCGATTACACCCCTAGCCTGGGAACCTCCATATGCCGCGGGAGCGGCCCAAGAAATAGCAAAAAGGCAAAAAGAAAAAAAAAAAAAAAATTGGAGCTGTAGCTGCTGGCCTACGCCACAGCCATAGCAGCGCCAGATCCAAGCCGCATCTGCGACCCACACCACAGCTCACAGCAGCGCCAGATCCTTAACCCACTGAGCGAGGCCAGGGATCGAACCTGCGTCCTCATGGATCCTAGTCAGATTCGTTTCCGCTGAGCCACGACAGGAACTCCCTTGAAGACATATTGTTTTACATTCAGATTTGCAAACGCTCTTAGAATTGCTTTTTGTGTTGGGTGGGAGTGAGGGGACCTGAGAAAGCCTCTCTAGTGGGACAAGCCGGAGCCTGCTCTGGGCCTGGCAGACCTGCTGGTTCACGGGGAGTGAGAGGCGGGGAGAGAAGGCAGCCTCTCTCCTGGGACACTGAGCAGGTGTGAAGCAGAGTGAGCACGACAGGGCTTAACTAGGTTCAGAGAAGATGCCTGGCCCTCTGGGTGGAGAGCAGGTTGTAAAACCGAAGGATCTGGACCATGTGAACACCAGCCAGACCCCCTGCTCCTCTGACGAGGCCCTCTCTGGACGTCCCCCTGGTGGCTTCTCCTCCCCTGGGGTCCTTCTGGGACACTCTGACCATCGGCCCCTCCACTCTCTCTCCACCCCAGCCGGACTCAGCCTGGTCTGCCCCAGGGGTCCCACCAAACTCTCCAAATTCTGCTTCCCCCTGACAAGTCTGTTTCCCTTCCCCCAGAATTTTAGGGTCACGCAAACCTCCCCCCAGTCTCTCTCTCTCTTCCTGAGGCCCCTCTTCCACGCTTCATTATTGTCAGCAGCCAAGTAGCTGGCTCCCTTCCCCGGAAGGAAACAACCACGCCACAAGGAGAGAGAGACACTTTCTCCCCCTCCAGGTGCACCTGCCTGCTGATGTCCCGCCCCCGCCACCATGGAGTTGCCCAGACATTCTCCCAGGGAGCCAGTCTGAGAAAGGTGTTGATGGGAGCCCCGGAAGCTGCCGGTAAGTATCAGATGCTGAGCTGTTGCACAGCTGGCCCCTATGCCTGCCTGCCATGCTGTGTGCATCTCTGCAGAAGGAGGTGTGGGCTGAGGGTCCCAAGGGCATTTCCAGCTTCAGACAAGACCCTCAGAGCCCACCTTCACAGGGGCAACTTCTGTTCAGCTGAGAGACACAACCCAGGGACCGATGACCAGAGAAAGGATCAGGTCTGCTGGCCAGAGAAGACCAAGCTTTCAACTATTCAACCAATTCTGCCCACCTCTCCACCCGATCTCACATCCAGGGTTCTCGCTCTCTCGGAAGGTGAGCTCCAGGCCGGGACTGGGTGCTGAAAAGAAGTGGCAGGTTGTCTGGTTTCAGAGATACCCCTCCCCCAACACACACACACACACACACACACACACACACACACACACACACGAATGCGTCACTTCTGAATATGGTATTTTCCCTGCTTTTCCTGATCGATGTGCTTAAAAAATATAGGTCTTGCATTAGGGATTAGAATTTTCCAGCAGTCACATGGATAATAAAAGCCAGCTGAGAGTCTGTTTTGGAAAAATAAAACACCACAAGGAAAGGCTCTCCAAAACACAAAACCAAAGGAATGTTCCTGCCCCCTAAGTCAGAAACCCACGGATGTGCTGCTGATCTGTTTGCTTCTACTTAGAAGAGGGCTTTAAAAGAGCAAGCGCTCTCGTGGGAGGATCAGCAAATGTGATGAGTGGGGGCAGAGGTGGCATTATTTAAACCTTTGAAAGTATTGTCTTCTCTGCCAAAGCCGCGGAACCTCTGTTCTGGCTGTCTCTTGCTGCATATACCACACTGCCCTGAACATCGTGGCTTAAAATAGCCATTTATTACCATGTGTCAGGGTTCTGTGTGTCGGGCAAGTGAGGCAGAGCAGGGGTGCACATGTCCACGATGTCAGCTGGGCTGACTCGACTGGCTGGAGCCGGGGCCGGCCAGACATCTCTCCCTCGCTCTCTCTACATGCAGCTCGAGGTGGAGCGCTTGGGCTTCCTCGCAGCATGGCCATCTGAGGGTAGTCAGCCTCCTTGCACGGTGGCTTGGGACTTCACGGGGAAGGATGTGGAAGCCGGTGGTCCTTGTAAAGGCAAGGCCTGGAGCAGACAGAGTCACGTCCATCAGAGACCAGCCCAGGTTCAGGAGGAGGCAACATGGACTTGACCTCTCAATGGAGGAATCGCAAATGATTTGTAACCATCATTAATCCATGACCCTGAACCTAACAGTACCTGGGAACTTGAAGACCAGAAATGACAAATGGCAAGCACTGAACCAAAAATAAATAGAACAATCAAGGGGGTTCACAGAAAAGCAGAAAAGTCAAAAACTGCAACACATTGCCTCTCTGCGTCTTAGGGAAAAGCTACAAGCCATTCACTGATGCCTTCGCTCACTCATTCACTCATGCCTTCGCTCACTCATTCACTCATTCACTCCAAAAAGGGAAGACCTACTAGGTGCGAGGCATCGTTCCAGGAGCTGGAGACACAGCAATAAACAAGCCAGACAAAGCCCTGCTCTCATGGACCTCACACACCGTGGTTAAGAGGGGAAGGCATTTATCACAGAATTCCAAAGATATGTAACGATCAAAAGGTAAAGTCATGACATCCTAAGACCGTGTACTGGGGGCTTTGACCCAAGCAAAGGTCAGGGGACGTTCCTTTGAAGAAAACCTGTTAGAAATGGACGCTGAGGTTTTCTAGGTGAGGAGAGAATATGGGAAGAGGACATTCCTGGAAGAGGGAACAGTGTGTGCAAAGGCTCAGAAGCAGGAAGACAGAGAGATCGGGGTGGCTGGAGCTCAGGGCGCAAGAGAGGAACAGGGCAAGTCTGGGACCAGATCGTGCAGCCAGGTAAGGACTGCCCCATCACAAGGACAATGGCGAGCTCTTAGGGTGTAGGCAGAGAGGACCCGACCAGACCTGGATTCTCCAGGCTCGGAGACGAGGCGTTGGGGGAGGATGGGGGTGGTGGTGGTGGGGGGGCTTGCTCCAGGCGGGTGGGGTGCAGATGGAGAATGTTTAGGAGGTAAAACTCATGGTCCTTATTGGTGACGCAGAGTCTGGTCACGGGAGGCTCCCAGGAAAATTTACGGAATAACCAAACACATGAATGAATGGACTGGACATCAGAGATGAGAGGGATGCTTCAGGGTGGACCCCTAGGTTTAAGGGTTTGAGCCCCCAAGTGGGTTTTGGAGCTGTGGGTGCAGCAGTTGGGTGGGAGGGAGAAGGGGAAGGGTGAGCTCAGGGGGTCCCAGGAGTGGCACCTCTCCAGGACGAGGCTCTGGGGGTCACTGGGTGCTTTGTGTCTGGGTATTGGTACTGGGACAGAGCTGGTCCCCTCTGCTGAGCCAGGCACCTGGCTGGAACCTGGCTCCCCTCCCTCCTTAGGCGGGCGGGCAGGCAGGCGGGCTCTGTCCTAGGAGAGCAGGGGAGGAGGCGGGAGGAAGCTGCAGTCGCCCCAAGGGCCAGACGGTGCTTTGATGTCTCCTGGAGGGAGCGGAGCCTCCAGCCCCCACGTCTGGTGATGCCAGTCTCAACGGGGAGCACGCCCAGCTCTGGGCCTCCAGCCTTAATTATATCCGAGACTGTTTACAGTGTGTAATTATGGCCATTAATTGACTGTGGGAGGCCACGCGTCCCCCATCTTCCTGACACTATAATCCACCGTCCTGCACGGCTGCCTGCAGCGGCAGGAAGGAGCGGTGGCTGGGTTCTGGCTTTATTTTATTATCAGGAAATATTTATTTCTGTGATTTTCTTGAAGGAGAGGGAACAATAATAATAAACAAACAAAAAGAAACGCCCACACAAAACAAAGACAAGAACAAACTCCAATTCACTGTTTGAATCCGTATTCTCAACCTAAGACATCGTTTCTGCCTTTCAGGCAACTCCGACCCCCTCCCTCGCCTCCTCCTTCTCGCCTTCCTTTTTCCTCCCTCCCTTCCTGTCTATCTGATCTATTTTTCCACATCGACACCCACAAAGGTTCCCAAGTCCTAGTTTGACCATTTCTACCTGTTCAGTCGATCTTTTCACACAGGTCTCTGCTGGTCTGTAAGCCTCAGGTTCCCCGTCTGAGCTACGAGAGGGCAGTAGGTTTACCATGAAAATTAAACAAATGTGAACCTTGCCCCGGTTCCTGGTGCACATGTGTCCTGAAGACACTGCCTAACTTGCCACAGACCCAGGTCCTGGCTTCCGTGTCCTGGTTGAAAGGACACGTCTGACTTGGGTTTGAATTGGGAGTGTTCAAATCCAGGGGTATGGAGCAGGCGGGTGCTCCGGGTTCTGAGTTGCAGAGAAACGGTTCAGGACAACAGAGAGTTTTCATTCACTGCTGCATGGCTCGGTCCTCCCAGCCGAGCAAGGGCAGAGGGACGGGGCAGACCCCAACCTGCACCCCCAGCCCGTCATCAGAGTGGCTGCCCCCTCCATCCACTTTACACCCATATGAGGCTCTTACCTCAACGGCAGAGGTTGTTTATACACTACAGATGGGGGCTCGGCTGGGGTGGGGCAGGGCCGCCAGAACTGGAACTGCACCTTCGGACTCCCGGTCCAGTGCTCCTTCTGTGAGAACGGCCACATCAGGCAGGGAGAACACGCATCATATAATCTTATTATGAGTATGTCTGCACAAAAGCTGAGGTGTCCTTAAGGTTGTTTCTCGGGGAAGAGGGCTTCCCCTCCCCTGGGGGCTCCTGTGACCCAGGGGCCAGGCTCCTTGTCAAGGGCCCACTTGGGACCTCGAGGTGGGACCGAGGGTCGGGCAGGTTGGTGGTGATGCTGCAGGCTCCTCGTGTGTAGGGCGGGATGGTAGCGAGACCATGTCGGGTCTTGGCTGCCCGCGGTCCATGGAGCCTTCCATCCAGCCGTAAGTGGGTGTGGGAATTGGAAATAAAGCAGGTTCTCTTCTGCCTCCACCATCAGACAGCCGAGGACGAGCTGGCGGGCAGGAATGACCCCTTATTAGCCTCTCCGTCTCTACACCCAACCTCAAAAGCCTCTTGAACTTGAACAGGTCGGCAGGCCTGCGCTCTGGCTGACCTCTCGCACTTGAAGAAGAGCCCCAGCTGGCGTTGTCATGTACTCCCTCCCTCCCTTCTGGATGCTTCTCCAGGGTGGGCCAGCCCTGGGGGTCTCCCTGGACCCCAGGAGCCGTTCCTCTCACGACCCTCGCCTCCCCCTCTGCAATGTGTTTGGAGCCCACCCTGAGCCGTGCTGCAGTCCAGGGAAAACCGATTGCAATCCTGCTGCATTTCGAGGGATCTGAGGAAGGCACAGCAGCCGCCAGCCCGGGGCACACAGTCCAAGTGGTATAACTGGGCTAATAATTGTAACGGGATTAACGGACACGACTTGAAGGTAGAGTCTATATTCTATTAAACCTCCATTCTACAGATGAGGAAACCAAGGCTCGGGGAGGCAAAGGGCCTCCGATGGACTAACCGCCTCTACTTCTGGGTCGCCTCTCTGGCCAGGGGGCCCGGTGGAGGGACCAGGAAGGGAGCCAGGTCTCCTCTCCTGTCCCGAGGTGGCGTGGTCTGCAGCCGGGAGCCCCTGGTCCCGTCCTTGTCCCGTCAACGAAGGAGGGAAGGGGGTCAGACCTCACCTGCTCTGAGGGTGGAAATGCCAACAGCCACAGGGGTCTCGTTAGAGGGAAGTGTCGTCGTTATTAATTTATTTCAGGGGAGTTTTTTTTCTTGGCGCATTTTTCGCATCAGTGTCTCCGGAAGCCAAGGTCCTGCCAGCCCCTGGATGTGGCTCTCCGTGGGGGGAGCCTGGAACACTCCACAGCATCTGCGATCCTGGCCAGGCCAGTGCAGTCTGACCGTGTTTGTGGCCTGTTTGGACACCCCCTCCTCTAGGAAGAACCACTGCCTCTCCAGCTTTGCTTGAACAGAGAGCTGATGACGGGCCTGGAAAGGAAGTCATAGCTAGTGGAAAAGGCTCTTCAGACTCCAACGAAGCCAGATGTCCGCTGCCGGGTGTCAGTTCCCCTGATGGAGGCGAGAATCACGGCTGGCCGGGGACGTGGTCTGTGACCACCTGCAGCGTGACCGACCCCTGGGACGTCATGAGGCATATCACCGGTCAGCCTTCACCATCTCCGCTCCTTCTCCACTTAGACCAGGCTTTCCCGAGTCCTTCCTGGGAGAAGCCTTGTGATCAGGAATCAGCGCCTCTGGATTGAAGCACCTGCTTTGTGACACTTGCCTGGGTCTCCTATTTATTTATGTATTTTTTATGGCTGCTCCCTCCGTGTATGAACAATCCCTGGCCAGGGATTGAATCCGAGCAGTAGCTGCGACAACACCGGAGCTTTTAACCCACTGCACTGGGCTGGGGATCGAACCCATGCCTCTTTAGCAACCCAAGCTGCTGAAGTAGACGTCTCAATCCATTGCGCTGTGGAAGGAACTCCTTGGAGCTCATAGTCCTCTCCTCTGCCCAATGGGACCTTGAGTTCCTCCAAGAGGAACTGAGTCTTAGTCACCTTTGGTCCCTGTGGCCCTGGGCAGCTGGTTGAGCAAATGCAGACTTAGAGAAAGAATGCCCATTGCCAGGTGTGGACCTGGGACCCCGGCCAACACGAGGAGACCTTGAGGCTTGCATGCCTGGCGAGGTTGAGGCTCTAATAAATAAAATCAAAGACAGAGAGGCGGGGAAAGGGAAACAAGGAAATTGCAAAATCAATAGGCAACTGACATCAAAATTTACTAGGCGACCCGCGATATTGAAAAACCAGAGAGTCTGGGTCTGAACAATTAGCATTTCCAAAGTCTTCAAGTACCATCCGGGTGGCGAAAGAGGAGTTTCATCCCACGTTGGATCACTGTGCTGTCAGTGAAACGTCTGCCTTCTGCTGCATGGAAAATAAATTCCTTCCCCACATCTTTATGGCGAGAACTGTCTCGGGGTTGTTTTCGAAAGCCATGAATAGAGCTGAGAAGTAATTTCCAAGGAAAAAAAAAAAAAGGAGCAGGAAGTGGGGGGGGAAGAAGAAGGAGGAGAAGGAGAAGAAGAAGGAGAAAGGGAAGGAGAAAGGAGAAGGTTTCCCACGCTGGCTGCTGGTACCCAAAACCTGACTTGGAGATGCTTTTGCGTCTTTAAGTGAGGGGACGATGTAATTATTGATGTCAAGTGAGTTTTTTTTTTTTTTTTCTTTCTTTTCCTGAAAGGAAGACCCATGGACTTGGAGGGGTTGGTGGGGGAAGGGTGCAGGTCCCACGTCCCCGGCGTTCTGCTGGAAACCATTCCTGCAGAATCCAGCTGCAGCAAGACTCCGGATGAGTCAGTTGGAGGGAATCCTCCTCGCTCCCAAAATCCGATCACTTGGATGTCTGATTTGGTCCCCCCCACCCCCACCCCCGCCTCCGCCCCGTCCCCGGGCGATATCTGGTCACGCTGGCCTGCCTTCAGCAAGAATCCTGGGGGGTTAGTTCAGCCAGAACCCCTCACCCTGAGGCTTCCTCGCAGTAAGGTTCCATCCTCTGAACGCCCCCACCCCCTCAGCTACACATCCCCACTCATCCTTGTGGTTGGCACCGACCCCAGTTCTTTATGAGGTCTCCCCTCCCCTACGACAAGAGTTCTTAGTAAATAAAATCTTTTTTTGTTTGTTTTTACCACTTTAACCGTATCTTGGCATCTTGAAGGTTTTAACATCTTTGGGAACCCTCAGTAGAAACGTATCCTCTCACGAGCTGAGTTTCTGGTCCTACCCTTTGGCGAAGGATGCCGCAGCTGACCCCCATCCCGGGAACTCGCGAAGGCCCCTCTCGCTCTTCTCTGTTGAGTTTGCACACTCCCAGACCTGCAGGCTGTGCCAACATCAGGCTGAGGCCGGCAGCCGGAACCGTGAAACTCACAGGAGAGATGAAGCAGGCGTGGCGCAGAGCCGAGCCAGTGGGATGCTCTACAGGTCTCGGGGGAGGGGCCCGGCGGGCAGCCGCCCGTTGTCACCTTCCGTTGTCAGGGACGCTGAGTCACCCAAAACAGGAATGTTACCTTGTTTGAGCAGACCTGTGCCAACGGTGCCTGATCAGAGGTGCCACCACACTGCATGGGTGTGTCCCCAAAGAAAATGTGGACTTAGAAAGAGGAGCTCTGGTCAGCACTGTCGGCTGTTTAAGCCAGACGAGGGTATCAGACGCTCCAGTCAGGGCAAGGTGCGTGGCTGGCAGAGGAAGCTTCCAGACCTGGGCCCGGCGGGGCAGAAGGCAGAGGCGGCATGTGCCTGGAGCACTTCGGTCCTGGCCCAGCAGGTCTCCCTGGCTTGCAAACCCCGAAGGAAACATGCAGCTCACATCGCAGTCTCACCAGGCTTGCAGACGGATGGCTTTCTTTCGGCTTTTAATTCTGCCCATCAGATCCCCGCCTGAAACATCATTTTAGCTGAGGCAGACGGGCTATTTTCCCAGGGCGAGTCAGCCTGGATTCATCATGCCTGCTGTGATTAAGCAAAGAGGAAATGAATTGTGGATGAAGGCTGGCTGTCCTTTGGCCTCCTCCTGAGAAGGAGTCGGGTGGCGGTCGCCTTGGGGACCCAGGCCGGAGTCACACATGTGCTTGGTTAGAAAAAAAATACACACACACACACATATATATGTATGTATTTTTTTTTTTGGCTGCACCCACAGCGTGCAAAATTTCCTGGGCCAGGGATTGAACCCATGCCACAGCAGTGACCCCAGTCACAGCAGTGACAATGTTGAGTCCTTAACCCACTGCACCACCAGGGAACTCCTTAACCAAGCATGTTTTTAAGGGGCACTTAATGGGACTGTGTCTATCTCATACCTATAAACCACATGTGACAGCACGCCTGCTCTGGCAGAATTTGATATACAGGATTCCAAACAAATAATCACATCTGACAGGCAATTTCTCCAAATAAACCCAGAAAGCTATTTCCCGCTGGGCGGAAGCGGGCACACGCAGCCCCCACAAGCGCTGGTGCGACCCAGGGGCGGAACTGGGAGGCAGCAATCTGGGCACTGGCTTGGGGGCTGTGGGGGGTGGGTGGGTGGGGGTTCACCATGAGTGAAAAGGGAAGACAGGGTCAGCTTTCCAGCCGCTCTCCAGGCGTCTTTCTGGGGTAGGGTTTGGTTTACACATTTGTCCCAATGAGCGTCGGGGAGACCTGTGGGAATCGGCTTTCTTGCAGGTGGCTGTTGGCAAGATGGGGCTCCTGGTGTACCCTGAATTCAGCCTGGGGCCCCTCCGCCAGAGAACCAAGCTGGGGGGAGGTGAGCCTCTCCCTGGCCTGGCTCTGTGCCCCCCTCCCACCTGGGGTTGGGGCCTCGCCGGCTTCACATCCTCCCTGGCCATGGGTGCAAGATCCAGTTTCTCTGCATCCTTGCCAGCATTTGGTGGTGTCACCACGGTTTAATTTTAGCCATTCCGATAGGTGTGCGGTATTGCATCACTGTGGTTTAACCTGTGTTTCTGTGTTGGCGAGTGGTGTTCAGGGTCTTTTCAGGGGCTTGTTTGCCATCTGTATATATCCTCTCTGGTGAGATGTCTCTTGACCATTATTTTGTCTTTTTAGGGCCACACCTGTGGCATATGGAGGTTCCCAGGCTCGGGGTCAAATCAGAGCTGCAGCTGCCAGCCTGCACCACAGCCATGGCAACGGCAGATCCTTAACCCACCGAGTGAGGCCAGGCATCGAACGTGCATCCTCACTGACACTATGCCGGGTTCTTAACCCCCGAGCCACAGCGGGAACTCCTCTTGCCCACATTCTAGTTAAATAGTTGTCTACTGACTTTTGAGACTTCTTTAAAAATAGTAATAAAAAATTCTCCGGAGTACAGTTTATCTTTTAAATGTGCTTCTTTGTTTTGTTTTATTTTAATTTAAAATGTTTTAACTTGAAAGATAATTAACCTACAACAGTGTGTCTGCTCCAGGTGCATGACACAGTAATTTGATATTTCCGTACGGTACTAAACTGAGACTTCTTTTTGTGTCTCAGGTATGAGTCCTTGGTCAGATGTGTGGTTTATAAATATTTTCTCCGAGGGTTTTCATCGTCTTAAGAGTCTTTTGCAGAACAAAAAACGTTAATTTTGACCTCGTCTAACGTACGGATGTTTCCCTGTGTGGCCCATGCTCTCGCTGACCTGGGCTGGTGTTGATGAGCTGCCTCTGCTCCGACGTCTTTGGGCTCCTCCCCAAGGCCACACCCTCTGGACCCGTCTTCTTTGCACTGGGTGTTTTCTCGGCCTGGAACTTTGGCAATTCCTTAAAACATGAGATAGACGCACATTTATCATACAACCGAATAATCGCATTTCTGGGCACTGGTTCCTGAAAAATCAAAGCTTACATCCCTACGAAAACAAGCACATGATTTTTTTCAGCAGCTTTATTTGTAAGAGTCAAAAATTGGAAGCAACTCAAATGGCCTCAGTGGGTGAATGGTTAAGCATACCCTGCTGCCTCTATTCCACAGGGCACTGCTCGGGAATGAAAAGGAACCACCCATCGGCGTCCCCAACGGGAATGGACCTCCGGGGCCTGACACTGAATGAAAAAGCCAACCTCAAAATGTCACAGGCTTTACGCTTCCATTTATACACTCTTCTTGAAATGACCAAATTATAGAAACAGAGAGGAGATTAGCAGTTCCCGGGGGTTATGGAAGCGGGGCCGGGGAATGAGTGTCTCTGAAGGGGCAGCTTCTGGAGAATTTTGTGATGCTGAAACCACTGGGTGTCCTGATTGTGGTGGCAGGTGCATGCATCTCTGCCTGGGGTCAAGTTGCCTAGAACTAAACACACACACACACACACACAGGTAAAACAAGTGGAATCTGCGCCTTACCAATGTCAATTTCCTGGTGTTCTTATTGAGAACTGCTGTTAAGGTGCTGCCCTGGGGGGAGGCTGTGTGCCACGGGCGTCAGACCTCTCTGTGCTATTTTTGCAAATGTGATGATTCTATAGTTCTCGCTAAATCTATGGGGATAGACAACGTGGGGCCTGCTAGGGCCTGATCAGCTTCTGGAGGCCTGTGTCCCCCGGTGTTGGGCTGTAAGCCAGGCACAAGCGTGATCTTTCAGGCTGCAGGGGCGGGGGGTGGGGGGAGAGGCGGTGGACAAGGGGTTCAGTTAGGGGCCCTTGGACGTCAGGAGAGGACAGGGGTGGGAGGAAGGAGAGGGGGCCGCAGGGGTATGATCCGGGGGTGGGGAGGACAGGGCGTGGTGACTCTCAGCAGAGTGGGGGTGCGTGGGACCAAGAGCTTCCCCTGGGAGGGATCTTGCTGCAGATGGGGAGCCCTCGAAAGACAAGAACCCGGGTTTCTGCAACTTCTAGGCCAACTCAGCACGGAGCAGACAAAGGGCTGCGGGCTGGACGTCAGGAGAGGAGACCCAGAGGGGGTCCCTCTCACGCAGCTCCACGCCCGAGCCCACCTCAGTTACCCTGGAATCTGGTGTGTCCCCCAGAGCAGCTGGGCCACTGCTCGGGGGGCTGCTGGGAGGCCAGCAGCAGGAGCCCAGACCCAGTGTTCTTTCCCCGCACAGGCGTCAGGCCGCCGGCAGCGCTGGGAACGGGACCGGAGCTCGCGGCCATATGGGGATGTGGTTGTGGGAAAAAAATATTTATAAAATGGCTTTTCCAAATGTTTAATCTACAGCAGATGCATCGCACATTAATCTGTTTGGCTTGGCTTCCGCTGTGGGGAGATGCCGTTTCGTGGAGCAGGCCTCCCGGAGCCGAGGAATTGGGGGCTGTTAAAAGATGCATCTGTTTGTGACTCAACTGGAAAGGAAAGTGGGGGGCGGGAGGGACAGCGGGGCAGGAGGTGCAGGGCTGGGGTGAGAAGGGAAGGGAGCCCCCAACACCCCATGTGGCTCCCGGGGGTCACCAAATTTTCATTTTCATTTCGTGGATGCTGTGTGTTTAATCTCCCTCCTGGAATAATAAACGGATGACTGCATTTCTTACTAAAAAGTTGTGCCGTCCCTTTGATCACCGTTGAGTAAGGGGGTCCCACACCAATTCCTGACTGTGGTATTTCTGTGATTTTTACAGAATGGGAAAAAGTCCCTTTTGGGGAGTGATTGACATGGATGTTTCTAGAATGGGCAGTGGGGCACCACTGGTTTCTCCAGCCCCTTGTACCCTCTAGAGAGCCTCAGCCACCTTCGCCACCTCTGAGACCCCAGAACCACCCCCTCAGCCCCTGCCAACCTCAGGGCGTTTGCATGTTCTGTTCCCTCTGCTGGCACGTTCTCGCCTCAACCTGGCCTGAGTGACTCCTGCTCTCGGCTTAAAGAACAGCTCCTCAGCGAAGCCTCTGGCCAAACTTCCAAATCGTGGAAGGTTTGCTCTTCTGGAACCCTGGAGTTTCCTCGTTTTGCGAATAAACTCGGAACCGCAATTCCATCTTGTGATGCTGTGGTTGTGTTTTGCACACACCTGCCTGCCCCCCGGTGTGGAGGAGTTGCGCCGATGGACAGACCAGGAGGTGGCGAGTGACATGTGACTCTCAGACGCTTCCTCTCTGAAGCCCCGGGCAAGAAAACCACCGCCTTTTCTTTAAAATGCTGGCGATCCTTTAAACCCTGGATGATCAAGCCCCGCTTGGTCTGAGGAAGAGGAAGGGGACCGACCCCCTCCCCGCCCCCTTCCTCAAAGCTCTCCAGGTTCATTTCAACTGCCCAAGGGTGGAAGACAGAATGGCCCACCCCTCAATCCCTGGAAACTGTGAATATGTGAGTCTCATGGCAAAGGCCCTTTGCAGTAGTGATCTCGTGACGGGGATGCTGTACTGGCTTCCCTGGGTCTCTAAGGGGGCCCCCGTCCAGTCACCCGCATCTTTCAAAGCAGAGAACATTTCAACATCCCTAATCATTAGGGAAATACAATGACGCACCACCTCGCACCCATTAGGATGGCCACGGTCAAAAAACCCAAAATAACAAGGGTCGGTGAGTAGTGGGTACCTTGGAACTTTTGCGCAGGGTTGGCGTGAATGGGAAGCGTTGCATCCACAGTGGATGGTTCTTTACGAATTAAAAATAGAGTTACCGTGTCCTCTAGCATGTCCACTTTGGGGTATAGACCCAAAAGAACGGAAAGCAGGATCTGGAAAAAATATTTGCACGCCCATGTTCCAAGCCACCTTACTCATAGCGTCTACACCAGGGAAGAACACAGGTATCCACTGATGGAAGAACGGATAAAGCAAACTGTGGTGCATGGATACTATGGACTGTTATTTAGCCTTAAAAAGGAAATTCTGGCATAAGATACAACATGGATGAACCTGGAGGTCCTGAGGCTACGTGAAGTAAGCCTGTCACCAAAAGGCAAATACTGTGGGATTCCACTTGCAGGAGGAAATTAGCACAGTCGAACTCAAAAACAGCAAGTACAGTGGGGGTTACCAGGGCCTGGGAGCAGGGAGAAAGGGGGACTTATTTGTTAATGGGGACAGAGCTTTAGTTTTACAAGATGCAAAGAGTTCTGGAGATGGATGGTGGTGATAGCGGCATGACAGGGGGAATGTACTTAAGGTCACCAAAACGTACCCTTAAAAATCGTTAAGAGCGGGGAGTTCCTGTGGTGGCTCAGCAGGTTCAGAACCCACTAGTATCCATGAGGTCACAGGTTCGATGCCTGACCTCGCTCAGTGGGTTAAGGATCCAGCGTTGCCACAAGCCGTGATGAGACTTGGATCTGGCGTTGCTGTGGCTGTGGTATAGACTGGCAGCTGCAGATCCCATCCGACCCCTAGCCTGGGAAATTCCATATGTCACAGGTGAAGCCCTAAAAAGAAAAAAAAAATGGTTAAGATGCTAAATTTTATAAGTATTTTAGCACAATTAAAAAAAATTAGCAAATAAGAGCAATTTAAGGTCCAAAGAATGGTCAGGGGAGGACCGTGGGAGGTGTCCACCCTGCGGCTGGCTCCGAGGTGCAGGAGCCCACGTGCAGGACTAGGAGCCGAGGGAGGCCCCGGCTGACAGTCAGCAAGGAGTGGACTGCAGTCCTCCAACCCCAAGGAACCGAATTGCACCACCTGCCCCAGGGAGCAGGACACCGATTCTCCTCTAGAGCCTCCAGCAGGACCACCTGCTGGCCGACACCTTGGTTTTAGCCCCGAGAGGCTCCCTGCCGACCTCTGACCTGCGGAGCTGTCAGAGGATAAATTCGTATCGTTTAAACTGCCACTTTGCGCCTGCACTTCAGGGCAACGCAGGAAATCAGTACCGCAAAGAAGCCCCGAGCCGGGCAGCACCAGAGGGCGCTGGCTCGGATGGGGCGAGCACAGGGGGACAAAAGAGCACTCCCTCCAAAATGTGAACAGGACAGAGAGGGAGCTCAGGAAATTCAAAGACAAGGACTGTGTCCATGAGAACTGCATCCCCAGCCCCCAGCCCTGTGTCAGACAGAGGTCGCTCCACGCTAGGTAATTCTGGGGCCTTGGGTGACCTAAAGTCTGCCTGGGACACTCGCCCTGTTGTTTGCCTGACTGTGATGTCAACAGCTGCCCATCTGAGCACAGCGTCCACGCCAATGGCCCTGCCTCTGACAGCCTTGAAAGCCCGGGGCAGGGCTGGGTCCCAAGTGGAGACAGCAAGAGCACCCCTGAGCCTTGCATTTGGGGTCCCAAAGCCGGGGAGGTGAGGCTCCTGCATCCCCTCCCCCTGTCACAAATCACCAGCACCCCCTCCCCCAAGGATGGAGGCTCCCGGAGAGGTGTCGGATCTCCACCCTAGGGGTCGGCTAGGGGACTACACACACTCGTCTGGACGGACTTTTGCAGAGAAAGTACATTTCTCGGCTCTCCGCAGCCTTTCACTGAGAGCAGGTGGTTACCTGCCCACCGCTAGCCTGGAAGGATTCTGGTCCAGCCCTCAAGGGAATCTGAAGGAGAGCCGGGACTGAGAACCAGGCAGATCCAGTTTCACCTGTGTTTCCGCCAACGGCCTTGATCCAACTCCCTAAGCCTCACTGTGCTCCTCTGTGAAGTGGGGCCACAACCAGGGCACCTAATTCCTGAGCGCGTGGCCTGAACACGCTGCTGCAAAGGACATGCTCGGCACGGCCCCGGCCCCCGAGGCAGCGCTCTGTGGACGTTAAGCTGCGGTGATTATTAACAAGAAGCCTCTCGGCTTTAAACTGCTGGCTCCCAACCCCGGCCCCCCTTAAAAAGCATCTCTTTCAGGCCCAGCGGAGACGGAAATGAGGAAACGAACCCGACATCCTCTCTACACGTCCCTCTGACGCGCGACATCCTCCAGGAGCAGAGGCCTCATCGACATGTAATTTTTTTCCCATTAATCATCCACCGAGACAGCACCCGGGTCTCCAATTCTCTTAAGCAAATAACAACTCAAAAAAAAAAAAGAACCTTTTCTTCCAACTTGAAGTGCAGATTTGTGTAATAAAAGCCGGGCATTGAGGTGGCTATCTCCTCTCATCGGGTCCTCCCTTTCATAAGCACAAAGGCTCCCGCCCCTGCCCCTCTCGCTCCCTGCTCCCCCTCCTTTCCTGTCTTTGAGGCCAGACCCACAGACAGCATCACTGGGGAGCGCAGCAGCTCTCAGCATCCTCGCCAGGAAACTCCCCCCCCCCCCCCCGCACCGCCCCCCGCTGCCGTTTCCGTTTTCCCACGGGGCCTCCTTTAAGTCCTTTAAGTCCGGCCTCCTTACTCCCAGCCTTTCATTTTCCCAGACCCACAGAAGGATGGAGCAGAATGCAAAGAGTGGCCTCAGAACCTCAGACGAGGGTTCAAATCCTGGCCCAGCCGTGTAGTTTGGGCAAGTCACTGCCCCTTCCAGGTCTAATTCCACCTTGGAACGTAGGCAGAATAAAACCACCATCCCAGGGTGACGGAGTGGCAATGGCTGCGTGATTAAATGACCCATTCAGGAGCTGTTGTCTGAACGTCTACTGGGTGCTGGGACCCGGGATTGCAGCAGTGAACAGGTACCCACCTGAGGCCCTGGTACTTGCAGCCCACAGCCCGTCACAGCAGAGGTGCTCTTGAAATGGACAATGTAGGACCTGGGGGCCCCCAGACCACTGTCACTTTGACACCAGTTGTGAGTTTGGGTCTCTCTCCCCAAGAGCCATCTTGGTTTTGGCAATTCACCAGGAAGACTCAGAACTCATTGAAAGCTATGACACTCACAGTTAACAGTTTATCACAGCAGAGGATACAGATTAAAATCAGGCCAGGGAAGAGACCCCGGGGGAAGAGACCCAGGGGAGGGAGCCCAGGACATCTCCAAATTCCAAGCATCTGGTTGTCCTCTTCCCGGGGCTCAGGAACAGCTCAAACCTCTCCTGGCAGAGCTGTGTGACCACATGCACAGCACTGGCCACAGGGGTGCCCTCCCGCCAAGTCCCGGTGCCCAGGGTTTTTATAGGAGCTCAGGCACACAGACTGGGTTGCCTGCGGTGTGGCTAACCTTGGTCTCCCCCCTTCCAAGGTCAAGTTGATTTTTCATAGCCCAAGGTGCCCACCCTAAATTGTATTATCAGCATAGTACCTCTGGCATGGCCCAAGACCCTTATCAAAAAGACAAAAAGGCAAAGACAACTTTATCTGGCAGGACATCTGAGGCTTTAGAGGTGACCTCCCGGGAGCCAGACAAAAGCAGACCTCTCTTTGGGCACAATGACTCCTTACTGCCCAGAAGTTTAGCTGCAAAATCCCTCAAGATGTGAGCTGCAACCTCTTCCCTTCCAGCAGAGCAGCAACACAGGTGTCCATGCGGCATCGTTAGGAAATGGAAAAAAGAAAGACCCCAGGCAAATACTCAGTAAAGAGGAAGGCCCTCCCAGTGTGGAACTGGAGCAGCGGGGGGACGATGCGAGGCTGCTCTGGGCACAGAGGTGGAAAGAGGCCCGGGACGTGCTGTTTGGGAAGGCAGGCTGTCGAACCCTTGTCACTGAAGAGCCCCAAGTGAGTAACTTAACCTCTTGAGCCCCCCGATGTCCTTTTCTCCAAAACAGGGCAGTTCTCTTTCCTCGGCTAGACTTGCAGCTGCGTGCGGAAAACAGCAGGTGCATCCCTAGGGCTGCACCTGGATAGCTCTGCGCTCCACCCCCCTGCCTAGTCCCTGGAGCCTGGCTATCAGAGCAGAAACAGGTGACAGCTCTTCTGCATGACAGTTGTTACCAGGCAGGTGCCTTGACCACTGTGTTGTTAATTAGTTTTGATCAACTAATGCTTGAAGCATTCATTTATTCATTCGTTCATCTACCCACTTGAGGTGGGTGCTGGGGATTTGGGAGAAATGGAGCCAGATAAGGTCTTCATCTTCAAGGAGTTATCCATCCAATGCAGAAAGCAGACTGAGCCCAGAGACAGAGGTGCACTTCCCTAAGCTCACACAGCAAGTCCTGGTGGCCTGATGGCAGATGAGACAGGCTCTAAAGTGGAACCTGTAGCAGGGTTGCATGGGGGCAGGGGAAACTTCTCTAAGAGAGCTGCTTGAGGAGAGGCTGAGAGGTCTGGCAGTGAGAGTGGGTGGAGACATCAAGAACCAGGGAGGCACTCCCGTCATGGCTCAGTGGAAACGAATCTGACGAGCACCCATGAGGACATAGGTTCGATCCCTGGCCTCGCTCAGTGGGTTAAGGGTCCAGCATTGCCATGAGCTATGGTGTAGGTCGCAGACTCGGCTCTGATCTGGTGTTGCTGTGGCTCTGGTGCAGACCAGCGGCTACAGCTCCAATTAGACCCCTAGCCTGGGAACCTCCATATGCTGCAGATGCAGCCCTAGAAAAGGCAAAAAAGGAAAAAATAAAATAAAAAATAAATAAAGAATCAGGGAGAAGTCCAGTGTGGCCAGAGCAGAAATTCCATGAATGAGGAGGAGAGACTAGCCGGAGAGGTTGGCCACGGTCAGAGGGGCAGGGAGGACCAAAGTGAGGAGGGGGCCTTTATCCTGAAGGTGTTGGGGAGCCTCTGAAGCGTTAATACAGGGTAGCATGTTAGAGCTGTGCCTGAACAGGGCGCTCCTGCTCACGGGGAGAAAAAGATCACAGCGGGAGGGGACGAGGAGGGGAAGCAGGAGGACTGGATGGAAGGCAGCTGTGGTCATCGTGAGGCCAAAGAGATGCTGACCCAGCGCCCAGATCATCCTCCCCGCCCTCCACTCCCTCCGGCTGCTGCTAATGCAGGGGTGTAGGGGGTCAGCCCCTCCTGGCAGTGAGACCTAATTGCTAAACATTCAGGAATTTTGTGAGCCTGCTGGTGCACCACCAATAGCTATGAAATCCGCCACGGAGGGAGTATTTACACCACAGAAATGGGCAAAAGCTACAAATCGGGACTTTCCTCTTTCTGCCTCCAGAGATCTGGTTTCCCAGCAAAACGCCACTTCCTGAGACAACCCCACCTTCTCTGGAAAGGTGATCTTGATAGAGGGGAGCCTCCCTGGCCACCCCAAGGGCATCCCACACCAAGGACCAACTCACAAGGGGGTGGGTGCCTTGCCCCACCCCGAGCAGATTCAACTCTGTGGCAGAATCCACACTCCCCCTGGGACGTGGCTGAGCCTAGGTTCTAGCGGATCACAGTCTCACCATGCCTTTTTTTTTTTTTTTCTTTTTCCTGAAAGTGTTTATCCATTTGATATATTCGTTCTTCTAAATATACCAAGGCAGCCAAGATGGGCCTTTTAAAGACGGGGGCTAGAGGACTTAGGTGCAGTCTAGGTCCTGGGTCAAGGTCCACGATCACATTCTAGGACACTGAAGGCATAGGTCCTAAATCCCGCCAGCACCATGATGTATAATTTACAGGGCAGGGTGTGCCCAGAAGAGAAACACGCCCGTGGTGGCCGTGACACCTTTGTGAGAAGATTGCGTCAGGGTGTTCTCCAGCAGGCGTGCACACCGGGAGCCTGTGCTCATCGCCAGCCTGGGTGGGTGGGAAATGGGCAGGTGGAGTTGCTCTTCTTCCACCGCTGCCAGGCACATCTGCGTTTCTTCATCAAATGCAGATTTGCTCAGGTCCTACCCTGCCTTCCCTGCCTTCCCTGCCTTTCCAGCTCTCCTGGGCGTCCTCCCTGGAAACTGTGCCAGAATGAGAATGCTTCTGCAGTTTCGTGCCCCGAGCTCGCTCCGATCCCAGGTAGGGGCCAGCAGGACCAACAGGCTATCTCAGCCGGGGATGGGCAGCCCGGGAGCCCGCAGTTGTGGACGTCCTGGCTCTGCAGACACCGAGGTCCATCTGCTCTTGCCAGTGATCTAGATTGTCGTCTTGATGACAGAGCTGCTCGCAAGCCCCAGCTCCCAAGCACTTGGAAACCAAATGAAATTCAGTTTTGAACAACAAGGCTTCAGTTGTCGGGGTGAGATCACTGCAGAACCACTGTGTCAGCCCCAAAGAATGTCTCTACTTCCCCCTGCCTCTCGGCTGACCCCCTCCTCGGGGGCTGCTGGCTGGAGCAGGTCACCAGATAGAGAGCAATTAATTTTTACAGCCCTCTGCTCTCAGCAGCCACTCCATGCTGGGGTGAGGTCACTCTAGCTGCCTTAGTTTGATCTGTTTTAAAGATGTTGGTGTCTTGAGAATCTCACTCCCCCCCCCACCCGCCACCCAGTGAGCTCATATGCCCATGTTTTTGGGAACAAACTTCCCCTGTCGGGTTGGCTCAGCAGAGCTCCGAGTGCCTGGAGGGGACGGCAAGGACCATTCCCAGATGCTGTGCCGTCTTGACCAATCCCTACCTCACCCCGGGCCTCCGTTTTCTCTTGCATGTCACGCAAACCTGCACCTGGATGAACATTTGCAAAACCTCACTCTCAAGCACGGCCGTAATTTTGGCCTCTTCTGCTACCTGTACTCCCATGCAGTCAGTCATTATCGTTTTCCTTGAAAACCACCTCTCATTTTTAATGAACTGCATTTAATGGAAAGGAACCCCAGTATCGCCACCATAAACGGAAAGGCATGAACCTTGCCAGGAATGGAAAGTAACTCCCAGAAGTAAATACCTTGAAAAAAATGTTTCTGAATAATAATTCCTTGATTGTTTAGAAACAGTGAGAAATAACTACTTCTAAACTAATGCTACTAAATTCCAGCCACGCGCGGCTGCCCGTGAAGGCTTTGAGCCTGGGGCCCTTCTCTCTGTGTTCACGAGGGAGATTAGGAGTGTCGGGAGGTGCTAAAGACTCCTAGTGCCAGACGAAGAATTTCCTCCGCGGTCTAACCAGAGGGCTGGAAAGGGGACTCGTCCTCACACTGCACGATCAATGCTCTTTAATGCCGGATGCGGGCCTCACCCCAGCCCACGCTGCCCTTGACCAGAGGCCCCGCGCCGTGGAAGATCCTGGTTTAGATTGTCCCTAAGCGTCTCTCGCATTTCCAGAAGTAATGGGAGCTCCAGGAGGCTGCTAGAGCGTCTTCCCAAGCCGGGTCAGCCCCTGGTGCCACGCGATGCGCAGACCGTTCGGGTCAGTTACTCAGAGAGCCTGTTGCAAAGGTCGCCTCCTGGACCCCAAGCTGCCGATCGGCATTGTTGGATTGAGCGCCTGGGATCTGCCTTTGTTACAGGAGCGCCCCATGCATCACGTCTGAGCTAGAGAAACAGGAGAGGGTGCGGGTTAGGTGGCCGACAGGGGCCCCCCAGCCTCGAACGGGGGCCAGGACAGTGAAGCTCCGGGAGCAGAGATCGCCCTGGTGACACTGCGGTTCAGCCGCTGCACGCGCAGGCAGAGGGCAAACGCTCCTCCTTGGGGTACAGGCGGCGAGGCCCGGTGGGTGGACTTTTCCCGAAAGACCCGGCAAATGCCTCTGGCTCTGTCCTCAAAACAGCCTGGACTCACTCGGCCCACCTCTGACATCGCCAGAGGAGCGATGTTGGGGCTAATTTTACTGACGTCAGCAGCAGACATTCCTTGTGACCCCAGGAAGGGCGAGGTCTGTGCCAGGTTGAGACGAGGTTGCCCAAATATTTGAGGAAGAAACGGTCCCTCCCACGAAGGAGCGTAAACCCAGCTCCCCGCAGACCAGGCTGGACGCCGGCCTCGCCTCCGGGCCCTTGAGCCACCGCCAAAGCCCCGGGCTCTGCCCTCCCTGCCAGCGTCAACTTGGACGTAGCCCCACATTCCCACTCCACCGGCCTCCCTAAGTGCTGCCCAGAGCCCGTCTCACAGCCAGGCCTTTAGTTCTGGGAACACAGGGTGCTGGGGAGCCCAGCTCTGTGTGGTCTGGCTGGTCCCCTGCCCTTCGGAGAGAAAGTCGGGGGGGGGGGCGCCATAGACGCCCTCTTTGCAAATCAGATGAATTCAAAGCCAAGGCAAAGACGTCACACATACCCACAGTCCCTTCCCCGCGGTCCCTGCTTCCTGGGGAGGCTTGGAGGATGGGGGGCCCTCACGCCTACGAGGCACAGAGCCTCCAAAATAACAGATGCTGTTCTGGCTGGAACATCGTTCCCCCAAATTCATATCTATCCAGAACCTCAGAAAGGGACCTTATTCGGAAACAGGTCTTTGCAGATGTCATGAGTTAAAGTCAGCCTGGATGAGGGGGCCTCTAAGTCCAGCAGCTGGTGTCCTTCTAAGAGTAGAGGGACACAGAGATACAGGGACCCACAGAGAAAGAGGCATGTGATGATGGACTTGGAGTTTTGCAGCCACAAGCCAGGGCATACCAAGGGCTTCCAGAACCACCAGAAGCTGGGAGGGAGGCCTGGAGCAGACTCGGAGCCGCCCAAAAGAGCCAGATTGCAGACAACTGGGTCTCTAGAAATATGAGAGAATAAATTCTTGTTGTTTCAAGCCCCCCGTTGGTGGCTTTTCCTCACAGCAGTCCTGGGAAACTGAGGCAGAAGCTCGTCTCATGAGAACGTACCACGCACTGAGCCTTTTGTTCAGTGCATTACAGATGCTGGACCCAAGCTGCCCTGTGACCAGTTGAAGTAGACGCCACCATTCCTTCCATTTTACCAATGGGGACACGGAGGCTGGACTGAGTGCTTGTCACCCAAAGGTACCCAGTCACATGCCGACCTGTGATGTTCGGACTCCTGTCTCCCAGATCCCCAGTCCTCTGGGTTGGTTCTGTGACATCACTCCGCTCCCAGACGCAGCTAGCCTGGAAATTCCACACGCCACAATTCCTTTTAGGAGGAGGCCCTAAAAGGAAGCTCGCACACCAAAGGACCTTGGGTGGGCGCTCACAGCCATTGTCTGGGGCGCCAGGATGACAGCCGGTCCCAGGAGGCAGCTCTGCTGGTCGGTCTGTGGCCCTCTCACCCTCCCGGAACAGGTGCCTGACCCAGGCGGTGAGCCTTCAGCTCGGGAAGCTCTTCCAGGATGCGCGGCTGGCAGCCTGGTTCCAGAGCACCCCCACTCCCTGGGGGGTAAACCCTCCTCCCTGCTCACCTCCGCACCCCTGCCAGGGAACATGGTCATCTCTGCAGGCCCCTGAATCAGAAGGTCAGAGGGGTGATGCTGCCACTTCTCTGGACAAGGTCTGAACTTCAGTTCTCAGGAAGGAGGCGGGACCAAAGGAAGAAAGGAGGGAGGAGGAGGGAGGAGGGGAGGGAGGGGAGGGAGGAGAGAGGAGGGGAGGGAGGGAGGAAGGAGGAGGGGAGGGAGGAGGGAGGAGGGAGGAGGGAGGAGAGGAGGGAGGAGGGGAGGGAGGAGGGAAGGGAGGAGAGAGGGAGGAAGGGAGGAGGAGGGAGGAGGGAAGGGAGGAGAGAGGGAGGAGGGAGGAGGGGAGGAGAGAGGGAGGAGGGAGGAGGGAAGGGAGGAGGAGGGAGGAAGGGAGGGAGGGGAGGGAGGAGAGAGGAGGGAAGGGAGGAGAGAGGGAGGAGGGAAGGGAGGAGGGGAGGGAAGAGGGAGGAGGAGGGAGGAGGGAGGGAGAAGGGAGGAGGGAAGGGAGGAGGGAGGAAGAAGGGAGGAGGGAACGGAGGAGAGAGGGAGGAGGGAGAAGAAGGGAGGAGGGAACGGAGGAGAGAGGGAGGAGGGAGGAGGGAACGGAGGAGGAGGGAGGAAGGGAGGAGGGAGGAGGGGAGGGAGGGGAGGGAGGAGAGAGGGAGGAGGGAGGGAGGGAGGGAGGGAGGAGGAGGGGAGGGAGGAAGGGAGCCATGCCTTCCCTATTCGACGTACAGTCGCCTTCTGTATCTCTGACTTCTGCATCTTCATCCTTGGGTTCATCCAGGCAAGGATTGAAAATCTTCATGGGTGGGAGAGGGGAGAAATTCCAGAAAGTTCTAAAGAGCAAACTTGAATATGCCGTGAGCCGACCGTGAGTTACATAGCACGTACATTGCAGTAGGGATTATAAATCACCTGGAGGGGATTTCAAGTGCGCAGGAAGGTGAGCTTTGATGATATGCAAATAGGGCTCCATTTTATCTAAGGGACTTGAGATAGTCCTCAGATTTTTTTTGGGGGGGGGCAGTTTCCTGGAACCAGGGTCCTGCAGATACCGAGGAAAGACTGTGTCTTGACAAGAGAGAACTTCCATGAGGAAAAGACACGCTCCGGCAGAACGATACAGCCCCGAGAGGGGGCCGTGGGAGCCGGTGGGCACAACCTTGCCGCCTTTCTGGAACTTTCCTCTTCGAACTCCGAATGCCTGCTTTGCGACAGGAACCAGAACCGAGGCAGGTCTACTTTGAGTCAGTCCCAGGGCTTATCGACCTGTTCTGTGAGAGGCACCGTGTGAAGCAGAGCGGGTCCGTGTGACAGGGGACGTCAGAACTTTCTTAAGCTCGTGCTGTGGCCCAGAGCTATGGGCAAGCGCAGGAGACAATAGCGTCGGACGACAGAGACGATCTGGAGCCTGGAGATGGTGCCCGTTGCTGTTGCCTGTTTCCGTCGGCCAGTGCGTGTTGGCAGGACCAGAGTTAGGGATCCGTGACGCGTGCGCGCATTCTTGTTCTTGGTCATGTCAGTGGAAACGCATCACGTGCTCAACCCTGAATGTTCATTCCTCCGGATGCCGCGGTCCCACCGCCAGCGCACCTGTGATCATACTCCTTGGGCCCTAAAGGAGCAAATCATCTCTCAGGCTGAGAGATGTTGGCTCATGTCATGTGAGGTCAGAAAGCCCAGGCACGTTTTCGGAAGGTTGAGAGACTGCTGCCTAAACATTCAGCTGGGAGGACTGACGGCGGGGATTCAATTCTTATTGTTCCAGAGGCTGGAGGTCCAAGCACAGGCGCCAGCCTGGTCAGTCCCAGGGAGGGCCCCGTGCTGAGCTGCCGACCGCCAGCCCCTCTCTGTGCAGGGAGCTGGGTGAGGCCCCCTTTAGAAGGCCACCCATCCATTCGTGGGGTGATGAGCCAGCCACTCCCGAAGCCCTGCATCCTCACTCGGTCACCTTGGGGAGACAGAGACACTCGATCTCCAGCAAGGAGGTGTCCGGTGTGGTCCAATTCCTAAAGACAGAAGGGAGACTGCTGGGTGCCGGGCGCTGGGAGACAAGGCGGGCGGGGGCAGAGGTTTGGTTTGGGCAGAGGAGTCCTGCGGGCAGAAGAGGGTGATGGCTACGGGGCAGCGTGAATGTACTTAGTGCCACAGAATGAGACACGTGAATACGTTTTATGTTGTGCCTGTGCTACCACAATCAAGGAAATATTTTCTCCGAAGTTCCCATTGTGGCTCAGCAGAAACGAATCCGACTAGTACCCATGAGGACGTGGGTTTGATCCCTGGCCTCGCTCAGTGGGTTAAGGATGTGTCATTGCCGTGAGCTGGGGTGTAGGTCACAGGCGAGGCTCAGATCTAGCGTGGCTGTGGCTGGCAGCTGTAGCTCTGATTCGACCCCTAGCCTGGGAAACTCCATATGCTGCAGGTACGGCCCTAAAAAAACAAAACAAAACAAAACAAAAATTTCTCCAAAGGCAAATCTACAGGCTCGACCCCTTGGGGGGTTAAAAGTGGAGAGTGGATTTGCCCAAAGCTTCAGTCAATGGCTAGAAAGTTTCAACTCCTTGTCTGAAGCCCCCAGTCACTAAAACCAGGGGACTTGAGTCTCTCTGGTCCTTGTCACCCCATCACAGCTCCCACATCCTCACCGGCACAGTGCCACCCCCACCAGCGGTGGCCCTCCGAGTGCTGAGACCGCAGCAGGAGTGACGACTGCCGAGCCCTCCTTCCTCCCGAAGCAGCCTTGATCCGCCGTTCTGTTTTACCAGCAGGACTGGGGCCTGGAGGACACAGCCCAGAGGGTCTGGCTGTTTCCACTTCCACATTTTAAAAAGGCTTTTTAGCCGAAACTGAAGCCAAGAATGCTGCAGGTAAATATTTGCTTAGGTTCTCTGTGTCCCCAGGGGGCCAGGCCTGGGGCCAGATGAAAGAAGCAAAGAAAAGGGAATTTATGCACCGAGAAAGATTGGGCAAGAAGGAAAGCCAGATGTTCTGCCCAGCTGTTCCGGCCACAGCCGGTCACAGGCTTGGGGACGGTGCTGGTCCGATCACTGAGTGGGAGGAACCACCCTCACCCCCACCCCCTGTCACGGGAAAATGCTTCCAAGTGGCTCCTTTGTGTGCCTGGGTTAGAAAGTGAGGCAAGATTGTCGCGTGTGGAGAAGAGGCAGAGTGGCCTTGGAATCGGGGGGACCTGGGGGCCAGCTCTCCCCTCTGAGATCATGGAACTGACCTTGAGGTCTGGCTGTGAGGACACAGTGGTGTAATGCACAGGAGAGGCTCTGCTCTGGAGTCTGGGGAACCCTAACACGGGCTCAGGGGACAAATAGGGCTGAGGGGGAGGAGGGCGGGTAGTGGGGATAAGAGCTCGCCCTCCCGCCAGTGTTTGCAGCATCCAGCTTTCTCCTGCAAGTCCCAGGAGCCCCAGACCAGCAACAGCCCCCAACTGCCGGCACAGCCTCCACCATCAATTCCTGGGGGCCACAAAGGCAGAGCTGGGAGGCCCGGGGATGCTAGCCTTGGTTTAGGGGGCCACCCCCCACAACCTCCCAGGAAGCAGGAGGCCCTTTAGCACACCTCGGGAATGTTCTTGGGTGTCGAGGCTCCATTCAACACTGTTGGCGGGTCAGAGCACAGGGGCCCAGAAGTGGGCAGGTGCCTGGGCCTGGCTAATTAGGGCCCTTCCCTGAAATAGCTGTAGTTGGAGGGAAGGGGCTTCTCCCTTTGGGTGTGGAAGTGGGAACACCCCTGCCGGGCACATCGAGGCTGCCATCCTAGAGCGGGTGAAGGGCAGGCAGCCTTGTTTTTGGGAAGAGAGCAAAAGCCAAGTAGAATCAAATGAAGAGAGACAGAGTTCAGACGACAAAACTTTGGTCCCTGGATCCAGCTGTACCTGCAGCCAGTGCTCTTGGAATTCTTGGTGAAAACGAGAGAGAAAATTTCCTTTTGCTTCTTAGCTAGTTTGCGCTGGGCCTCAAGACGTGCAGGAGGAAGCCTAACAGTTCTGGAAGGAGAGGATGAAATGCCGGCAGAGGCTAAGAGAAGGACCCCTCTCAGCTGTGGGCCCCACCTGACCAGCTTGTTCCACAATATACTGGGAATCGGGAAGGAAGAGGCAGGGCTCGTGGTGGCCACCCCATTGGCTGTGCAGCCAGCTGCCGGGTCAGGCCTGCGCTCTGCCACGCACCGTCACGTCAAGTGTCAGCTCCATCCCCACCCCCCACGAGACAGCGCGATGACTGCACCTCCAGGCTCACAGGCTGTGGGAGGACGCAAAAGCCTGCCTAGGGTCCCCTTCTGACCTCCCCACGTCATCAAGCACCTGCCTCCCCGCAAGGGGGTCGCCTGCAGACTCCCCTCTTCCTCCCTGAACTGGGGACGAGCTGGAGACAGGGCTCATTGTCCCATTCACCATGGAGTCCCCCAGTTGTGAGCAATTTGCATCCAGTTGATAAATACTTTTCTGGGGCATCGCACCATTGGCCAGTAAGGGCTTCCTCACCAGGTGAGGTCCTCCCAGGATCTGCCCTTCCCAACCTCCCCCAAGGTCATCACCTTTGGGTGCAAAGCCTGAACAGACTACATCTGTTCGCCACAGCTGCACTGGTCTCCCTGCCGTCGGGGTGAGATTTGGCCAGGGACGCTGTCCCATCCAGGACCACAGGGAAGTCCTGGGGGCGTGGACACGGGGGCATTTCACATTCAAGTTCACATTTCTCAGGTCCTCCCTAAGCGCCATGCTGTGTGAGCTGGGGGGACAGAAAGGGGACACGTGAGAGACTAGTTGGGAGGCAGGAGGGCCCCTAAGGTAGAGAGGGAGCGAGTGGTCTGGCCTGAGGGGTGGGGAGAGTGGGCCAGCCAGGACTGGGCATGATGGAGGGGGGACTCCGACTCCGGAATCGGGGTGGGGGGGGCTCACACACCCCGAGCATTGCCACCTGCTGACGGGACATCTCTGACAGTTACCTGTGTTCTCTGCCTCCCTTTCCTCAAATATAAATGGTACAAATGACAGAACCTGCTGTGTCCAGTTATCATCAAGCTCTGGTTGGTGCACGCAAACCCTGGGGACAGCCCTCAGGATGGGGAGGACAACACGAGGGTCCTTATCGCCACCTCGGCTTCCCAGGGGCCACAACAAGGAGACCCCGTGTCCCAGGCCGGCACCTTGCTGTTCACCATGGACACCAGGTGGCCACCCCGCAGTGGACACGCTCCAAAACCTGGTCCCACGGGACCCTATGAAAGAGCGGCAGCGCCCGATTATAGGCAGGAGGTCCAGGCAGCCAGAGCCTCCTGGCCGGTGACATGTCCATTCAGACCTGGCCTCCCCCGAGCTGCTGAGAAGAGTCAACCCCGGAGCCCCTCTAAGCGTTCTCGCTTCGGGTTCCTGCAGAAGACAACAGTCGAAATTTTAATTTACAGGTTCTCTGTAAATTAACGCCTGATCTGATTTCTAATTCATAGTACAATATTTATTTCTAACAGGAAATTAATTTTGGAAACTCAGTGGGTGATTAAATTAAATTGTGAAACCACTCTACTTGCTTAGGGGGAGGGGGAGGCGGGCAATGGTGATTATATTTAGAGAGAAATCGGGAAGCGTCTAGACTCGCGACACCCGAGACAGGAAGAGGGGGTGCGGCTCTCCAAATGCTCATTACAAAGCAGCTGCCCTACACGCCACGGGAGTCCCTGGGTTACGCACGGCTCTTTCCTGATGCATGTGTCACCGAGGGAAATGAAATGTAGCTTGAAATGTGTGGCATCCTGTTTGACGGCCCTATTGTCCTCTCCCCCATCAACCAAGATTGGGGATGGCGAGGGGAGACGTTTTATGCCACGGTGTTAAGACAGGTGGTCCCTGGGATGGCTCGTTTCCCGTGTCAAGGTGACTGTGCAAAGAGATGCTTAGATGGCTGACAAAGCCTTATATCTGGATGTGTGTCTGACAGTCCTTCCGAAAGAGATCGGCCTTTGAATGGGTTGACTGGGTGAGGTGATCACACCAGCGCAGATGGGCTTTCGTCAGTCTGCCGAGGACCTGCTTAGGACCCAACGGTGGCCGAAGGGCAAACCCCCTCCCTCGGCTGGACCTGAGACATCTGCTGGCTCACGGCCTTTGGGACTCAGACCAGGACTCGCACCATCCACCCCCCAACTTCCCCATCCCCCACCGCCCCCAGCTCCCGGGGTTCACACTAGGACTGCGTGACGTCACCAGCATCCCTGGTCTCCAGTTCGCTCATCTTCCATCACAACACAGGCGCCGTGCCTGTAATAACATTTCCCTTATAAACATCCTATTGGGTCTCATTCTCTGGAGAGCCCTGCCTGAGAGTCTCAGAGAGGGACAGACTTACTCTAGATCCCCCCTCCGCAGTTTGGGGCTGTGTCACCCCACACAGTCTCTCAGGGCTGCGGTGAGGTTGAGCCCCAGTTCCCTGCAGGGTGACCTGCCCATCAATGCGCCCCGGGTGCCCCCTGCGTGTCCTTCCCTCACTTCCTCACACCCTTCGGGACCTCCCTAGAGTCACCTCCCACACAAAACAGGTGACCGCTATCCTTGTCCTGGGGCTGCCTCTGGGCCAGCCTCAGACACCTGTGGACCCTAAATACAAAAACCACGAGATATTCGTAATGGATTAGGCCACACACACACACACACACCCACAGCATTCGGCACCGGCCCATAACTGGCAAAGTCTCCAAAGAGACGAATGAAGGCATGAATGGGCTTCTTCCATCCAGAATTGCCCTCATCGCTGTGACATCAAACAGAGGTGCTTGAAAGTACAGGCAGTTCCCCTGAGGGGTGGGGGCCCCGGGTCTCCCCCGGAACCTCTCTGCAGTCGAGCAAGGTCAGGAAGCCCCTTGTGTCCCCTCTGCCCCCCGGCAGGCTGGCCAGTCTCGGCCGGGCTCCTCTCCCCCAGCAGTGCACTTGCTGGGCCCCGGCCCCAGCCCATCTGTTCAGCATGTGTGAGCACTGTCAAATTGTTTGAATAAATTGTCACACGATTAAAATGTTTATGTCTGCAGGATGACTCGTTTCTGCTAAATTGTACCTAAATAGTCTCATATTTGCTGTAGGCATTTGACATCTGTGTCTGTTCTCCAAGCCGATGGCCAGCCAGAAGTCTGGTCCTCTCTGAGGCTCCCGCGTTGCTTCCCTCACACCAAGCGGCCACTCAGGGCTGGGCCCAGGTGGTGGAGGGAAAACAATACTGGGCCTCGCCCACCTGGCCTTGTCCCCAATGTCTGTTTTTATCTCCTGCTTCAGTCCTTTCTTTCTCTGCCATTCCAGATTATCTGCGAATAATCACCTCTTTCTTTTTCTTTCTTTTCTTTGTAGGGCCGCACCCAGGACATATGGAGGTTCCCAGGCTAGAAATCGACCTACACCAATGCGGGATCCCAGCCACGTCTGTGACCTACACCACAGCTCATGGCAACCCTGGATCCTTAACCCACTGAGCAAGGCCAGGGATCGAACTTGCATCCTTGTGGATGCCAGTCAGATTCGTTCACCACTGAGCCTATTTCTGCCCCGGAAACACTTACTTCCTGGTGGCAGCACTCAAAAAGGCCACCTGACCTCAGGAAGTTCCTCCGTGCACCAGCGCCCCCGCTAGCCCCTCTGCCAGCTGGATGCCCTCCCAGGCCCTCCCACCCAGGACTGAAGCCCAGGCCACTGGGAACATTCTGCCAGGGGACATGGATCGTCCCCACTCCCACAGCCTCGCCCCCACCCGCCCTCCCCTGTGCTGCTCGGTGTGGGGGCTTCTCCAGCCTCAGCTGAAATAACATGGGCAGCATCACCCCCGCCCGTCCAGTGCCTGCAGGACAGGTGACTGGAGACAGTCACAGGCCTCCGTGTCCCCGCCTGCCCCGCTAGCCTGGAGAGCCTTTGAATTTCTGTTTACCCGACGCGGCCAGCAGTGGCGTCAGGCCACGGGGTGCTGGCTCCTGCTGGGCCCACAGGCCTCGCCAAACAAAGGCTTGTCCTGCCAAGTTCAAGGCCTCTTCCGCCAGCTGTAACACCCATTCCCCGCACAGCCAACAGGCTCTGTCTGCCCCATCCACTCCCTCAGCCCCCCCACCGTGGTGACAGAGGGGGCCGCTCCCTGGGGCCAGGTCAGGACGCGGTGGCCCTCAGTGCCTCAGTGCCTGCGACAGAAGGAGGAAAGAGGCGGGCCCTTGCCTCCCGCGTTTACGCAGCTCCGAATCTGCCCACCAGTCGATTCCGAACAGAAGCACCTCTTTCAGAAGATCCCGCCGTGGGTAGCCCGCCCATCCCCCGCCCTCTTTCCTGCACCTGTCTCCTCTGTGTCCCCCACTCCCCCCCCCCCGCACCTTTAGTCTGTCATCTCAGAAGAGGGGGGAATCCCATTAAGATGCAAGGAAAGTCCTGTCACTTCTCCACTCCTGGTCCTCCCGGGGGCCCCACATCTCCTGAAACCTGAGGTTTCCCATCTCCCACCCCTGCCTCTCAACACACTTCTCTGGCCCCTCTGTTCCGGTCCACCCGCCTCCTGGCCAGGCCTTGGACCCCAGCTCCCTTCCTGCCTCAGGGCCTTTGCACCGGCTGCTTTCTCCCCTTGAAACAGGCTCCTTGCTTTTCCAACCGGTGGCTCCCTTATGTTCTTTAGACCTTTATACAAATACTCCCTTCTCTTTGACATTAACCATCCTCCATGTAAACAGCACACACACCCCCAGCCCCAGCCCCAGTGCCCCGTCTCCCTCTCCTTCATTCTCTCCGTAACACTTATCGCCACCTGGCAGCAGAGTCCGAGAGCTCCCCGGATGCTCAGTTTGAGGAACAATTCCAGGTCCACGCACCCCTTGCCTTTCTGGTTGTTAACTGCTCCGGGCTGGGCGGTCTCTTGTCAGTGGGTCAAGCTCCGTGAGACTGACAACTATGCGTAGTAGTTGCCCTTTAGCGCAGCCTCGCTGTGCTCCAGCCTCCACGTCCGGCGTCTGATGCGCAGTCAGTCCCACCGAATCCTGGAGAGCTGGTGGATTATCGTCCTCATGTCACAGATAAGGAGGTCATCTCTCAAAAGCATGTAACTCTTGGGGGCTCAAACCTACAGCTCACTGCACCCCAAGTCCGCACGCCGTTCATCCCCCTCAGAGCAGATCGCTCCCCTCGGCCAGGCCAAGCCCAGGCCCCCTGACCCACCAGAACAGGCTCCTCCAGGACTTTCCTGGGGCAGGGAGGCTCTGCGGGGGCCTTGGGGCTGGGGCACAGACGGAGGCCTCACTTGGGAGCGGGTGCAGGGGACAGGGACAAGGATTCAGATGTGACAATCCCACCTCCTGTGTCTTGACTCCAGCAGCTTTGGCCACCACCCCACCCGTCCAGGCTCATGGACTCCAGGACTGTCCAGGCCTCCTGGGAAATGTCTTAAGGGCTGAGAGGGGAGATCCAGGCCCCTGAAACACAAGGTCACTGTCCTCTGGGGACACTTGAGGGTCACGTGCAAAAGGAAAAAGGTGGCTGGGAAATAGAGCTTTAGCCACAGTCCTTGAGGGACCTGAAGACCAGGCAGGGTGGTTTCAGAATAGTCACAGCCTGTCTGTGAGGGCACATCTCTGCAAAGGTAACATGTGCCCCTGCTTAAGGACAGGTGGGCATTTATTAGAGCAGGCTGGACACTGAATCCAGCCTGGGATGTGTGACGTGTGTTTGTTCTTTTCTGGAACACTCACGCCCACACTAGGCCTAGATATGACCACACACCCATCCTACAGGTGAGGAAACTGAGGCTCAGAAAGTTTGAATGACCTGCTTGAGGTTGTAGAGCTGGGACACAGTGACTCTGCCAGCTTTCCCTGCTAGAACCTCCTGGCTCGGGGGTCCAGCTCCCTCATCAGCCTGAGAAGAGCAGGCTGTGGTCTCCCCCAGAGTAATGTACCCACAGCCCCCTGCAAGACTCAGGAGGCGGGCAGCCGGAGCAGGGAGAGAGCTCATTCTTGCAGCTCCTCCTCCTTCAAAGAGAAAGTCCTTGTGGGGCGCTGGCATGTCTTTAGCCCTGTTCTGACACACAAATGACAGCGAGCAGGAAGAAGGGAGCTTCATGCTAGCATCTGCACAGACAACCATCCTCCAGCCTGACGTATGAATAACACTGGCTGCATCTTCTTTGCATTTATTTTTAGGGGACCGTCCATTTGTGGCTTAGGATACTGGTTTCCAAAATATTGCAATTATGTAATGTTTCCATTTTTCATCTATTTGACTTAAGAAAGCAGAGATTTAATTTAAAGAGATCTATGAAATATTATAGTGGTACCCAAATCACTAAGGTTGATTTCATCCTATTCTAGCCCCAATTGTGCAATAATCAGCTAGAAGGCTACCCAGGAAGGGAGAGACACTTAACCAGCCGTGATGGACTTCACGGTCTAGTTCAAGTTTTCTCCATCTGAGTGCTGCTGATGTTTGGGGCCAGATCATTCTCTGTGCTGTACTGGCAGGATGTTGAATGGCTCTCCTGGTCCCCACCCACTAGATGTCAGAAGCACCCCCACACCCATCACAACAGCCCCAAATATCTCCAGACACTGTTACATGTCCCTGGCTGACAATGGCTGGTCTAGCTGCAGTGGGTGGGGTTGGGGGTCCCAGGAGGGCTTGGGCACCCTTTCTGGCCATCGACCTGCAGAGGAACACAGCAGCATAGGTACAAGCTAAGAAGTCCCACCTGGAGGAGAAACGGCAGTGGCCCCATTGGTCCAGCAGCATCCATGTCTCAGAACTACTCAGGGTCACTCTAGGACACGTGCAGTAAGGAGCAGAAACACAACAACTACATAGGATCCTGTCATCTTCCTGGGGTTTCTACAGCCAAGTTCCTGGAGATCTTGCAGCTGCATGGTCTAGAACAGCCTTGAGACTGTGAGCCTGGGAGCTCTCTGCCCACAGTGCCTCTGCAATGCTTAGGGCACTCCTTACTGCACCTGTCCTAAAGTGACACTGAGCAGCCCATTTCCTGAAACTCCAAAGCCTTCCAGGAGAGTCTCTGGCAGTATTACAGACTGGCATTTCTGAAAGTGGGCGCAACAGAACCTGTTTGGCCAGATGTTTGGGGGGTGTTTTCTTTTAACGGCTGCAGCACCCAAGGCATATGGAAGTTCCGGGGCCAGAGACTGAATCCAAGCTGCAACTGCCACGTGCACTGCAGCCATGACAGCGCTGGATCTTTTAACCCATCGCACTGGGCCAGGGATAAGCCCACGCCTCTGCAGGAACCCCAGCTACTGCAGTCAGGTTCTTAACCCACTGTGCCACAGAGGGAACTCCCTGTTTGAACTGATGTTAACAGGTGTGGCAGGAAAAGGGTCAAATGTGGGAACAGCAGACAGGGTGGAGCCGTGGGACTCACAGAATGGAACCTGCAGGTGTCTGCTGTGAACCTCCCCAGGGCCCCGCTTACCAGGTGTGATCGAGTTGATTTGACACAGCATGCCCTTTTACTCTTGGGACGAGCACCCCCAAGGACAACTGCTTTTGCAAATGCTGAACCAGGGAGCCAGGGGTGCCCCAGCTTCTCCCTAACAGAGGCACATTTTCTGCCTTCCAGCCTGGTTTTGTTTGTACAAAACAGAAAAGCCAATGGGATGCCAGCACCTGAGAGGGCACCTCTGCAGTGCCAGTGTCCCTCCAGTGTCCTGCTCAGCGTCTGGACCATCTTTCAGTCTTTCGGTAACGATTTCTTCAAAGTGAATCAAGACACGTAAATAAGCTGACATCCTGAATGGCCTAATTGTCTCCACATCAGCACCACACAAGGTCTCCAAAGAGGCTTTGTGAGACCCTCACTTGCTTTGCTGCACCTGCAAGAGACACTGTGGGCAGCTGGCAGTGCAATAGAGGGCAGCCACCTGACACCTTTAGCCCGAGGGTCTGCTCCCTGGGCCAGGGTGGGCTGGGAGGGGGCTGAGGAAAACATGGGTGCATAGTGTAAAAAGCGTCACCCTCAGAGTCGTGCAAGCCCAGGACTGGCACGGAGATGGTGGCCTCCTGACATTTAGAGCCCTGGGCATCTCGCTTCCGGGGTACTGGGCAGCAGGCAAAACCCCGGGAAAACACAGCTCCTCGTCCTGAAGTGTCGGTTTTGCCCAAAGAGTTGCCAGGGGGCACTTATTTTTCCCTTAAGAAGATACAGACCCACGCTGAGGGAGAACGCGGGACTGAGAAGCGTTTTCAAGGTAAAACCCACGCTCTGAATACATTTCAACTGAGTTGCCACATTCCAAGGATTCAAGCGCTGGTTTTCACCTAGTAGAATGCAGTGCCAAACGTGAGGTTCCAATTACACTGATAATTTAAAGATTACACAACACAGAGATGCTTTCGTGAGTGCTTCAAGCCACTGAAAATCAGGTGAAACGAGAAACGGAAACCGAGTATGGGATGAGGCCCCTCGGAGGGCTGGGCCATGTCACCAGCACTGCCTTGGCAGTGGGTGGGGAGGGCGTGGAGGGGTGCCGGGCGGGGCTGCAGAGAGGACCTGGGGGGCAGGGCAGTGGGAGGTGCTCTTTTGAGCAGTTCAGAGGATGAGGAAAGAGAGTCAGTGCAGGTGGCCAAGGAGAGAGCTCAGGGAGCCACCCAGAGCCCCCAACACACTTGCTTCTTTCACCCCCAAGCCAGTTTTGTCTGATTCTAAAGGAAGTTGAAACATCATGGGCCCCTAAAGATCTCGCGGCCCCTGGGGAAGGTGGCCCTGCTCCAAGAGTCCCACTGAGGGGTCCTCTTAGGACTTTCTCAGTCTGGCCACCCTCCGAAGGTCTGGTCTCCTCACCGACCTCCCCCAAGGCGATACCGCAGGCAGCCACTTCCAGCTCAATCCATCGCAGCCTCGACTAACAAAAGTCACTTAGCCAAGCGGGTAGCCCTGGAGGAGGAAGCAGGCCAGCCCCACGCTGGATGGTCCGCTGGACCCAAGTGGGCGTGAACATAGCCATCTGCCCGGAGAGACGAGTGTCACTGGCCCCATAAACACAAAGGAGCTATTGGCTCTCAGGAAACAGAGAAGCCTGCAGCCACTCGATGACCAGGAAACCGCAGTTCAGATGCTAAATCTGTCACCAGGAGCCTTCGTCTGGCCTGGATTGCTTCTTCTAGGGGCGGGTTTATCTTAGCCTCTGTTTTGCCTGTGTCTCCCGCTAAGATTCCTCCAATCCAGCAGGCGTGATGACGGAAGCTCTGGCTCCACCAGATTTTTTATTACACTTTTTTCCCAACCATTCCCAAGGTATGTGGACCTTCCTGGGCCAGGGATCAAACCTGTGTCACAGCAGTGACCTAAGCCACAGCAGCGACAATGCCAGCTCCTTACCCCACTGAGCCACCAGGGAACGCCTTATTTCACTTTGTAGGTTTTTCTTCGCAAGGCATTTTGAAAGAGGAAGCAAAGGAAAACTCACTAACTTTTCATTCAAAAAAGTATTCTTTCCTTTTAAAAGGTGGTCTGCCTGTAATTTCTAATTAGAACTAAAAATAAAACATGGAGAAAGAAATGGTACATTTCAATATACATATATGTATGTCATATTAATAAATGTGTGTACACGTTGGCATGGATCCGTGTAACAATATATCTGATATACATCATGTATCAATATACACATGCACTGTGTGTATATACACAAGTATAGGTGTACATTTACAATGTACGTATTTTGTATACATTATGCAACCTCACGAACAGAATGCACTTTCCCAAAACCAGCTTAGAATGGAGGTGGCAGTGACAGCCCACTGCCAGCGATGTCATGATGCTGACCAGCCCTGGGGTCACTGATGCCTGGAGGCTGCTTTGCTGGTCACAAATTTGCTTCATCTTCATTGTCACCCGCAAGTGAAAACGCTGGAGGTCTGTGGCTTCTGACTTAACCAAGGTCATCCGGCTGGACTTGAACTCGGGTCTCCTGACTCCGAATGCCACCATCTTCCTACCAGCTCCGTAGCCTCTGCGGGGGGCAGGCACACTTACCATTTCACAAAGCTCAAAATTGTCCCACATGGAGGACTGCTTTCATGGTGTGAGTTTCCTGTCCCCTCGGGCAGGATTTAATCCACTCTTTAAGCGAAGAATGAATCAAACTTGCAAAATGAATGAGATGTCATCCGGGGGCTGGATCTGCTTTCTGGCTGATTGATAAACACTAAAACGGTTCCCGAAGTAGGGCACGTGACATTCGTAGCCCCGCGAAGCCCAAGCGCGTCTGGTGAGCCAGCTGAACCGAGAGAAAATCACTCCGGTGTCACTGGGATGCCTTCCAGAGGGCATGGCTGAAGGGGGTCACAAAAGTCACCCAGGGCGGGGGACTCTGCCACAGTCACCCCAAGTTTTTCCCCTCGGCTCTACTGTTTAGTATGAGCTTTGAGAAGACATGTTGGGGCTGCAGCCTGTTTGTTATTTTACGATCCTCTCTGCAGACCGGATGTTTGGGCTTGTCCCGTCACATGGGATCTAAACTCTGCCTTCGGGCAAGCTTCGCCCAGAAGCAGTGACCGGGTACCGCCCAGAGGCCAGCGACGGCCCAACCTCACCTCATCCGGCCCTGAACCCAGATCAGTGATCCCTCTCAGGTCCTCCTACACCGGCACAATCTTAGAGCTCAGCCTGCTGCAAAGTGGAAAGTTAACCTCGCTCCCCAGAGGCCAGCAGCCTTCTGCCCGGCTGACCTGCCCCTAAGGCTGGTGGCTCTTGGCGGGACAGTAGAGGGGGTCCCATCCGGAGGACAAAGCTCTAACATCCAACTGAGACATCCAGTCAAGGGCTTTAATTTATGAAATTTTTAGCAAAAAAAAAAAAAAATCTGTGAGGAAATATATTTAGATAAGTCCATGTAACCTAAGCAGTGAGAGGCCACCTACAAAGTGAACGGAACAAAGATTTCAGAAAGTCCTGACACTCATGCTGCAGATGCTGTCAGATGCGCCTTCAGGAGAAATACCTTGCGGATGTGTGTTTGTGTATAAAAATATATTAAAAACAGAGTTCCCTTCATGGCGCAGTGGAAACGAATCTGACTAGGAACCACGAGGCTGCGGGTTCAATCCCTGGCCTTGCTCAGTGGGTTAAGGATCCCGCATTGCAGTGGCTGTGGTGGAGGACGGCAGCTGGAGCTCCGATGAGACCCCTAGCCTGGGAACCTCCATATGCTGCAGGTGCGGCCCTACAAAGCAAAAAACTTAAAAAAAAAAATATTAACAACACTCATCCCCTTTATTCAGTAATTCCGCTTCCGGGAATCTGGCCCAAGACAATAATAAGAAAACGAAACATTACATATAAACAGACATGAATCATGGCATTATTTAACTTTCAAAAATTTAAATGTCCGACACTGCAAAAATGGTTAAATTATGGAATGTCCTTGTGATGGAATATGTATGTAATTGGTAAAAAAAAACATTTTAATAAAGGGGAAATGCCATGTCCATGACACAATGCGGGGTGAACGCCGTATATGTGTACTGCCCACGATCGCCTTGTGGTCATATTACAGACGAGGACCTGAAATTAAACTCGCCGAGAGACGAATGATGGCTGGAGCATGTGGAGCGTAGTTTTCCCTTATACCTTTCTGGTTCTTTCTTCCCAGTTTAAAAAAGAACACTGACCGCCAGAATTCACAAAGCCAGCGGAATGTGCTGGTCCATCTCCAAGCTGGCCAGCTGTAGGGTGAGGTGGGCGGGGCCCAGGAGGTGGTCCCTCTTTGATACCTTGCGAAGCTGATGCTCAGAGGATCCCAGGGGAACCCAAGTTCTTGAGGGAGGCCCCCATGGGTCTTGGAGCCCGGCCTGTGACCTATTTCTTAGACTCCAAGTCCAGGGCTCTTTTAACTTTCCTCTGTGAGATGGGTGTGAATGTGACTGCACCCATTTTACAGATGAGAAAACGAAGGCTCCCAGGAGGCCAGGTGACTGACCCAACCCCCAGCAGCCAGTTCCTCACAAAGGTGACCCATGGCTCCTAAAATCACCCTAAAAACCACAGGCTTATGGAGGGAAATCAGCTTAGAAACAAACACTCAAAACAGCCAGTAACACATTTTAAAAAAAGATAAAAACCAGCTCGGGTTTGCACACATTGAATGAGTAGAAAATACAGAAGAACCATAGGGACCAGGGCACTTTGCCTTGAAAAAGACCTGAAGTTTGAGTGGAAGATGGAGGAAGAAGGGTTTCCTGAAAGAGGATGAAAGTCTTGACACCAAGTGGGGACAGGTGCAGCGCCTAACCCAGGAGGTGAACCAAGGTAGCTGAAGTTGTGTGTGTGTGCGCCTGTACTTGCACACCCATGGGAGACGATTATGTCCCTACGTGGCTTGACCCAGCGGGGGTGCAGTTTCTTGCATTCATCTAGTCTTTCTTTTTATTTTCTATTTTCTTTTTTTAGGTCCACACCTACGGCATATGGAGCTTCCCAGGCTAGGGGTTGAATCGGAGCTGTGGCTGCTGGCCTATGCCAGAGCCACGGCCATGCGGGATCCAAGCCACATCTGCCACCTACACCACAGGTCACAGTAATCCCAGATCCTTAACCCACTGAGCGAGGCCAGGGATCGAACCTGCAGCCCCTTGGCTCTTAGTCGGATTCGTTTCCCCTGCGCATCACAGGCCACCGGGAGTCACTTCTGCGTTGTCATAGGGTCCTTGGGTGACTTGGATACACATTCTGTTCATGAAGCACTGGTCTAAAAGAACTCGAGAGGCCGTGCCCACAAGTCTGGCTTCAAGACGAAATGACTGTCCCTAGTATGAGTCTGCTCACACCCAGGTGCCTGTTTTTCTTGCTACACCCGGGGAGCAGGTGCACATACCAGGGACTCAGACAGGCTGATGTTAGACTCCTGGCACCTCCGGGCTCTCTGGGTAGCCTCGGACAAGTGGCTTCACTTTTCTGAGCCTCAATTTCACTCATGATAACAGTCCCCAGAGGACTGATACAAAGCATGTCTGGGGTTTAGCCGAGGCCAGCAGGCAGTAGAACGCATGGGACATGATGGCCACCATTCTTATTTGAGGTCAAAACTGCAAGGTCTCTGAACGAGGTCCGCTCTCTTTTCCTTCTTCCCTAATAACAGAAACTCAATTTTTCTTAGGTGGCAATCGGTCTATTTGAAAATATTCTCCTTCTAAGACCTCCTTGCAACTATCAATGACCACGTGACCCAGTTCTGCACGGTGAGAAATCCGGAGCCATCCATGGGCAGGATCTGCCTCCTTAATTAAAAAAAAAAAAAAAAATAGGAGTTCCATTGTGGCACAGTGGAAACGAATCCCACTAGGAGCCATGAGGTTTTGGATTCAATCCCTGGCCTCACTCAGTGGGTTAAGGATCCGGCGTTGCCGTGAGCTCTGCTACAGGTTGCAGACACAGCTCGGATCTGGTGTGGCTGTGGCTGTGGTGTAGGCCAGCAGCCATAGCTCTGATTGGACCCCTAGCCTGGGAACTTCCATATGCTGCAGGTGCCACTCTTAAAAGCAAAAAAAAAAAAAAAAAGGAATTTTTGCATTTGCCCTCTTTTCTACCTTCTTTTCTTCATTCCTGAACCAAAGATGCAATGTCTGGAGAGGAAGCAGCCGTTTTGCTCTTGCAAGGATGCAAAGTGTGCTGTAAGGATGGATGCGTAGGGAGAAGGCAGGGAAGCTGGGCTCCTGTAGTATCAGGGGATCATTGTCTGGATTGTCTAGCTCTGAGCTCAGGTTTGTGAGAGGGTGGAGAAGGGTGGATAAAACCCTATTATTTTTAAAGCTTCTATTGCATTTCTATCACATGCAGCCTCACACAGCCCTAATCAGTACACCGTCATTATAATAGCTATTGGTTGACCAGCACTGCACTCACTCAGGGTTCAATCTGGATTCTGGGTAAGCATGTGCAGATTACATGTGCACAACTTGAAGGAAACTTGACCTGGGAAATAGAATTGACTGCCGAGATCCCTTTAAAAATAAGAGTAAAAAGAAAACAAGATCCAACTCTCCTACTCATTAATAAAAACAATTAATGAAATTGACTTGTAGCTTTCCATCTTTCCTCTTGTGCATGCATTTAAATATACAATCCCGGGGGTATGGTTCAGGGGTAGAGCATTTGATTGAAAATATATTCTTCCACTCCTGGGCATATATTTGATGAAACTACAATTCAAAAAGATATATGCACCCATACGTTCATTGCAGCATACGTCACGATAGCCAAGACATGGAAACAACCTAAATGTCCATCAACGGATGAATGGATTAAGACAACATGGTATAGATACAAGATGGAATACTACTCAGCCATAAAAAAGAATGAAATAAATAGCATTTGCAGTGACATAAATAGAGATTCTCATACTAAGTGAAGTCAGAAAGAGAAAGACAAATACCATATGATATCACTTATATGTGGAATCTAATATACGGCACACATGGCTCTAGCTACAAAACAGAAATACATGCACAGACATGGAGAACAGACTTGTGGTTGCCAAGGGGGAAGAGGGTGGGAGTGGGATGCATGGGGAGTTTGGGGTAAGCTGATGCAAACTATACATTTGGAATGGAATAGCAATGAGGTCTGCCTGGTACAGCACGGGGAACTATATCCAATCTCTTGGGAGAGACCATATGATGGAAGATAATAAGAGAAAAAGAATGTATACATATGTATGACTGGGTCACTTTGCTGTACAGCCGACATTGGCACAACATGGTAAATCTACTGTGATTTTAAAAAGAGGGAAAGTTAAAAATATACACACCTAATTTGTCACGGTATCATGCACTGCACAGTGTTTTGCTATTTTTTATGTATCTCGTGTGAAGACCCTTTATTTCCTGTCATTAGACTTGCTTCTACAATAAAAATCGTAAGTCGAGCGATAAGATGAGCCCGGTGGTTCAGCTGCCTGGGTTTTGCGCACTAAGAACTGAGTCTTCACAACCCCCATGTGAGCGGTGGGCCACCCCATCGGTAACTGCAGGAGCATTTCCTGCTCAAGGAGCATTCGGGAAAGATCTCAGAGCAGCTCGTGGGAAATGCTTTCTGGTCAGCTTCTCAGAATGTCTGAAAGACAGGTGGGCTTGTCTCGCCCCTAAGGGATGTGTTCTTTCCAAAAACTGCTCTGCAGAATTCACATCTAGGAGCTCCCCTCGTGGCTCAGGGAAACGAATCTGACTAGCCTCCATGAGGACGCAGGTTCGATCCCAGGCCTCAATCAGTGGGTTAAGGATCCGGTGTTGCCATGAACTGTGGTGTAGGTCGCAGACACAGCTCGGATCTGGTGTTGCTGTGGCTGTGGTGTAGGCCGGCGGCTACAGCTCTGATGAGACCCCTAGCCTGGGAACCTCCACGTGCCGGGGGTGCGGCCCTAAAAAGGCAAAAAAGAAAAGAAAAACTCACATCTATTTTTATAATGAATACACACTTTTGCAAGATAAGAGATGTGAAACCTTAATTCTGTAATTCTACCCCACAACCTTCAAACACAGTTCCCTAGAAAGTTCCCTTGGGGCTTTCTGCTTCTTTTCCAGTTTTGGCCCAGGGTCCCCAAAGGATGGAAAGTCCTCTCTTGGGAGGGACACTGAGTCAGAAATTCCTCGTGAAAGTAAACTCAAGGCTCATAACATGTGCTAATACCAGCACTGAGAACGTATTACTCACTTCATAAAACCACACCATGGTGAGAAGCCTCGAATTCAGTGCTGCTAGGTTTCTTCAGGAGAGATTAGAAACGTGTGCTGTTATTTCAAATCTTCTCATTGTGAAAAACACAAAACCAAAAATACAGGAAGCGCCCCAAAATAAAACCAGTTTGCAGGCAGAAGCTGGCCACCCCCCGCACTCTCTGGGTGAGCCTTCTCCCCGCCACCGTCTAGTTATGGGAGAAAAACCGCACTCGCAGAGGCGCCGAGCCCGCAGGGCCTGCGCATTATGGTAATAGCCTTTTTGCTTAACACTGGTTTGCCCGACGCCCTGTGCTTTAGGCATAAATGAGACAAATTAAGGGCATTCAGCTGGGAATGAGTGCGTATTTTTTTCCGTTAAGGAGCCGCCCCGAGTGGGTCATTAACCGCCCGGGGCTGCGGAAGGCAGAGAGGCCTCTGCAAACCCAGGAGGTGGGAGGCCCCGTGACCTCATTCTGTCCCAACGCTGGTCCTCAGGGCCTCTGCGAGGGCTGTGACAGGGCCACCCCGCCAGGCCCACGTGGCAGCAGCAAGCCCCAGGGGGGGTGGCTCTTGATTTTTTTTTTGTCCCCCGACCATGCAAGCCTCCAGACCCAGGTCTAGGATGTCTTGGGGAAATTCCAAAGAGCGGGGCTTGTCCCACGTTGCTGATCGGAGCGCTGTGACAATTCCCTCCAGGGCGTGTGCCAGCCCCAACTGACATCCCTTAGGCATCCCCTCCGTGCACTAGGAGGCCGGCGCTGAGCTGTCTTCCTGGCTTTAATTGCTCTGGCTTCAGTCTAAAAAGGGTCACCTTTGCCAGGACTGAAAGTCCCACAGCCCCAGAAGCCCTTCTGTCCTGGGCAAACCAGGAGAGTTTGTCACCTAGGGCTAGCCAAACCCAGGGAATTAATTTAGAGCCCACAGTGAGAGGCCCTACTGGATTGCAGAAGGGCGTAATTAACGAGCCCTAGGACATGGGGATTTCAGCCAAACAAGCTGAGGCACAGAGGGAGCACCTGGCTGATCCCAGGGGTAGGAGAGCGGACCTGGTCCCCGGGACAGTGTTAGATGCGGCTGGCCACGCTCTTTATCCCCGCCTAGGCAAAGTGCGGTCCCCAGGCCAGCATCATCAGCACCTCCCATTGCTAGTTGGAAAGGCAGACCCTGGGCTGACTGGGTCTGGATCTGCATTTGGAGAAGGAGCCCCCCACCACGCGCACACCGCCCCAGGTGAAGTCAGAACCCTGGGGCTCGAGTTGCGCCATCTGTTCTGTGTTCTTACAGCTCCAAACGAAAATGACAGAGAAGGGGCTCCAGAGACATCTCAGGGCAATTGAGCAGGACCAGGCAGTCTGATTTCACCTCCCCTGTTCCTGGAGGTGAGAGCTCGTAAGCTCTTGGTCCTTGGCAGGCAAGGCGTGGCCCCTCCATCTGCCAGGACAAAGGAGCCACCACGGACGGTTCCAGGTTACCTCTGTGGCTGTGAGTCTTTAAGGACAAGGGACTTTATGCATTTTTTAACCCCTTATGTCTAGATTTTCCAGATAAGAACCTTGGAATTCTGGAGTTCCCACTGTGGCGTGGTAGCTTAGGAACCTGACCACAGCGGCTCAGCTTGCTGCAGAGGCACATGTTTGATCCCTGGCCTGGCAAAGCGGGTTAAAAGGATCCGATGGTGCCGCAACTGCAGTGAAGGGCTGTGGCTTGGATTCAAGCCCTGGCCCGGGAAGTTCCATATGCCAGGGGTACAGTCATAAAAAAAATCGCTGAATTCTGTATCTATTAGAAATTGCTTCAACTGCACATAACACAAACCCCACCAACAGTGGCTGAAACAAACAGGAGTTTATTTTTCTTGCATGTCGAGGAGTCGGGGTTGGGGGGTGTTGCTTAGCGGGGGCCGTGTCTCAGTGACTCCAGCCAGGACTCCCTGCCCTGCCTTCCCCCCTGGCATTCCAGACACCTAGGCTTTCTGTCCTCAGATTGGTGGCCTCACAGTGTCAAGATGGCTGCTGGAGCTTAAAGCATCACATCAATGTTTTAAGACAGAAGTGAACACCGTCTATTTCTCAGGAAGGCCAAATATTTCTCAGCCATTCCTTTCCAGACTTCAATCCAAGTCTCATTTGCAGAGCGGTGGGGCCACTCCAGATGCAACAGAGGCTGGGAAGTAAGCATCTGGCAAAGGGCGACGGGGTGGCCATGATGGGCCCAGATCAATCCTGGACACTGCTGGAGCCCCAGAGCGGGGGTGCCCCCTTGCAGGTCCTCAGTGGGCTCTCCTTGGTGGGTTTGCCTGTGAGTTTGTATTTCTGAGCCCCCCACCCCACCCCCATAGATGCGGGAACCCTTAACACCGTGAACAGGTCCTCATTATCTCACTGTTTCCCCGGTGTTAACACGCCAGGCACACAGCAAGAGTCAAGAAATATTCACCAAATGAATAAATGGAGGTAACTTTGGTGGCCGTGAACCTTGTTGGATTAACGACAATATCTCTACGGGGGCCACTGTTCCCAAGTATCTACAGCAACGGTGTCACTGGCTTTATCCAATGGTGCTGGCCACCTTCCAGCTCTCTCCGTAATGACTTATCTTTTCACACTGGAGCTGGGCTTCAGAGAACCAGGGCAAACACACAGGACATTCTAACTCGGGTCTGAAGTTCCCATTCCACGAAGCCTGGTGCAGGCGCCTGACTCCAGCTGGCACACCCACCCACTCCCACAAGCCCGACCACATAAGACAAGGAACAGAATAAGAGCCAGCCTTTTGGGTCAGGCTGAGCTGTTCTCCAGGGAGCCGAGGGCAGCACCAAGCTGTATCCCAGGGTGTCCCCGTGAACTGTGGTCATAAAACATGGTGGGACAGGGAAGGCAGGGCAGAGGGTCTGGCCTGATTTGTACCATATGGTGGCTGTTAAGTTGCTGGGTCTGCTGGAAAGAACACTCCGTGGAGAACGGGGAGGCGCTGCAGCCAGGAGCAGGGGGCCTCTGCCAGCCTCGCTGCAGCAGCCGAGCGGGCCGTGAGGGCAATGTCTCTCATTTCACGAGCAGAATCGAGATATATAAAAGCTGGGGAGGGTGCAGGGTCTCCCCATGAACTAATTTAGATGGAGAACAAAGACTGTGTGTGGCACAGGCACAGGATTGAAAATAGCAGGGAGCCACGTCAGGTCCAGGCAGGTGCTCATGGAGGAACCACGAGTCAGGTGGGCAGGGGGTCCAGACCCTGCATCTGGGTTCTGGAGGGGCAGGGTGGGCAGTTAAGGGCACCGGCTTCAGTGACATGCATCTAAGGGGCAGGTCTCCCCCCGTCTCCACTGCCTCTGTTGCCACATCTGCAAATTGACCTTAAGGATTAAAGACAGGGAGGGCCCTGCACGGTGCCTGGCACAGAGGGGCTGCCCAAGAAACCAGTCACGAGCACAGGCATTCTTAGGATGAAGTAGGATGGTCCTTCCCCGCCCGCATGGTCAGGTGGTAGGGCTGCCCGACTGAGCAAATAAAAATAGGCAACATCCAGCAAAAATCTGATGTCAGATAAACAAGGAGTCATCTCGTTTTAGTATATGTATATGCCAAATATTGCATGAGACATACTTATGCTGAAATTTATCTCTTTTTTATTTTTATTTTTTTTATTTTTATTTTTGCCTTTTCTAGGGCCCCTCCCGCGGCACATAGAGGTTCCCAGGCTAGGAGTCTAATCGGAGATGTGGCTGCCAGCCTATGCCAGAGCCACAGCAATGCCAGATCCGAGCCACGTCTGCAACCCACAACACAGCTCACGGCAATGCCGGAATCTTAACCCGCTGAGAAAGGCCAGGGATCGAACCCACAACTTTGTGGTTCCTAGTCAGATTCATCAACCACTGAGCTACGACAGGAACTCCTCTTTTTTATTTTTCTATTTTTTATTTTATTATTATTATTACTATTTTTTATTTATTTATTTATTTATTTATTTTTGCTTTTTAGGGCCGCACCCACAGCATATGGAGGTTCCTAGGCTAGGGGTCGAATCAGAGCTACAGCTGCCAGCCTACACCACAGCCACACCCACACAGGGTCCGAGCTGTGTCTGCAACCTACACCACAGATCACAGCGACCCTGGATCCTTAGCTCACTGAGAGAGGCTAGGGATCAAACCCGCAACCTCATGGTTACTAGTCGGATTCGTTTCTGCTGAGCCACAGTGGGAACTCCCGAAATGCATCTTTCTGAAATTCAGGTCTCAGGCCGCATCCCGTATTTCACCTGGGAATTAGGTGGGGACAGGGAGGCTCTGGGTAGGTTGGAGAAGGGACAGGAACACAGGAACGTTAGGAGATAACTGAGCAGAATGTGGTCCAATTAACTAGAGTGACCAATACTCTGGGCACTCAAATTCAAGTTTCTAACTTGTGAGCTCTTAGCTCCCAAGGGGAAAAACTCCGCAAGTAGTCAATGAGCAAGGAGAAACGACCCAAGACGGGAAGAGGGGGCCCTCTCCCCATGGCTGCTTCTTGGAGGGGCCTCTGTGTTGGGTGCACAACAGGAGGGCATGGTGTGGGCAGGGAAAGCCAAGTACTGGGCTGGTAAGTGGCTGCCTGTCATTTGGCAAATTACCTTCACCGCCCGGAGGCCCCACCCCTGGGAAGGGTCCCGCCTGCGAGGCTGTAGACCAGCCCCAGCTTCTGAGTGGGGAGCAAGTATGGAAGGACCGGGGAGGGGGGTGCCCTTCCTAGCCTCTTTGTGCCTCAGTGTTTCCCTCCGTAGAATGGGCATAGCCATTCCACCACCTTCACAGGCTTGTGGGTGGCTTGGTAACGTGATGTGCATTAAGCGCATGGGTTCTAATCAGGACTGGACAAATGCCATGTATTAAAATTGTTTGCAAGGAGACAGTAAAGCTTCATGGTTAAAGCATTGGTTCTGAAAGCCGACAGAACCGGTTCCGCCCTGGATCCACCTCTCACCCATCTTGGGCATGTCTCTGACCCTCTCTGAGCCTCAGTTTGCTCATCCATAAGTTGGGGGCATTCTAGAAGCTTCCTCCCAGAGCGGCGGAGGAAGAAGTGGGGTCAACACGGAGAGGATTTAGCACAGTGCCAGGCGCAAGCCAGCCCTCGAGGGCTGTGGGCTACTTTTATTTGACAAGCCAGGGGAGTTGGAGGGAGGGCCAGTGGCCCCTCTTAGGACCCCCCAACCACCACCGAAGTCTGGTGGACCTCTTCTCTGGCCCGCCCCTCCCTGCAGTGGGGCTGTCACAGGCTCACGGACGATGTGAAGGCTTTTCTCTTCCGCTTTCCAGAAGCCCCCCAACCCCGGCGGGGGGAAGCAGAGCCCTCCTCTCCTTGTTTATCTGCGGGGAACAATGCAGACTCGGAAGCCAAGTGCTTTTCCCACTTGAAACTGGGTCTTGAAGAAAAGGGTTGTCTCTCCGATCAGCCTCCGCTTGTCATCGTTAACGAGCCTGGACCACGCTGCCCCCCGGAGCGCCCGGCCATCGGAGGTCAGACAGCGGCTAATGAGATTTGCCATCATTCATTAATCCACGAGGCCCTGCTGCTCTCGTCCTCCACGCAGCCAGGAGGCAGTGCCTTGCCCCTCTGTTCCCGGGACTCCCTTTTCTCTCTTAACAGCTCGGCCTCTCCAGAGCTCCTGTTGATCAAAAGGTCAGGCTCCCCATGGGACACAAATGTGTCAAGCGTGTTTTTGGAGCCTGAGGGGTCGTGTGTTTCACAGCCACCTTTCTGTTCCCGGGTGGGCCCTTCAGCTGAGAGCCGGGACTCATGGACTCTGCTTGGAGATCGGGTCAGGCACACACTGAACCCTGGGCCGTAGAGGCCTGGCTGGTGGGTGGGGAACTCTGATGGCCCCTCTCCTGGGCCAGAAACTGGGTATAGACTTTCCTAGCCCTTTAGTATTTATTAGCACCCCTTTCTGTGGTGGAAGAAATTGCAGGCCTGGGAAGTGTCATGGCCTCTCCAAAGTCACACAGCAAGTGGTGGAGGGACCCTTGAACCCACGGGCCTCTGTGTCAGACTGTGTTGCGTTTTTATTTTTTTAATTTTAATCTTTTAAGGCTGTACCTGTGGCATATGGAAATTCCCAGGCTTGGGGTCGAATCAGAGCTGTAGCCAGCCTATGCCACAGCCACAGCAACGCAGGATCCAAGCCACGTCTTTGACCTACGCCACAGCTCATGGCAACACTGATCCGTAACCCACTGAGCAAGGCCAGGGATCGAACCTGCGTCCTCATGGATGCTAGTCAGATTTGTTTCCACTGGCCACGACGGGAACTCCCAGAATGTGTTCTTTCCACTGCACTGGACCTGGGTCACTCTTGACTCTTGCAATGGCTTGAAGTCCTCTGCAGAGCCGCTTCCTGGATGCCACGCACACAATGAGCTTCCTGGCACCCGACGGCCGTCCCGGTTCCGGTTCCGTGCAATCCTGAGGCGGCTAAAGCTGATGTTTAATCACCCAAGGGTACAACCATTCACCAGTCTTTTTTGTGTACATGAAGGCATTTTTAGTCTTGCTGATTGGCGTTCCATCTTAATCGTCTTTGTAATAAACCACACCCATGGTTACGTCATCTAGAATTGCTGGTTTCCCATCCTTTAAGTGAACCACAACATTGACCGGCACTAGCGGAGCCCGAATGCAGGGTTCTTTGCTGTTCGAGACTTTGTCATCTCTCCCGCATCGAAGGCTTCAGCAGTTTGGGTGGCAACTTATATTTATCAAGTCATTCCAAAGCCTTTGACTAATTTTTCATAAAAATGACAATTTTCCTTCTTCCATACACCTCATTTTTCACTTGTATACTCATTCAACTGAATTATGAAGTTAAAATTGTGCATGTAACTGGCATGGATGGGTCTGGGGAAAAAGCTGTGCCTGACTCTGGGTGACCAGACGACTTATTAGGTGGGGGCAGAAGTGGGGGGCTCTGTGGGATGCAGCTGACCCTCCGCCACCATTCAGAGCGTGTGGGTGTCTTGAGGGTGTAGGCAGAGGGGTGCAGAGCACGGGTTAGTCCTGCCCAGGAATGTGGAGACAGGTCCAGTTCTACTCTAGTTATCAGGGCTGACAGGACTGGTGACCGGGGCAGTGAGGTCTGCGTATTAGTTTTCCGTGCCATGCATTGATGTCTGTCTTTACAAAGCACTGGGAAGGAACCACATTTACAGCCTAAAAGTGACCTCATGAATAAGAACTCACTCAATTTTATCAGGAGGCTTTTCTGAAAAATATTAACTACCACCCCAAATCTTCTTACACAAATGCCAAGTAAACGGGGGGACAGGCCTGGACGTGTCCTTCCTGCCCTTCCCAAGGCATTCCCACCTGTCTGCTGCGGCCAGTGGCGCAGCGGAGGGGCAGGGAAGGGTGGGGTCATTGCTGAGAATTAGTCCAATCAGTGGCCTGGGGTGGACTTGATGGGGTCACACAAGGAGGCACCTGATGGACAGAAAGGATTTTTTTTTTCAGTTTTTTCAGTTTTTCTTTTGTTTGTGCTTTTAGTGCCAAATCTAAGAAGCCACTGCCTAGTCCAAGATCATAAATATCCACACCTACTAAGATTTTTGTAGTTTAAGCTCTGATGTTTAGATCTAGGGTCCATTTTGATTTACTTTTTTGCATATGGTATGAAGTTGAGTTCCAACTTCATACTCTTGTAGGTAGAAGAGGAATCTTATACACTGGCAAATGCAGGATTTTAACTCCATTTTGAAGGGGAGAAAACAGACTTAGACAGGAAATGATTTGCTCAAGGTCACATGGCTTCTAAGTGAAAGAGCTGAGATTTCATCTCAAGTCTATCTGGTTCCAAGTCCTGTGTACTTTCTGTTGAATAATGACTGCCATTGAGTTGGGCTGGGTTTAGCTGTGTTGGCTTAGACTGGTTTGGGTTGAGCTGGTTTAGATTGACTTGGGTTGAGTTGAACTGAGTAGGGTTAGACTGAGCTAGGTTGAACTGGGTTGGGTTTAGTCTGGTTGGGTTAGACCGAGTTGGGTTAAGCTGGGTTGGGTTGGGTGTTTTGAGCTGGGTTAGGATGAGTTGAGTTGGCTTAGACTAGGCTGGGTTGAGCTGGGTTAAATTAATCTGGGTCGGGTTGAGCTGGGTTGAAAACGTGTTAAGTTTGTTTGAGTTGAGTAGGGTTGGGTTGGGTTAGGTTATGTTGAATTTGCATCGGGTGGCATCAAGTTACACTCTGACCCCTTTGCTGGGTTCTCCTGATCTGGTAAAAATAAAAGGGGGGGGGTTTAAGACCTCTCCTCTAGAGACTTCCAGCTCCTTGAGAGAAGAACCATAGATAAATACAAAAGAAACAGATGAGAAGCATGTACAATTCACTGTTAAATGGTGGTCAAATTACTGAGGTGGTCATGTTTCTCCCTGAGCAAGCTCACAGCCTATGAGGTGCACCTCGGAGCAGTGGGAGACCAGAAGCCCTTCTGTCACATGGTTCCGAAGAGCTGGACCTAACCATCCTTCTGGTCATGGGTCACAGAAGCCTCAGGACCAACTCCCTTCCATGCAGATCACACACACAGCCCATAAGCTCAGCAGATGTTAATAGAGCAACCTTTTATTGGTCGCCTACTGTGTGCAAGATGCTGTCTGTACACCCTCTGTGTCTCCAAACCTCTCATCATCTTTCATCAGAAGGTGTGAGCGCCTCCTTTTTACCCCTAAAGACACTGGGATGAGATGAGTCAGTCAAGTTCACGCAGCCCTTGGAGCTGGTACTGTTTCTGCTATTATTTGTAACAGAAAGTGCCACTGTGTCTAGGAGTTGAGAGAAGAATGGTTGCTAACATTTCTCAGGCCACGCCTTCTCCAACATCATATTCGGTATAAAAACATCCTTTAAAAGGCATGGCCAGGAGTTTCCATCATGGTTCAGCCCTAACAAAACCAATGAGTATCCATGAAGATGCAGGTTCGATCCCCGGCCTCACTCAGTGGGTTAAGGATCCGGCGTTGCTGTGAGCTGTGGTGTAGGTCGCAGACGCGGCTTAGGCACTGCGTTGCTGTGGCTCTGGCTGTGGCTAGGCTGGCAGCTACAGCCCCGATTGGACCCCTAGCTTGGGAACTTGCATAGGCTGCAGATGTAACCCTAAAAAAAAAAAAAAAAAAAGAAAAAAGTCAAGGCCAAACCTGCACATGGCTGGGAACACCTTCCCTGTGGAGGGAAAGCTACCAGCAGACCATGTGTCTGTCACAGGCCTGTATGTGACGAAGCAGTCACACGTAGCCATCCGTGGTAAGGATCTAGGTGGCGGGTATCTGGGCGTCTTCCTTCGAAGTTCAAGTATTTTGGCATTTTTTATTATAAAATGCTGGGGGGAGGGGTTCAGCTTAGCCCCGCTTCCAGGAGGGAGCAGGTTAAAGCATCATTTCCTGGTATTGCTTTTAGTTTCTTAGAACCTTTTTCTCATCACCTCACAGTTTATAAATGTTTGAACAATTACCACTGTCAGGTGCACAAACAAAGCCCCCACACAGCGGTGTATTGTTCAACAGACGGAAAAGTCTGTTTGATTAGATTTTTTTTTTTAAACCCAGGGCAAGGAGGCTGAGGAAGGAGGATGTGTGTTGATAAAAGTGCCGCAGACCTGGGCCTGTGAACAATCCCAGTGAGAAGCTCCAGCTCCTCCTTTGTGGCCTGGAGCTGCCTTTGTTTACCAGGATACAGGTGTAACCCTTTCTAACCAAAAACTTCTTGGCAGCAGGCACAGTAGTCCTGTTTTCACTCTAGTTTTGTTTTAATCCAAGTGGCTTATTCAAGACAAAGTCCGGTCCAACCCAACTGGGGCACCTTAAGGTCGTGATGGAGAGGTGAGGCTTTAAGGGCTCAGCCTCTAGCCAGACTGCCTGGGTTTGCATCCCTCTGGCTTTTTTTTTTTTTTTTTGCTTTGCTTTTTCTTTTTTCTTTAGGGCTGCACATGTGGCACATGGAAGTTCCCAGACTAGGGGTTCGAGTGGAGCTGCAGCCACCAGCCTCCACCACAGCCACAGCAATGCCAGATCCGAGCCATGTCTGTGAACTACACGGCAGCTCACGACAATGCCAGACCCTTAACCCACTGAGCGGGGCCAGAGATCGAACCCATGTCCTCATGGACACTAGTTGGGTCTGTAACCCCTGAGCCACAACGGGAGCTCCTCCCACTAGCGTTTTGATTGGGTGCTCTGTGCCTCGGTTTCCTCATCCATAAAATGGGAACAACCGTGGTTCGGTTGTTGCGAGAGTAACAGAGCTATTTCTCACAAAGAACTGGGAACAGATGAGACCAATGCGGAATCAGGAACCAACAATTATCACTCACAGCAGATTTCTGAGCATCAGTTTCCTTATCTGTAAAATGTAAATGGAGATTACATATTATTTTTTTGATGATGAAAATAGGACCCTCTTCCCAGGGCTGCTGAAAGGAAGAAATGACCTTGACCTGCAGGAGAAATTGCCTCGTAGAATGTTCCCGCTCAATAAAAGGTAGCTACATGAACGATCTAATTTGAGATGTACAATGGGACACTTGTCCTTGCCTCTGAGACAGGAAAGCCACACGCTGGAAGGCTGGCGATAATAGCAGAGCTCTGAAACGCACTAGAGAAAGAGGTGCCGAAAGGGCCCAGCCCGTCGGCTTCTCCTGTGCTGGGGCCGTCAGGCTGCCTCCCAGACGGCCGTGACCTCGATACGGGGTGTGCGCCGCCGGCTGGCCTGACCCCCCTTCTCCCAGCCACTGCAATGACCTACATTTCCACAGTGGCGGCCGGAACAGACATTCCAGAGTAATTAACAAACATGTGCGCACGCGCGTGCGCGCGCGCACACACACACACACACACACACACACACACACACACAGCTGGCTCAGGCCTGGCAGCGAGTGGTTGGCACGCTCGCCGTCTAGACAGGACTGGGAGCTGAATGGCCTCCTGCCGTGGGAGGCAGCAGCTCGGGGCTGGGGCTGGGGTGGCCGATGGCCCCTCCCCACCTGGATCCGGGGCCTCGAGCCACCACGTCCCTTCCAAGGAAAGCGTCCTCGGGAACCATCAGGCAAGAGAGCCAAGTGCAGCTGCAGGGAAGCTCAAAGCACTAGGGTTACCACCGTGGAAACTGGCACCCCCCCTCCACCAAGGAACTAGTTAGGCGTGTTAGGGGGCATTCCTAAGCAGGCCTGGGAGCAGCCGCTGACAGTCGCGTTGGAGGAGATGTCTGCCGGCACGTGGTGACTGTCAGCACGTGTTAAATCTCCAAGAAGCCGGATGCAAAAAAGCGTGGTACTGGGGACCACCGCTGGTTTTTCAGGAGATGCCGGGGACAGTCCCTGGGAAGCAGACCCAGAAAGTTCAGCGCTTCCTCTGGGCATCACAGCTGGTCACCACAGCGCTTCGAACGTTTCACTCACCGCTTAAAATAAGCACCTGTGCCCGAAATCCCAGTGCGCTCGGCTGGCACGTCCCAGACACTGAGCACGTGTCGGATGCCATCCTGACGTTGCCGACCGGCACTGCAGTTCACTTGGAATTCTTAAAGGATGTATGCTTTTCATAAGAGCGAATTTATTTTAAATAAAACCCATCTCACAACGGCAGGTGGACAAAGATAGACGGTAACGGTAAAGGTGAACACGGGGTTATTCAAGGTTTTGAAATTGCTCCCACGCTGCCGGAAATCATCTTCCGACCGATGAGGCGTGCCCAGCAGGGCCACTACGCTGTCTCTGGGACGCACTTCATCTACAACCCGAAGAAGCTGCAGTTCAGGGGACATGATTTCCAAGGTCACTGGGGAGTCTGGACCCCTGGATCCAAAGTCAGGTTGCTGCCCCCCGGGGCCGTGCCTGAGTCGGCTCTCCCTGCCTTCCTGGCAGGATGCTGGGAGGGTGGTGGATCTGTTTCCATGGAGACAGGAGCCACCCCACCTCCCGGGATCCTGACCCTACCCCACAGCTGAGCTCCCAGGCCCCTGACCCCACAGGGGGGGAGTCCCGCTCTCTGTCTTCCTCCACACCTTCCGTTTGGGGCACATCTGCGCAGTTTCCCCGGATGCGAAGTAGAAACCCCCCAGAAGTCTGTGGGCTTCATTAAATTACTTTTAATTTCATAGTGCTCAGTTTCACAGCCAATTTATTCCGCTTCATCTTCAAAGGTCCCATTCCCTTCTCTTTTTCGTTCTCCAACAGTTCCAAGGATTTTCTGGGACCCATCAGGGGTCTGCTTGTGTTTATTTTGTAACCGTATGTAAACATGTGGTTTGTCTTTGTCCATCTTCCTCATCCTCCTGACCGCACCGGCTGGCCCTGGCTGGACCCGCACGAGTGGGTCTGGAAGACGGGACCCACTACCCTCTCAGAAGGCTCTTCTTCGCCTGGGGGCCCCCTTTTCCTTGATGCACCCCCCCAAGGTTGAGCCTGTCATCCAAGCTGGCCAATCAGAGTAGTCCATGGCCTGGAGCATCATGATAGGTCAGGGGGCAGTCACGTGACTAATGCAGAGCCAATGAGAGTCCTTTGGGGAAAATGAAAAGGATTCTTAGGAAGACTGAGATATTTTCTCTGACTTGCTAGCTGTGAAAGAAAAAGAAGCCCAGAGCTGCTGGAGGCCATGCTTGCTGTCATTTGGAACCCAGCTTGCCCAATAATGAAGCCAAGTAGAAGTAAGCAGAGCCAAGAGATGGCAACAGGAAAGTCAAGTCCTGCTGCTGTCAGATGGGCCCCTAGATACAACTGTGCCTGAAGGCTGCCAAACTGTTCAACTTCGAAGTTGCGTGTGTCAGTAAATTTCCTGGGGTTTGTTGTTGTTGTTCACCCATTTCCTGTGTCTCTTTCCCTGTTCAAGCCACAGCCGATGGACATCCCTGTGGATATCAGGCCCACCCTCCTTTCCCTCCCCCTCGTGTCCTGCCTTAGCCGGGCGCAGCCTACGTGATAAAGGCGACAGGGCTGGAGGAAGCCCGTTGGAATATGTGGTCCTTCAGGACAGCTTAGGCATCACCTCCTCCAGGGAACCTTCCCTGGTGCCCCAGCATGCTCTGCCCGGCCGGTTTACATCCCAGCTCCACCACCACACAGCCTTCTGGATGGATTAAGAGCCGGCTCCGAAACCCAGACATCCCCGAGTGGAGTCCCAGCTCTGCTGCTTACCTGCCGTGTGGCCTTGAGCCAATGAGTAGCCTCTCTGGCTTTGGTTGTGTCATCTGTCAAGTGAGAGTTCACATCAGTACCAACACCCCAGGTTTGTGATGAGGGTTGAGCAGGCTAATCCATGCTACCGACTGCGAACAGAAGCCAGCAGCGGTTAGCGCTTGGTCCTGGCCATCATTTTTACGGTCTGTATCCAGCTTTATTGTAATTGCCTTTTCCTCGCTCCCTCGCCTCAAACCATAGTCCTTTCTCATCCCTTTTCTTTCAATACGTTTGCCTTTCTGGGCGTCACGGGGTGCCTGGCATTTACGAGTGTTGGCGGACCCGTGTGCGTGCCCCCAGATTAAAGGCAGACCCGTAACTCCTGCCCTGGCTTCTCCCCATCACGAAAGCTCAGGCTGGGCCAGCTGGTTTCTGATTCTTGTTTTTACAACGAGATTAATGAGGGTAGCGGCGACGTGGGGGTGGGGTGGGGTAGAGAAAGCAGGGTGGGCTTGGAATGAACGTGGGGAGGTTCTCACACTTGGCTGCGTGCTGGGATCATGGGGGAGTTTTAACAAACACCGCGCCCGGCCGCCCAGACTCTCCGACCTCACCATCTGGTTGGGGCCCGGTGTCCGGGCGGAGAGCCGCTGAGATGGAGGGTGTTAGAAAAGCAGCCATGTGCTTGAAGAATGGAAGCTCCTTGAGTGTTTTTGAGAGATTTCAGCAAAGACGGAAACTGCTTTTCAATTATTTCTGAGCCTCGGCCAGTTGTTTATTTGAATGTGACCTGGTTCTGAGATGGGTGCCAAGGTGACCTGACTTTATCTGATGTGAGTGAGTGACTGGCCAAACCAGTGGGCACATGAGTTCCCTCTCAACCCTCCCACCAGGTTTCACAGGAAAAAACTGATAAGAGGAGGAGGCGACACGCTCTGGTTCAGGGACCCACAGAAAAACACGGTTTTCTGGTCCAGGGTGAACCCAGGACATGCTCTGTGCACATCTGTCTCTTTTGTTTGTTTGTTTTTTTAGGGCTGCACCTGCGGCCTCTGGGAGTTCTCAGGCTAGGGGTCGAATCAGAGCTGCAGCCACCAGCCTACACGACAGCCACAGCATTGCAGGCTCCGAGCCGCGTCTGCACCCTACACCACAGCTCACAGCAACGCCGGATCCTTAACCCACCGAGTGAGGCCAGGGATCGAACCTGCATCCTCAGAGAGACGATGTGGGGTTCTTAACCCGCTGAACCCCAACGGAAACTCCCATGCGATCTCCTCTTTTAAACCATTTTTCTCCAACTTTGAGCCTTCTGTTACATGGCCATTTCCACGGATCACACCTTGGTTTGAATTTAATTTTGCTCATAATTCCTCCTTGAGTCACCTAAAGAAAGACAGGTGAACATTCTGGCTTCAACACACCTGTTGCCTCTGGAGAAACTCAACACCAGCCACCCGGCAGATCAGATTGTGGCAGCCGGAAACACTGCTTTCTTGGAGGGATTTTCTCCACACATCATCGCCAGCCGTGTGTTGGGTACGGGCTATGCCTTGGAGTCTCCAACTGTAGGTCAGAAGCTGGGCCTCTCTGGTTAGGGCCCGGACGGGCTAAGCGACCTTGTCAACGGCTTCTGAGCCTGGGGCCTCCGTTTCCTCATTTATAAAATTCAGCAAGGACTCCAAGCCTTTCAGCATTGAGACATCTGACCTCTGTTGTTCTAAAGACCCAGAGTGCTCTTTCCAGAGCATTCTCGTACATGCGCAGCGGAGGCGAAACGGCACCAGGAGGTGGCAGATGGGCCAGGACGCGCCAGGGGCAAGTGGCGCACACACCACTCAGGCTGGATCAAGACAAGGAACAGGGGGAGTACCACTGAGGCTCAGCGGTACAAACCTGACGAGCAGCCATGAAGATGTGGGTTCGGTCCCTGACCTCGTTCGGTGGGTTTATGATCTGGTGGTGCCGTGAGCTGTGGCATGGGTCACACATGTGGCTTGGATCTGGCGTTGCTATGGCTGTGGTGTAGGCCAGCAGCTACAGCTCTGATTCAGCCCCTAGCCTGGGAACCTCCACATGCTGCAGGTGTGACCATTAAAGCAAAAAAAAAAAAAAGACAAGAAACAGGGAGTGTGGCTCCTCCTGTAGCAGAACGGCCCATGGCTGCTGTGGCTTCTGGCTCCAGACGTGCTTAGGGTCCTCAGGATCCCCCGCCCTAGCTGCCCTGCCCTGGGGACGCCCTCTGGCCCTCAGGGAGAACAGGTGGCCTTTGGCACGCTGCGCCCACGTCCCACCAGCTCAACACCTTCAGCCCAAAGGGACCCTCCTGGGCGACCGTCCCGCAGGGGCCGGCCTCAGCCCGTGAGAGGATTGGTGGACCAGGTCGTGCACACCAGCCACGGCAGCTGGCGCCGTAGAGGAGGCGGACTGGTGGCCAAGGCTGGACACGTGGCACCGGGGAGCTGGGCGGCGGGGCTGGCTCCCCCAGGCGCAGAGATGGCCTTCGAGGAGGGGGCCGCTTCCTGATGGAAACGGGGATTTTTAACCCGAAGAAAGGAGAATGGATAGTGGGCAGACCCAAATAACAGCACAGCCGGCTGGGCTCCAGAAGTCATTTCTGTCTGCTCCCCAAGCATCTCAAATACGGATGTCCCCTCTCCACGTGGCCATCCCCCAAGGCCACTGCCCTGAGGCCCCCTTATCCCTCTATGAAGCCCCCCCTCCCACCGCTCCCTCCTCCTCACAGCTGAGGGCTTCATGACGACAGCAGGCTGGCATGAGCGCTGTCTTGGAGAGGAAGTGAAGAGAAGAGGCCTAGGATCTGGTTTGAACCCGGGTTCTCCCATAAGTTAGCAAGTTACTCTCTGTGTCTGTTTCCTCATCTCTCTCTAACGGGCACAATGTGAGCCGGGCCTACTTTCGAGGGTTGTCGTGCAGATGAAAAGCAGATAAATAAAGCCCTCATCAAGCGGAGCTGCTGTCAAAACCCATCTTCAGTCGGTCCACACCCTCATCTTGCGCACCAGAGCCACCGTCCTCGCACCCTTGGCAGCGCTCCAGCCTCATCAGGGCACCCCAGGCTCCAGCCCCGCCCCTCCTCCCACCCCCTCTGCCCACGGCAGGCAGAGGGGGGACTGCTGCGTGAAATACAGGACCCCCGGCTGAAGGTAAATTTCAGACCAAAAATGAGTAATTTTCAGCATAAGTATGCCCCATGCAATATTGGGGACATACTTATGCTAAAAAAAAAAAAAAATTACTCATGGTTAAGTTTAAGCTAAAATTTCCCCAGGCACCTTGTCTGTTTGTTTGCTAAATCTAGCCACCCTAAGGCAGGGAGACTTTCATGAAGCACAGATCAAATCATCTCCCCTTTGCTCAAAACTTTCAGTGCTATTTCATCACAATTAGACTGGAGTCCACACCCTCTCCTGACCTACAGAGCCAACCTCGCCTGAACCCTGGGCACTGCTCTGACTGCCTTTTCCTCGTGACTGTTATTAACTGTCGGGTCTCGCAGGGCACCTGCCCCCCCGCGCCCCCTCCCAGCCAGGGGATCAGTCATCATTCATCAAACGAGTAAGCAGATGATCCCACAAGGACCACAGGCAGGAGCCGGGCGGGGGGGGGCTGGATCCTCCTCTCCAGCCTCAGGAGCAGCCCTGCTCACCCCTGGTTTCGGACGTCTGGCCTCCAGGAGGAGAGGATAGATTTGCGTTGTTTCAAGCCACCAAGGTTTGGGTGGCTTGGAAGGCGGTCTTGGAAACTAAAGCAATAGGTGGACGTTTCCTCTGGCGGAAATCTGCAGAAGAGGTTTGGGGGGGCAGGAGAGGCCGCATTAGAAGCTGTCACACGGGTCCCCCTGGAGCAGCTGAGTCTGCGCAGTGACAGAGGGGAGAGCGCGGAGTGGTGAAATTAAGATACACTTCAATCACATATACGGCCAGCATCTCCACATGGCCCTCCGTCTCCCGGGACCACACTGCCACGGACTTAGGCAAACCATGGCTCTTCATCCCCCATTAAGCCGGGGTGTTTGTTGTCGTCACTGTCACCTTGTAAAAGACGGACCAAAAGACCAGAGAGGTTCACCAGCACACCCAAGATGACACGGTTAGAATCGGCCGAGCACAGATCCAGCCCAGGCGGTGTGGGCACCATCTCGCGTGTTTAAGGACCCGTCCCGCAGTCCTATTAACGTCCCTTGCTGAGGTCGGAGAGGGATGGGCAAGGACGGAGGAAAGGAAAGAACAGCAGCTTATTGTAAATTAATTAATAAGGAAATGTGTGCAGTGGCACTCGTTACAAAGTTGGGGCCTGGGACGCGGGGCAGCTTGGGGACCTTCAGGTGAGGACCTGGCTGTGTCCGGGAGGACAGAGGCCGTGTTGCCCTGGGAAGTCCCTCGGGGCAGAAAACTTCTGGAGCCGGGTCCTCAGGAAGGTCCCTCCCACCCCTGCAGGCTGTGCTCAGAGCCAGCGAACCCGAACCCACCGCCGCCACCGCCACCGTAGTCACGGCCCGAAGGCAAACAAAAGCCTCCAGCTGACCTGCCGGAAACACGAAGCCTGCGGAAAATGGATTTTGGCCCCATGTCATCGGTGGTTTTTCGCGAATCTTTTCCAGTCTGAGACTGGTGCTGGCTTCGCTGCAAAACCATCGGTTTTCCGGTTCCAGCTCCCTCTGCAAACTCTCTCCCGATCCTCCTACTTGGAGAAACCGACTCTACTTTCGGAAACAATAATAAGGGTTACCATGGAAATATGAGTAATTTCCATCCCAATGCCGCCCAGATAAACGATCAGGCGTCTCTGGCCACCCTGCCTGCCACCAGCCCGGGTCTCATGACTAGAAAATTTGGAAACGGTTGAGAAGCTCGCGTTCTAGGGCATCGATTTCCTAAGTGGGTCAGAGCCGGAGGTCTTGGCTGTTAACCGCTGTGTCAGTGAGGGCTGAGCATGGAGATCGCACGCGCAAAGCACGACTTCCTCGTTTTGAAACTCTCAAGAGCTCTGTCCAGATAAGGGGACCTCGGGACCCCGGAAGTACAAAGTCAGTTGGGTGTGATTTTATTCCAATAGTGATTGCTGTCACCATGCGTCTCAACGGCAGTTTTTAGCCTCGATCAAAGGCGAGGACGGCATCTGTTAATCAAGTTGGAAAAATCTCACTTTCTGCACAAATTGAGCTGAGCCGAAGGAAGGGGGAGGGAAGGAAAAAACGCATCAGACCCTCTTGGGGTAAATGCACAGCTTTTCAATAGAAACAGGATGGTAGGCAGTGGTAGTCAGTCAATAAATACTCAGGGGCCGAAAGAGAACACAGCAGGCACTCAATATGTGCTGTGGTCCTGCCAGGCAATGAGTTCTCTGCAAGTCCAAGAGAGGTGCAGAAGGTGCTGGCAGGAAGGAAGCTAAGATGCCTCAGGACGAGAGCCCAAGGGAAATAAGGAAACGCTTTCTTATGCTGGCCTGGTTTGTAGCAGGCGTGCAACAGATATTTTGGAAATTTGTTGTCAAAACGGTGAGACATAGAAGTGAGTGTGGTCGGCCCCCACCGCCCCTCCTCCCCCCAACATCTCAGGGAGAGTAAATTATTTGCGGAATCCACTAATGGGCAGGTTTGGGTATGGGAAGAAATGCCGGCAGTTTGCGGTTATGCGTGCTGGTGGGGCTGGGTCTCCCTCCTGCGGAGGTGGGTGGGAGGTGAAGCCCATCTCCAGCGGAAGCCTAAACGCAGCCACAGAGCCACCCGGGGAAGGTTTGTGCACATCGTACACCTGAAACACAGCACACGCTACGAAGGAGCAGGGTTTCTGAGTGCTGGAATTATCTTGAAAACAGTGCCACGCACATCCGGGTGGTGCTGCAAGCCAGCTCTCCAGAGCAAAGGAGGGAAATGGCCCTGGTGCCTTGCATCTGCCAATTTCCATGGTGTAGACACCCGCACCGTGGCTGACGGCAGGCAACCCATGGCTTGAGAACCTGCTTTGCACATTTCCCTGCAGTCAACTCTCAAGGCTCGTGCAGCTGGCATTGTCTCAGATTCTGCACATGCTCTTATTGATCAAAAGTCAACCGATGAACTGTGTACCACCATTCCGTAACCCCCGAGCCTCCGAGGATTGAGAGGGTGATTCAGAGTCTCTCTTGATCTCTGAAACGACACTCGCAGAGACCTCCCTGCTCTGCTTTGGTCAAGCCCTTTCTAAACCTGGGAAGGCTGTTCCCCTTTTCTCCATCTTCCCAAGACCCCTCCGTCTTCCCTCCTTCCACCCTTATTCTTCCACAATTGTCTCCCCACATCCACCATGAAAACATCCCCGCCCCCATCACACATGATAAGGGGTCCAGTCTTCTCCCACGTACGCAGATCCGACCCTAGAATCCATCACTCATTCGCTTGAGAAATCGCTACTGGGAATTTATTCTCTATACTGCGCCTTCTAGGTGCCAGGGTTTAATCATAAAGCTCTCTTGTTTTAAATAAACTGCGGAAGGATTACAATAGCAATCCACGTTCACAGCAAAGCCTTTGGAAAAGGGAAAAAAAAGAATAAAAGATAATTTTGCAACCTGTGCTTCCATTATCCAGAGACAACAACTATTCGTGTTTTGATGTATTTTTTTCCTGGTATAAAACGCACGTTTAAAAAAACCTATCATAACCATTTAATAACGCGTCAGGAACCTGTCCGTGTTATTAGACATCCTCTACAGAACGTAATTGTCATCGCTGTATAGTATTCCATCGTCGGACTGTCCCCTAATACATTTACCCAATTGCTTTGTTAAACACTTGGATAACACTCTTTTTTTTTTTTTCCACTATTCTGAACCACTCTGCAATGAAAATCTGTGACTAGAGTTTACAAATGCCCATGATTCATTACCTAGGACAAATAGTATTTTCCAGCTCATTTATAATTTTCTCTTTGGCCCCAGAGTTATTTGGGAGATAATTGCTTAGTTTGGTTTGTTGTGTTTTGTTTTATTTAGAAATCTTGTTTTCTTTAGTATACTTTTTATTCAAGATTTAGATACTTACAAAAACATATCAAATCGTACGGATGAGCTCGCTGAGTTTTTACCAAGGAAACCCAGCCGTGTAACCGGAGCTGAGCTGTAAGAACAGAACACTGCCACCTTGTCAGGGACCCGTTTGCCTCGTTCCAGACATGCCCTGCTCGCCGTGTCGTGACCTTCCACACCAGGGATTAGTTAGGGTTGTTTCTGAGTTTTCTATAAAGGGAACCCTAAAACGTATGATTGTGTGTCTGTGAGATGCACCCATGTGGCTGTATGAGGTGGCGTGTATCCACTTTCCCTGCTGCAAAGTTCTGGGGCAGGAAAAATCACTCTCATGTGTTGATGCTTCTGCTATGGATGAACAGGTAGTGCCATCCCCAATGGCACTGCCGTGAGCGTTCGAATCATGACCTTCCATCAGTAATATCCTGGCGAGCCTGGACCAAGGGCCCTTCAGAAAAAAAGCTCTGGCAAGTGTCTGCCGATGGCCACGGTGTAAATCCTCCCAGCAGGCCTGACTTCCGGCTGCCGCCGGGACGTCACTGAGACCGGAGCTGGGAAGAGATGTAAGCTGTGGGGTCTTGCCAGTTCCAGGGCACCGCTGCTCCAGGCGCTCAGGCGGACATGTCTCTGGGTGCGTGCGTGCACCTAGCGGTAAAGACGCCGGTTGCGGGGCAGCCCTGCTTCAGCTCTGGGACTAACAGATCCTGACATTTCCCAAGGGGGTGACGTGCAAATATATTCTGGACTTCGTGGCCGTGGTGCAGAGGGTTATGAATCAGAGGTCAAACTGCAGAGGTGCCGGTTTGATCCCTGGCCCAGCGCAGCGGGTTAAAGGAACATGCACAGGCAAGGGATTGACCCCACCTCCTCACTGAGCCACAGTGGGAACTCCTTATCTTTATTTATTTATTTGCTTTTTATGGCCACTCCTGTGGCATATGGAAGTTCCTGGGCCAGAGACTGAATCCTGTGGCCACAAGTGCTCCCTACGCCAGAGCTGTGGCAATGCCAGAGCTTTTAAAGAAAGAAAGAAAGATGAAAGAAAGAAGAAAAGAAAGAAAGAAAGAAAGAAAGAAAGAAAGAAAGAAAGAAAGATGAAAGAAAGAAGAAAAGAAAGAAAGAAAGGAAGATAAATACATTCTTTGGGATTTTTTTTCATTAGCTGTGTCTGATTTTTCAATATTATGGTCAAAATATGCCTGCATTATTTCGGGGGTATTTACTGAGGTGATACGGTTATTTACGGCTCTTTGGGGGGGTACCTGTTCCCTGGCCATTTCACAGAAGAGAAAGTATATTTCCGACTTTGCCATTCCTGCCCCCATCCACAGGACCAAGTCTGGATGGTGAGTTATTTTATGCTTCTATAGGTGTACTTTTGTTTCTGGATCTATGAATAAAACCCAGAGGATGACATTAATCTCATGGCCCACTGAAATGTACAACATGGAGCTGAAGCAACCAGCCCGAGGCCAGAGGTGGAGACAGTCTACACCTGCCACCTTAGCCCCAGGCCTCTGAGGCTAACAGGACCCCAGGGCACATGGCGAGGATTAGACATGGCAATGAACTCTGAGACTCTCAGGCTGACATGGGGAAAGGGTGTCTAGTGAGCACTGGCCGCTCGTTCTCATCTTTCAGGTGATGCTCGAAGGAGCTGGATGAATGTAGCATGAGTGGATGCATGGATGCATGGATGAACGCATGCAAAATATGAACCCAAAGGCCCCCACTCTGCATCAATGTTCCGTCCTCCTGTGGAAAGGACACTCGGGTTTGCAGACGAGACATAGTGGCTTCATGAGCCTCTGGGAACTCTGCGGAGGTGGCGTCCCCCGGGGGCAGCTGGACCCGCCCCCTCGCCCTCCTGCTGAGGTGACTGAGGCTTTATCCAGCAGCCGTGGCCGCCAGCCCAGCCCAGCCTGTCCTGCCCTGCGGACCTGGCCCTCTGGGCTCCGGAGCGAAAGAACAATGGTGGCCTTGTTGCCACTTCCCCGTCCCCTCCACGGTCCCAGTTACTCATCAAGGATGTTGGCCAGCCCAGCCCCGGAACACAGCGTGCTTGTCCCTTGATTAAGCAGCAGCCACGCTCAGACAGTGGCCCTGCAGGAGGTGGCCGATGAGTTCATCTCTTGGCCATTCAGACGACCCAACCGCCATGGACTTGGGCAGGAGATGGGTCAATGGGAGGGCAGGCTGGGTGGGCCCCTCCAGAGGCCACCCCCGAAGGAGAACAGCATCCTCTCCCCAGGGGGGCCCAGGCATGTCGGATGGGAAGGGGCGGGTCTGTGGCCTCCTTGTGCAAAGATGGGTCTGAGAGGGAGAACTGACCAGCGGCCGCCTCGTAGGGCTGGTTATATCCGCAACTGAGACGGGGCTTCTTTAAAACAACTACCTTGCAGGAAAAAAAAAAAAAAAGAAAGAAATCAAAGCTTTGTCACCCTCCTGCTCAATCCCAGAGTGCATCCCTCTGCATTTAGAATAAAACCACAAGATTTCCATGATCTGACCCCAAATCTTCTCTCTCCTCCTGGGCTCTGGGTGTTGTACACACTGGCCTGATTTCTGGCCATGAGACCCAGTGGCCCGCGCTCTCTCAGGCCTTTCCTTCTGCCTGGATGGGTCTCCTCTCCACCTCCAACCCACTCTCGGAGTGGCTGGTGGGGGGGCAGTGGCACCCCATGCCCCCATCCCCCAGGCTCACGGAATGGAACAGTGCCTGCCCGCGGGAGGAGCTAAGAGATGCTGCCCAAATGGGGGGGGTGCCTCAGGAGCCAGCACAAGGCCTGGCACAGAGGTGCTCAGGAATGAGGGAGGGAGGGGAGATGGAGAGAAACCATGGTGTGACTTGAGACAGAAAGGGAGGTGCCATAGAAAGGGCCCTCGTAGGGTCCCCTTTGAGCTAAGGTCCTACTCACCCACCCAAAGCATTCCACCTTGCTGAGCCGGGGCACTGCACCCCAGGACAGCAGGTGTCGGGGACCCCTTTCCTAACCCATGTTAACCTCTGCCCTGCTTCAGGGCTGGCTTTGTCCCATGAGGGTCACCCATTTAGGTCAAGATAACCCACAACTGCAAACCCGCTGGAAAATCCTCAACAACCCTTTCTAGGGTCGGCAGCGCTCCAAGCACTGGGGGGAAGGGTTGCTGGGTGAGTACATGACCCGCCTTCAGGGAGCCCCCAGGCCTTGGAGCTGGGCAGGCAGAAAGAGCCAGATGCCTGGGATTGACTGTGGAGCCAACCTCACTTGTGCTGCCCAGTGGCCCTTTAGACGCGTCACTGGGACAGAGCGTTGCCACCAACTGGAGAATAACTCAGGCAAATGACAATGACTCTACCAGACCCTCCAGCAGAGACAGCCCTGCAGTCAGTGTAAGTCACCAACATGGTCTCAGCAGCAATTGATAAAGCCCAGTCCTGGCAAAAATCATGACATGCTTTTTGGTTTAATATGAACCTGCTTCCCATATATTTGATGAAAAGATACAGGCACCCCCATGTTCACTGCAGTTCTATTCACAATAGCCAAGACCTGGAAGCAACCTACGTGTCCGTCAACAGAGGAGTGGAGGAGGAAGATGTGTTCCATACATACAATGGAATATTACTCAGCCATGAAAAAAGAAGGCAAAATGCCATTTACAGCAACATGGATGGACCTAGAAATGATCATACTAAGTGAAGTCAGACAGAGAAAGACAAATGTCATATGATATCACTTATGTGTGGAGTCCCAAAAATGATACAAATGAACTTATTTACAAAACAGAAACAGAGTCATAGCCTGCGAAAACAAACGGATGGGTTACCAAAGGTGAAGGTGAAGGAGAGGGACGGGCTGGGGGTGTGGGGTGGGTACACCATTTTATGTGGAGTGGACAGTCCACAGGGACTTGCTGCAGAGCACAGGGAACTCTGCTCCGGACTCTGCGATCGTCTACATAGGAAAAGGATCTGAGAGGGCGTGGATGCGTATACACGTGTCACTGAATTGCTTTGTCGCACAGCAGA